>NC_139383.1:275432500-275867500 GCF_054392235.1 Sus scrofa
ATAAACCACAGCAACATCTTCTCAGATCCACCCCTTAGATTAATGGCAATAACATCAAAAGTAAACAAATGGGACTTAATTAAACTTAAGAGTTTCTGCATAACAAAGGAAACCCTAAACAAAACAAAAATATAACTTACAGAATGGGAGAACATATTGGCAAATGAATTGACTAACAAGGGATTTATCAGCTTTGCCTCGTCTGCCTTTTCATAGCTGATCCTTCTTATCTGTTTTTCTTTTTTCTTTTTGGCCACATCTGTGGAATGCAGAAGTTTCCTGCCCAGGAGAACCATGCCACAGTAGTAGCTTGAGCCACAACTGTGACAACACAATTCCTTAATTGTTAGTCTACCAAGGACCTTCCTTCTTATCTTTTAAGACTCAGCTCAGGGGTCATCATCTTTTCCCAGGAGACTTGATCTGAACATCCAACCACTCATTCTGGAACCCAACTCACTGGGCTCTCTTATCACCCTACTTCATCATTTTATAATTACCTAAGTGATGTTCTCCCTCATATAACTGAACATTTGTGACCATGCCTAATTCTTTCTTGTACTCTTCATGATACAGAATTTTAGAAAAAAAATGAATTTTAGGGTTATTCTCCTCCTCCTTGTTGGGGATCACTGCTAGAAGTCAGACAATGTGTGGGGGTAGAAAGCTGTGGAACTCCAGCTCCACCCAACAACATATTCTCCTTGAATGGAAACACCTTGCTGGCTGAAGTTCTGCATCCAGAACCCAGCTGGTAGAAAAGCCCTTGTATTTTTCCATCTATTCCCATGGCAGCAAACACTACTTACCATCACAAAGTGAGGAGGGAGTATCTGTAAAATGGGGACCATGAGACTTCAAGTCTTTGAAATTACTTTGAAATTTTGGGATGCAAGAATTCCAAAACATACGTTAAGAAGTTACTATGGAGTGTGTGTGTGTGTGTAAAGAAAACATACAGAGAATTCTCCATTAATTCCTCTCTGTGGCCTTACTGCCCATGGGGAGTAATCCTGGAATTCAGGGACATTCATTTCTTTCTTCAAAGGAAAGGAGATGGAATTCCATAGAAGGAAAGAGATAAAGATACACAGCTATGAAGGTATGGAGTTGGGGCTTGAACTCAGATCTGGCTCCAAATCCAATTTTCTTTGTCTCTAGGTAGAGTCCTTAATTATATCTGTTTAAAAGATTATCAAGTTAGTATTGCCACTCTCTTGCCTCAATCTTCTCATCTTCAGATGAAGCAGATTGGGCCATATCAGAGGTTTCCAGTCTTCTCTGTGGACCTCTATTACTGTAATTACTGGTACAGCTTTACGAAAAACGCTATGGCCCTACACAGTGGTCAAAAACTCTGATTCAATCCATCTAGAGCAGGGCTCAGAAATTTGTACTTGTAAGAAAATATTCCAGATGATTCTGATATGTAACCTTATTTGGGACCCTGAGTGTCAGATATTCTCAATCTTTAATGCACCTAGGCAGCTTGTTAAATGCAGGGTCTTCCTCAGAGGGATAGGGAGGGGCCTGAGATTCTGCATTTCTTACTAACTCCCAGGAGACACTGATGCTAATGGTTTGGGGAACACACTTAGGGTATGCAAAGCCTAGGTTGTATTGGACAGCATTCCAGGTTCTGATGTATTTTTTCCTTTTTTTTTTTTCTTTTTAAGGTTGCACCTGCAGCATATGGAAGTCCCAGGCTGGGGTTGAAACAGAGTTGTAGCTGCTGGCCTATGACACAGCCACAGTAACATTGGATCTGAACTGCATCTGTGACATATGCTGCAGCTAATGGCTATGCAGGATCCTTAACCACTGAGTGAGGCTGGGGATCAAACCCACACCCTCATGAACTCCATGTATAGTTCTTAACCTATGAAGCCACAATGAGGACTCCCCCAGCTCTGACATCTTAAGATTATAGCTTTATGGAGGGTTCTCAACCTCCTCCTGCTAGCTCATTTCTCTCTGCTGATGACTTTGTTTTGACTCCACATCTCTTCCCATTCCCTGCTATACTCATGAACACTTTTCAGTGTGTTGAGGATGGACTCCTGGTATTTATCAAGATGTAGCCTCTCCATTTCCTAAGGAGCCCTTGTTCTTAGCTCATCCCCCCTCAACACACAGATGTTTGATATGTCTCAGCCTGCTGTCACAGTGATGGTGCAGGTTTAGGGGGTTGGTAGGACATACCTAGAAGGTGCAGGTGGGTGAGGCATTCTTCCCACATAGCAGCTTCAGTCCAGCCATGGGGCGATGATGCCAAGGAGAAGTGGCAGGGATATGACCCACTCCAGACATAGGAACTAGGGATTGTATTCTCCTTGGACCCTGAGGGGAGGGTCTCTCTTCCCCACTCTGATGTCCTTAACTCAACATAGTCTACCTCTCCTCAGCCTTCGGGGACTCCATGACAGCTGGTAGTAATGGAAAGCCCAGGATGATGCAAGGTTTGGAGACTGGATATTTTAAAAAATTTTGGCTGGGTGGGTCCTAAGCTCTATGTGGGGACAACAGTCATGCTGCTTGTTTAAAGGTGTCCCCTGTGCTCCTTTTCTCCACCCATTCTCCCCACCCCCACCCCAGTCTCCAATCCATTCTTGGGACTCCATATTTTTCTTATACTTTATGACCTTTTACACAACACAAGTTCTTCCTGGGGGGTCTCCTAACAATTCACATTTTCCTCTTGCCTTGAATGCCCAGCCTCTTCCTTTTTTTTTTCCTTTTTTTTGTCTTTTTAGGACTGCACCCATCACATATGTGGCATATGGAAGTTTCCAGGCCAGGGCTCTTATCTGAGATGTAGCTGCCAGCCTACACCACAGCCACAGCAATGCAATTAAGGATAAGGATTGAATCTGAATCCTTGTGGAAACTAGACGGGTTAGTAACCTGATGAGCTACAGTGGGAACTCCAATGTTGTGTTCATTCCTACTGTACAGCAAAATGATTCAGTTATGCATATATAAACATCCTCTTACATATTCTTTTTTTTCATCAGTTTATCAGAGGATATTGAACATAGTTCCCTGTGCTATACAGTAGGACTTTATTATTTATCTATTTTATGTATAATTACTTGGATCTGTTAATCCCAAACTCCCAATCCACCTCTCCTACACACACTTCCCCCTCAGCAACCAAAAATCTGTTCTCTATGTCTGTGAGTCTGTTTCTGTTTTGTAGATGTGTTCACTTATGTCATGTTTTAGGTTCCACATAGAAGTGATATCATAGGGTATTTGTCTTTCTCTTTAAGACCATTATTTATACATTTGTTATTAACAGTCATGATCCAGAAACCTGGAATGGGGCACATGCAATCAATAACATCAGGCATGAGTATACTGTTTATGTCAATCACAGTATACACACAACCCATCAAACTGCTGACTGGGGAAGTTTCTCAGCAGTTCATCAGGTTAAGCAACATTCTTTGTCACTGCTGTGGCATATTCCTGGCCTGCAGCCCTTAAAAAAAAGGATGGCCTGGACAGTATTATCACTGCCTTGCAAGGAGGCACTTGTGCTATTATCCAAACAGTGTATTGTGTGTTCATACCTATGAGGCTATGAATGTATCATTTTATTAAATCACATGAGGGCACACATGATTATCCTGAGTCCCCAGCCTAGGGGACTTAATAAGTGATTCAGATCATGGAAATATTTGTTACTTATTTTGGAAATCATTATCCTAAATGGTGTTGTTGTTGTTTTGCATGAGCCTACATTGTTTCTGTGACCCCTGCCTCCAAATGCAGCCAGACAGCCACCAAATGAGCCACCTCCAAGCCAGTGACACCCCTTGCTAACCATTCAGGGCACATTGAAGAAGAGGGAGACATGCAAGATCATAGGAGCTGGTCACTAAGAGTGTTGGTGTCACAGAGCCAAATTTCAGTTTGTACACTTGTGGGCAGTAAAGCCTCTCCTGACCCTGGGTTGTGGTGAAGAAAAGTGCAGCATGTGTTGCAGGTGCCAAAGTGGTTGATGGTCAAAATACCCAGTGGCTGGGGAGTTCCCATCATGTCTCAGCAGAATCCAATCTGACTCATAACCATGAGGATGCAGGTTCACTCTCTGGCCTCACTCAGTGGGTTAAAAATCTTGTGTTGCTGTGAACTGTTGTGTAGGTCACAGACCCAGCTTGGATCCTACATTTTAGTGGCTCTGGCATAGGCCAGAAGCTACAGCTCCCATTCAGCCCCTAGCCTGGTAACTTCCATATGCCAGGATGTGGCCCTAAAAACAAAACAGAACAAACATTTTAGGGAAAGGTTTTTAAAGACAGAAATGTAGAGGGTTTCAGGTGCATGATCAGCTGTCAGACATTCCACTGATTGGTTGGTGGTGAGATAATCGGGAGTCAACATCATCAGCCTTCAGTTTCCACCCAGTCCATGTGCTTGTGGTTAGCAAGCAGTTAACTTTTCCCACCTGGTAGGGGTTTTAATGTCTGCCAAACAGCTCAAAGGATATGGCTCAGAATATTACCTTTAGCCCTTTAGGAGGGACTAAAATCCTCGACTTTTTTGGTGGCTAAATTATTCTTTTTTGTCTGGATTGATTGTTTACCTTTCTTTCTATATTTTCTCACTTCTCTGATTAAATGTATTCTTTGGAATTGAGGCCTAGGAGGCTAATATTTGTCTACAAACCAACAGCAGGCTGAGGACATCGGGTGGAGCAGGGGAGGGAGGCTTTTCTCAGGAAGACTGCATAGGGTCCTGTTCAATTAAATCTGGAGAGGTTACAGATAGGACAGTGAAGAGGTGACTGCTGATTGACATGCAATTTGGACTTGACTGATTGAAGGCAACTTGACCCCACCTGTGTCCTTGAAATGTACATTCTGCTCTGTGATCCCAGGCTGGGAGCCATTTTTGAGGAGGCAGCCTTGAAGGAACAGTGTGTTGCTGAGACTCTCTGGACAACATGCATATCTGAACCCACTGAGGGCCTTTGTAAAAGCTTTCAAGATCCTGGCCATCAGGGGTGAAGAGCTGGTTTTGGCTACCAAGACAAGCCTTATGTGTAAGTTCCCTTGCTTATGAAAACTGCCCCCTACCATTCTGGGGCAGGGGGATGGTGGCTGGCTCTTTTTTCAGGGGCTAGTTTGAGAAGACTGCTGGGTTTTCTGCCCCTCTCCTCCATGGCAACTGAATTATGCTTTATGTGAATGGAGGGGCTTGTGAGGGGGGCGTCTTTCCTATCCTCTTTATCTTCATAAGCATCTTCCCCAATATATTTTCTCCCTAACTAGGTTTTGGCATTTGTTTATTGAGGGCCTGAACTGATACTACAATTAAAAGAAAATTTTAAATAATTGTATGCTTTTTCAGGTGGTTTCTGCTCTTTGGTTATTATTAATAGTGCTGCTATGAACATTCATCTATAGGATTTTATGTGGATATAGATTTTCTTAGTTATATACCTAGGAATGGAATTGCTGGGTGGTATGGTAGTTCTATGTTTGAATTTTTGAGAAACTGCCCATGTTTTCCAAATTGGCTACTTTATTTCAAGTTCTTACTACTGATAGAGAAGGGCCCACCTTCCTCTCATTCCCTGCTAACATTTTAATATTGTCTATTAAATATTTATTTACAAAATTAACCATCCTAGTGGAAGTGAAGTGATATCTCACTGTGATTTTGAATTGTATTCCTTGATGATTAATGATTTTGAGTATTGTTCAAGTGATAATTGGCCAATTGCATTTTTTTTCATTTGGAAAATATCTCTAAATACTTTGCACATTTTAAAATTGGGTTAGTCTCTTTGTTGAAGTGTAAGAATTCTTCGTGTATTCTTATACAAATATTTTATCAACTATATTATTCACATATATTTTCTAACTTTCCATGGGTTGTCTATTCACTCTCCTGATTTAAATTACAAAACATGGTGATTTTGATGAATTCCTGTTGATCCATTTTTTTCTATTACTGCTTGTGCAGACAAGCAGTTTGGTGTCATACCTAAGAAACCATTGCCTAATCTAAGGTCAGAAAAATCTCATTCCCATGCTTTTCTCCATGTCTTGTAGTTTAAGCTTTTGAATTGAGCCCTATCATCCTTCTAAGTTAATTTTTGTGTGAAGTAGGAGGTGAAGGTCCAGCTTCATTCTTTTGCTTCTGGCTATTCAGTTGTCTCAGCATGGTTTGTTGAAAGCACTATTCTTTTCCCCTCTTTGAATTTCCCTGGAAGCCTTCTTGAAAACAAATTGCCCATAAGTGTGAAGGTTTATTTGTGGACTCTCAATTGTATTCCTTTTTCTAGCATTATGCTAGTATGGCCTTGTTCTTTTTAATTGAAGTCTAGTTTCTGTATGGCAATTATATAGCCTATAGATGTACTATATATAGTGATTCATAATTTTTAATGTTATCCTCCCTTTATAGTTATAAAATATTGGCTATATTCCCCATGTTGTACAATTTATCCATGTGGCTTATTTTATACCTAATAGTGTGTCCCTCTTAATCGTCTGAACTTATCTTGCCCCTCCCCTCTTTCCTCTCCTCACTGGTGACTGCTAATTTGTTTTCTGTATCTGTGAGTCTGCTTCTTTTTTGTTATATTCCCTATTGTGTTGTACTTTTAAGATTCCATATATGTGGTATCATATGTTAGTTGTCTTTTTCTCACTTAGCATATTGTCCTCCAGTACCACCCTTGGTGCTACAAATGGCACAGTTTCATTTTCTCCATGGCTGAGTAGTAGCTCATTGTGTTTATATATGTATATGTATGTATGTGTGCATATGTGCATATATATATACACACACACACACACACACACACACACACACACACACACATTCATCTGTTGATGGACACTTAGGTTGCTTCCATATCTGGGCAACTGTAAATGCTGCTGCTATGAATACTGGGTTGCATGTGTCTTTTTGAATTAGTGTTTTTGTTTTTTTGGGGGGGTATACAGCCAAGGGTGGAATTGTTTGTTCATAGGGTAGTTCTACTTCAGTTTTTGGAGAAATTACTATACTGTTTTCCATAATGGCTGCACCAATTTACAGTCCCACCAACAGTATACTAGTGTCCCCTTTTCTCCATATCCTCGCCAACATTTGCTATTTACATTCTTTTTGATGATGGCAATTATGACAGGTGGGTGGTGATATCTCATCACAGTTTTATTTGTGTTTCTCTGATGATTATCAATGTTGAGAATCTTTTCATTTGAAATACTTAGCATGAATTAGGATTTAGTTATTTAGTTCACAGTGAGTTTTGAAATCGGGCAGTATGAGTCTACCAAATTTAGTCTTCTTTTTCAAGAATGTATTGGTTATTCTTGTTCTATTGCATTTCCATGTGAATTTTATGATCAGCTTATCATTTTCTACAAAAAATATAGCTGATATTTTTTAATGAGGATTGTATTAAATTCAGACCATTTATTATTTCTACTAGGTTTTGTGGGGATTGGTTTCTTAAGAATTTAAAAATATACAGCATCTGACATTTGCAAGTAGAGATTATTTTCCTTCTTTACAATCCAGATGCCTTCTATTTACTTTTCTTACTTAGACATGCTGGTTGGAACTTCTAGTACAATGTTAAATGGAAATGACAAGAGTTATTGTTATTCTTGATCTTAGAAAGTCAGGAACAGAAAGACTAGCTAAAGGGATAGTGGAACTCTCAAGAAAAAGAGATCCTGTCTGATTATTAGAGTGGACTGGTGTTGAGAGGGTTCTTTTCGAAGATGACATGGCACTTAAACTATGTGGGCTTGCCATAAAGTGCCACAGAGGAGGGAATACTATTAGAAGGAAAGGCCCTGAGGGAAAATGTGTATGGTATGTATGAGTAATTGGGAGCCCTATTGTAGTCAGCATCCTGGCTTTGAATAATTATGGGACAAGAAATGGGGAGGAAACTTTTTTTTGGCCACACTGTGTCATGTGGAAGTTTCCAGGCCAAGGATTAAACCTGTGCCATAATTGTAACCTGTACCAAGCTGTGGCAAAGCCAGATCCTTAACCCACTGCACCATGAGGGAATTTCCAGGAAATTCTGGAAGAGAGTGAGATGCGTAAGGAGGAGAGCCATTTAAATATTTAATATCACTCTAAAAGTTATGTATTGTTTTAGTAAAAAAAAATAATAATAACACACTGGAGTTTCCTGGTGGCACAGTGGGTTAAGGATCCATTTTCATTTTAATCATCAACTTCCTCCTCCTCATCTTTTGTTTGAATACCTGGGCTTTGCACTGATTCTGATTCTGGTTTTGTACCATGTATATCTACCTCATAGACTCACTGCTGTAATTCCTGAGATAACATATGTGGAGGGCAGGCTGCTAACAAGGGCAGTGATGCTACTGTCATTGTTAGTCACAGGTGATGAAATGTGAACATGGGACACAGGCTGTGGTGACAAAGCTGTAGGTGATGTGATTCACTGCTTTGGTCCTTATGTGCCTTTTCAATTGGGTGAATTTTTAGTCTCTTTGAGCTTTGCTTTTCTTCTCTGTAAGATGTAGATAATACCCCTACCTGATAGGATTGTTGAAGAGGCCTAAGGCTGGAACTTGTGTCAGTTTCTTCACAACTCATGGTGTGCAGTTAAGATGCGGAATTCAAGTGACCTGTGTGATGGTGTGGGGGGATAATGTGATAAGTCAGTGGTAGCTGTGTTTCTTTATGGTTGTGAGTTAAAATATAAGATCCCTCTGAATTCTGCAAGTTTCCCCCCTCTTTACTCTTGACAAGATCTTGGGAAATTTATAATCTCTTCCACCTTCAGTTTCTTCATTGGCTCAAATTGAATAATGATAATGTTTATTGTATTAATTGGTTATGAGAAATAAGTTGATAATGATGATGTGATATTTAGATCAAGACTGACCTAGTAAATGCTTAATAAATATTATCTGTTATTATTATTGCAGCTTTTTAAATATAATGTTGTATTATTTTTGTGGTCCTGGCCACTGCCTGCATTTGTGCTTATAGATTGTGATGTGTACAAAGTCATCATCATTATCATCACCCTTATCATCAGCAGGAGGACCACACTGGAAAGGTTTGGACCTTTCAGAACTATCAATGGAAGTGCATGTGTTTTGGCATTTGGAAACCAAGAGTAAACTGGGTCAAATAGGTTAATAATAAAGGCCTCAGACTTATTAAGTATACCATAGGAATAAATCACTATCTTAGAGAGTTATCTGCTGGATCAAATCTTAAGAAAAAGAGAGGATATGAATGAGTGTAATAAAATTTAATTGGAAACAGAGGAGTAAATTAGTGGTGTTGATATGGTGTTGTGGCTGAGAGCAATTCTGGGAAGCATGTTTTTTTTTTTTTCCAGTGGACTGAGAATGAATTATGCTCTTTGATTGCATGAGGTGCTATGTCCTGGTCATTGATAGGGCTCATGGAAGGGAGGTCCGAGACCCATTGTCCACACTGCCTTCCATCTGCACCTTCAGGGATGTGATGAATCCCAGAATAGCTGCCCTGCATGGTGATCAGAAGATCCAGAAAATGCATGGGAGAGAGGGATGCAGAATAGAAGGCAAAAATGAAAAGGAAGAGGCTCTATGGGCTGTGAGTGTGTGTGTGTGTGTGTGTGAGTGTGCCTGCACAAATCTGGCCTCGGGTAGACTCTTCTCCCTCTTCCCATTCCTGTGCCTCTATCCTCACCTGGAGGTTCTGTCCAGCCTCAGTCTGTGACACTTGCATGACAGAGCTTTTGTTCACTGTCCTCTTGTCTCCCCAGTAAGACATGGTAGGAATCTTTCCTTGTGTGTAGGAACCAGAGAGACTGAAGACTCAGGTTGCTGGTGATGCCCCAGTCTCAGGAGCCAGGAGGAGCTGCTTATTTTTCACAGGCAGTGTCTCCTGTGACCCATTACCAGACCTGCTAGTTAGAGACCAGATGGGACAATCATCCAATGTGCCAACTGTCCCCTCTAGATATTTTTTCCCTGTGTCCCAGCAATATCCTTGATAATTCCATTCAGATGGACCAGGCTAGTCTTCATGGATGCACCCTGGTTTCTCCCCTGGAGGAGCAGCCATGATCCATCCTCCCAGCCTTAACCCATCCTCCCAGCCTTAACCCTGAACAGCTGCACACTCCATTCATGCTTCCTCATTAGAACCTGGTCCTCATGGGTAAAATACATTGTGTCCCAGGAAATAAGTAAAAAATAAAGAGAGAATAGATCAGAGGTCACAATCATCAATTTAAAATGTCACATAGAAGAGGAGACATTCTTGTTTAGTCATCACAGACAACAGAGATATGAAAAATACTTAGGTTTTCCTTTGGAAGAGGATGCCTAATAATTTATAAAAATAAATTAATGTCTGGATAAGCTAATTTGTTTTCATTTAAGTGTATGCTACATATGAAAGAGTGATTGAAACATTAAGTTCTGTTAAGGCATAAAATTAATGCCTAGTCTCTCATCACTCAGCTTAAGTAGTATATGGGTCAATCCTTTATTGATTGATTTATCCAAGGTAGGTGGTTTAAATTTTTTTAATTGAAAATATTTAATGCAATATTTAAAGTTTTCTTTTCACTTAGTTATTACAAAACATTACTTTTATTGTCTATACTGTACAATACATCTTTAAACTTACACATGAAAGTTTGTAACCCCCACTCCCCCACCTTAATACTACCCTTATACCCCCTCCTTTCTGTAACCACCAGTTCTCTATATTTGTGAGTTTGTTTCCTTTTTGCTTTATTTACCTGTTGTATTTTTTAGATTCCACATAAAAGTGATGTCATAGAGTGGTTGTCTTCCTCTGTCTGATGTAGTTCTCTTAGCATAATTCCCAAGAAATTATTAGAAACCAATCACCTGTGTAGAAGGAAAACTTTATTACCACCAGGGCTGAACCTTTTGCATATCTGGTTAGTCATTCATCTTCTTTCCTCAAAGTAAAATAATCCTTATGGTCTTGCAAACATTTTATTTTCATTTTGCCTGTTTTTAAAGGTTATATTAATGCCCTTGGACATTAGGTATTCTTCATTCTGGCTCTTTTGTTCACTCTTACTATTGCAGGGTAATCTAGGTAGTGGTATGGAGTGGTAATTTGTTCATTTCTATTGCTGAAAGTTGCCCCAATGTATGATCTCACTCATTACTCATGCCGATTTTTCTTGATAGAAAGATTAGGTGTTTGGTTATTAGGAATCATGGTGTGACAATCATTCCTGTATATGCTTTGTGGTACACACATGCCTTTCTTTCTCTTTCCTACATGACTAGGAGTGGAATTTCTTTCTTTTTTTTTTGGCTTCTTAGGGCCACACCTGTGGCATATGGAGGTTCCCAGGCTAGGGGTCCAATTGGAGCTACAGCTGCTGGCCATAGCAATCAGGGATTTGAGCCACATCTGTGAACTACACCACAGCTCATGGCAATGCCAGATCCTTAACACACTGAAGGAGGCCAGGGATTGAAACCACAGCCTCATGGTTCCTAGTCAGATTCATTTCTCCTGCTTGACAATGGGAACTCCTAGGAGTGGAATTTCTTGGCTATAGAAAGTCCACATCTCCAATTTTAGACCACAATACCAAATTGACTTCCAAAGAGATTGTACCATGTTGCACATCCAACAGCAACATGTGAAGGTGTGGTTGTAGCTTATTTTTATAACACTTGGTGGTGTCAGCCTTTTTCATTGCAGTCATTTGGTGTGTGTATTTTGGGGGGAGCATCTCCTGGTGGTTTGATTTTGTATTTCAGGGATTAATAATGTGGTCAAGTACCTTTTAAATACTTATTAGCATTTTCATTTCCTAATTTTGAAACCTCTTGTCTAAATTTTTTTTATTTTTCCATTTACTTGTCTGTTATATTCCAATTTATTTATAAAACTATTTAAATCTATTTAAATATCCTAGATAGCAGTCCTTTTTGCATTGCATGTTTTACATTTTCTCTGTTTTTGTGGTTTGTCTTTTCACTCCTGTTCCACTCTTCTTTGCTAAATAAATAACATTTTCATTGACTGACTTCAACACATTCCTTTCTTCTTAATGCCTTACTTCAGTCTGGCTTATGAAGTTCATTCTTCCCTGAATTCAGGAAGGTATTTTTCAGCATTTTCTTCTAAAAAATATATAATTTTGCCTTTCAAAATTAGTGCTTTTGTATACCTATACTGATTTTTGTGTATGTTGTGAAGTGATGGCAGGGATGTCCATTTTTTTTTTTAATTATTTTTGTTTGCATCAAGGCACTTAATAATTTGAAAGGTTTCATGTATAGACTCCCTTGAATTGCAATAGTATGGAACTGTCAGCTGTGAATAAGATTCAGTTTTGTTTCTTTTCTTATAGAATTTATATCTTTTATTTATTTTTCTTATTCTACTGCAAAGAATGTGGCCTCAAGTGCAGTATGGGATAGTTGTGGAGAGAGCCGGTATTTTCTCTTGTTCCTCATGGGATAGGAAGGAATTAAGTGTATAACCATTATATCTTATCTCTTCTGTATGTTTGAAAAAAGAGCTCCTTTTTTCAGATGAAGAAAATTTTCTTCTATGTCCATTTGCCAACACACTTTTTTAATGAGCATCTGCTGAATTATATCCATTTTTTTCTTGCATCCCTTGAGATGTTATTCTTGCATCATGTAATTTTTGCCCTTTGTTTTATCAGTATAGTGACTTGAATTGATTTTTGAATGCTAAACAACTTTGCATCATGTAATTTTTGCCCTTTGTTTTATCAGTATAGTGACTTACTTGAATTGATTTTTGAATGCTAAACAAACTCAACTTGTTAACAATAGCATAGTTTCTCTGCATTGTTGTAATAGTCTTACTAATATTTCACTTTGAATCAGTGCATTTAGTTCATGGGTGATATCATGCTGTTCTTGTACCCATTTTCAATGTTATCCTTAGCTTTAGGTATAAAGATTGTACTAATCTCCAAATGGAAATTGGTGGATACTCCTTTAATTTGAAGTCTCTGAAAGAGTTTTGCAAGCTAGAAATTATTTCTTTCTTGAATGTTGTTAAAACTCACTATTATAGCCAGGAGGGCCTGAAATTTTCTTTAAGGAAAGGTTTTTGGCTATGATCCAATTTCCTCAATAGTTATAGGTCTATTTAGGTTTTCTATTTCTTACTAATTTTTTGATAGGTTATGTATTTTTTAGAAATATGTCTTATTTAATCTAAATTTAAAATTTACTTGTATAACATTATTCATAACATCCCCTTTATTTTAATATCAGAGATAATGTCATTCTGTGTTAGAACCACCTTAATGATATGATTTTGTTCTAAACTCATATAGGATTACATTAAAAATACAGTATTCTATAATAAAATGAAAAAAAAGTTGAGTATTTCTAGGAATTCTGCAAAGGGGAGGATTTTTAATTATTGCTCTAGCAAAAGAGGTTAAAAAGAAGCTATCTAAATTTGATAATTAAAGAAAAACTTCCTTATGTTAAAAAATAGCACAGGAGTTCCCATTGTGGTGCAGTGGTTAACGAATCTGACTAGGAGCCATGAGGTTGTGGGTTCGGTCCCTGACCTTGCTCAGTGGGTTAAGGATCCGGCATTGCCGTGAGCTGTGGTATAGGTCACAGACACAGGTCAGATCTGTCCTTGCTGTGGCTCTGGCATAGGCCGGTGGCTACAGCTCTGATTCGACCCCTAGCCTGGGAACCTCCATATGCCACAGGAGTGGCCCAATAAATAGCAAAAAGACCAAAAAAAAAAAAAAACAGAAAGTTAAGAAGCAAAAATTAACCAGGAACATTACCAAGGCAAAGAAGACAAAGCTATAATGTTTTTAATATAACAAGGTGCATAAAAATCAATAAAACTTCCCAGAAGGTAAGAGGCAGATGACATGAAAAACAATTAATAAGGGAATTTTAAAAATTTGTTATCAGATCCAGGAAAATAGTCTCCTTACCAATAATCAAAAAAATTAAAACTAAAGCAAGGAGATACCATTTTGGCTATCATATTAGTTACATTTAATAGGAAATGTGAACATCAGAATTTGGAGAGTAACCAGGCAAAAAGGCACAATCATTTACACATTCTGGCAGCATGGATATAGAGCCTCCGGGATGTTCTACTTAAACATTCTACTTTTGAAAATACTGAAAGTTACAGATGATGAATATAAAAATCATTTCATTTCAGAGTCTTTCATTGCATTGTTATTTATAATAGTGAAAGCTTAGAAATGTCCTAACATTGGATAACAATATTTAAATATTGTATAAGTTATGGATCTTTTGTATGGTATAATTTCAGTTAAAAATATGAAGACAATTCTTATTATATGATTAACCAAAATGTTACAGAAATGTATGTCTATTATTTTCTCAATTAAGTCAAGGACAAAACCTCTTAGAGAAAGAGGAGGGAAATGATGTATAATAACAGTGGTTTTCTTTAGTGGAGAGATGGTGAGTGTTTCTTTTCTTCTTTTTCTTATTTGTATGTTTTACCAATTTACTCTAAGGATTATGCGTTTTTCTGAAGTAAAGAAAAATGAGATGGACCAGATCTTAAAAACTAAAAAAAAAAAAAAAAATCACAAACCTGTTCCAATAAATCATAATCACTCACTGTCACAGTCTTAGTTTTTTTTTCTTTCTTTATATTTTTTTCTACTGCACAGCATAGTGACCCAGTTACACATAAATGTATACATTGTATTTTCTCACATTAAGTGTTCCATAATAGTTGACTAGACAGAGTTCCCAGTGCTACACAGCAGGATCCCATTGCTAATCCATTCCAAAGGCAAAATTCTGCATCTATTTACCCCAAACTCTCACTCCCTCCCACTCCCTCCCCTTCCCCCTTGGCAACCACAAGTCTATTCTCCAACTCCATGATTTTCTTTTTTTGTGGAAATGGTCCTTTGTGCCATATGTTAGATTTCAGATATAAGGGATATCATATGGTATTTGTCTTTCTCTTTCTGACTTACTTCACTCAGGATGAGAGTTACTAGTTCCATTCATGTTGCTGCAAATGGCATTATTTTGTTCTTTTTTATGCCCAAGTAGTATTCCATGTGTATATATACTACATCTTCCTAATCCAATCATCTATCAATTGAAATTTGTATTGTTTTCACATCTTGGCTATTGTGAATAGTGCTGCAATGAGCATGCGGGTGCATGGTCTTTTTATAAGTAGAGTTTTTTTTCTGGATACATGCCCAAAAGTTGGATTCCTGGGTCATGTAGCAGTTCTAAGTATGATCTTCTAAGGTACCTCCATATCGTTGTCCATAGTGATTGTACTAGCTTCCATTCTCAACAACAGTGCAGGAGGGTTCTTAGTTTTTTTGTTTTTTTCTTGCCACACCTGTGATGTATGGAAGTTCCCAGGCTGTGGGTTGAATAGGGACCTGCAGCTAGGACCTATGCCACAGCTATGGCAAGGCTGGATTCAGGCCACATCTAAGACCTATGCTTTACCTTGCAGCAATGCCAGATCCTTAACCTGCTGAGGCCAGTGAGGCCATGGATCAAACCCACATCCTCCCAGACACTATCTTGGGTTCTTAACCTAATTTGCCACAGAGGGAATGCCTCACAGTCTTAGTTCTAATCCCAGTTGGGTGATTTTTGACCAGCGCAAATATATCAGTGCCTGGTTTCCTCTCCTAGAATTATTATTGCTCACTTATTCCCAGAAATTAGTGCTCCTTTTTGGTTCAACTTTCTCTCTCTGTAGCTTAATCCCTGTAAGTGAGGTGTTTCTAGAGCTGGGCTTGGAAATGGCCCCTGATATTTGGGCATTTGACCCTTTTAGATATATATTGTCAACATTTATTGTAATGAATGGGCAGGTTAACTATAGACTGACTTGTGACTTGGGCTTCCTCTGAGTAGCTACATTCTGTCTGATGTCATCCTTTGATGATTTCCACTCTCTGGTTTAAGTCTGCTTCATCATCAATACCCAATAATCAAGTCACCTACAGGGATTGCTGTATACTCCTCATCCAGGCTGTAGCTCTTTCCTTGGCCAGTGGATCCTAATCCAGTCCCACCAAGTCAGGCATTCTTCCTTCTTCAAACCTGTTTGGAATGATGAGAACCATCCTGCTTTGAGGTTTTCAATGTAATGATGAAAATGTACTGGAAGAAGGCATTTCTTGGAGCCTGAGCTTCTACTGTGGGAGATGCCCTTGGACTGAGTAGAACTTTTCCCCCAGTTGAAGAATTTGCACAAAGTCTCCTTCATATCCCTGTTCCTCAGGCTGTAGATAAAGGAGTTCAGCATTGGAGTGACCACTATATTTACCACAGAGACCACCATTCCTGTGCCTGCAGAGTAGGAAGAGGAGGGCTTGAAATACACCAGAAAGAGGGTCTCATAGATGAGAGTGACTACTGTAGAAGACTTTGTGCTTTCCCACTGCAGAGGGAACCCTGAAAATGGTGTTGATGATGTGGGCATAAGAGACCAGGACACAGGTGAGAGGGATATTGCCCAAGAGAATGGCTTCATTTAACATGGTGACCTGAAGGCAAGTTTGAGGAGTGGGGGCACATCACAGAAGAAGTGTGGGATGGAATGGGAGGCACAGAAGGAGAAGTGAGACATGAGGCGAGTGAGTGAGCAGGCCAGGAGGTGGGCACAGAGCCAGGATGTGGTGACCAGCAGCAGACAGCACTGGGGACACATAATCATGTTGTGGTAGAGAGGGAGGCAGATGGGCACACAGCGGCCATATGACATCACAGCCAGCAGGAAGTCACTGAGCAGGGTTAATGCCATGAAGAAGTACATCTACATGAGGCACCCAGCATAGGAGATGGTGTGATGCTGTTTATGGATGTTGATAAGCACCTTGGGGACAATGCCTCAGGAGAAGCAGGTGTTGATTAAGGACAGGTTGGCCAGAAAGAAGTACATGGGGATGTGGAGTTGAGGGTCAGAGCCAATGGCCAGGATGATGAGTAGTTTCCCTATCACAGTGACCAGGTACATAGCCAGGTGGAGCCCAAACAGGAGAGGATGCTGCTCTTGGTGTGGAGAGAAGGCCATGATCAGGAAGTCAGAGATGCTGGTTTGATTTCTGATTCCCACTGAAAGTAGAAAAATTTGTGGAAAATATTGCTTAAATACCTGTAGACTCCAAAAATTTGTATCATTCAAAGTCTTTTGTCTGATTTTCTGATTTTTTTTAATGTCACAGAGATACTCTGGTATCTCTTGCTGGTGGGCATGTAAACATGTACAGAGATGAGAACTCAGTACAATGATTAGGAGACCTGCTGGGGGTGAACTCTGCATTTTAGCTGTCCACTAGGTGGTCCTGTAGACTTCCCAGAGGAGGTTGAACTGGAGATTAGCTAGGAAGAGGATTCCTAAGTCTTAGTCCACACCTACCTGTTTAAACAGGAAAGCTAGGGATTTCATAGGCTTGTGAAGTTGAATAAGGTGTCTGTGGGGGTATGTATTTACTAGAAAATTCTTAAGGATAGTTCTCTGTGTGTTTGTCTCTCTTATATGTCTCTCTCTGTGTGTGTACAGTGTGTTGTTCAAGAGTAAAGAAGGGATGCTCATTACATAGAAAGATCATAGTAGCACTCAGATATTCTTGGCATGGTGGGATTATTTGTACTCTTTTTCTTATGAAGATCCATCAAATGAGAAAATGTGTATAAAGTTACTTTATAAACTCAAAGATATTTTACAAAGAAGCATTCCTATCATCATCAGCATCATCATCATCACCAACATCATCATCACCAACATCATCATTGTTATCAACTTCATCATCGTTACCTTCATCATCATTGCCAATGTCAAAATTACCTAATCCTCAGTCCTTAGGAATATTGTCTTTGGTGTCTTATAGACTATTTGGGAATCTTTTCCGGCTGTGTTATCCTCTGCAACATACACATCCTCAGGTCCTCTTTTTACTTCAGTTTCCTAATCTGTAAATTGTGTGCCCACTTTTTCTACTTATCACAGATGAGTGAAATGATATATTCAAAGCACTAACACAGAGTAGGTCTTCAATAAATTGTGATACTTGTTATTAATATTTCTAGAAACAGTAGTAGATAAAATAGAAACTGAGCTTCCTGATTCACCAAAAAAAAAAAAAAAACCACAACACCTCATTTCTTCATATATTTTGGGTAGAACTTTTTTTTACTATCTCTTCATCCTCATCTAGAAGATGTGGACATAAATTTACCATATAGAACAGTTGAAAGTTATCAAAATGCCAGAATCAGTTTAAAGTTTTATTCAGGACCATATAAAATCCAAAATGAGAGTTTCTGCATTTGTATGCATGGCAAAATGTGCACACCAACAGGCAGTGCCAGCCAGGTTCATGCTGTGATCTTTGACATGGTGATAAAATACATCCTTCTGGGTCTGACTGACCTTCATCTGCCACCAACCCCTTTGTGAGCTGCAACCTTGAGCAAGTTTTCTCAGTCTTTCTGACCTCAATTTCTGTATCTGCTCCAAGAGAATAATTAACAGAACAATCATATAATCCAGCATTCCCTCTACTAGGCATCTATTGGGACAAAACTTTCATTCAAAAAGACACATGCACCCCTATACTCTTTGTGCCGGAGGCCAGCTCTGGCGACCAGGGAGTGTACACTATTCCCAAAGGACAGGGACGGCCATCGGCTTTTGCAATGGAGACAGCCTCTTTGTCCCTTCTTTCAGGGTGCTGGACTGCTCAAATTTAATTGGCATAAGTGGTTGATTATATAGACAGCTTTTCACTATAGATTACATCATAGTGTTAAAAAGTACATTGGTTAACTTTTACATGGTACAGCAGCTATACATCATGTTCTATGATCTTTGTTTTAACTAAATTTAGTGAGTACAATTTAAGAGCAATTAGGTATAATACATCATGTGGAAAAGAGGAGACTCAGTACAAATCATCCCATGGCCAGCAAGTCTCCACAAGTTGAAGAGGTCACAGCCACAAGAATTGGGCATTCACAAATCTTGTTTTTAGACTGGTGCTTATCTTTAAAGTGTTATGGCAAGGAGACAGTGTAAGAAAATATAAACCAACTTAACTTGCTATCACTTAAAAGCTTCTATAACTCATAGCTAGGTTTCTTTTGGTCAAGAATAATATATGTCTAACTTCTATGAACCTCATTAAAATCCTAACTCTAAAATTTACTGTATAACTAGTTAGTAGATAAACACTATGTTTTAATTAAGTTGGATTTAAATAGGGGAAAGTCCTTTAGGATGAAATTCTTATTATATTATTGTTGTAATTTTGTTAAATCACAAATCACCGCAGGAAAATAAGAATGGAGATAAGAATAATAAGTAAATAATCAGGAAAAACTGAGGAAAACTGAATAACAAGTGAATAACAGAAAAGACTAAGTTATCCATGGAACAATCCCCACTCAGAAACACAAAATGGAAATTATTTCCTGGGAATTTTAGTTTTCCACCTATGTCAGCAGGCAAGCCTTATTGTCTTCTGGGACCTGTCCTCAGAATTGTGTCGTGCAGGCAGGCATCCACTTTTTTAAGGAACCTGCCCTCAGAATTGCACCATTCAGACAGGCCCCCTTTTCTGATTAGGACTTTGTCCTCGGAAATGCACCATTCAGGCAAGCTCCCTTCCTCAGCTTCTTGTATCTTCTCAGCTCCCCACATCATTGCAGTAATATATACAATAGCCAAGACATGGAAAAAACCTAAATGTCCATTGATAGATGAATGGATACAAAAGATATGATACATAAACACAATGGAATACTACTCAGCCATAAAAAAGAACAGAACAATCCCATTTGTAGCAACATGGATGCAACTAGAGATTCTCATAAAAGTGATAGAAAGACACTTCTGCATGATATCGCTTATGTGGAATCTAAAACATGGCAAAATTATCCCAAGAAACAGGAACAGATCACAGACATGGAGTGCAGACTTGTGGTTGCCCGGGGGAAGAAGGGAGAAAGTAGGATAGATGGGGAGTTTGGGGTTGGTAGATGCAAACTATTATATTTAGAATGGGTAAGCAATGAGGTCCGACTGTACAGCACAGGGAACTATACCCAATCTTTTGGGGTGGAACATGATGGAAAATAGTATGAGAAAAAAAAGGTATGTATATATGTATGTATGACTGGGTCACTCTGCTGTGCAGTAGAAATTGAAACAACGTTGCAAATCAACTGAACTCTAAAATATCAATACTTAACTCATGATCTTGTAAGGACTGAAACAGATAAGGATTGTACAGAACTGGAATGACTACCAGTCTCTATCAAATGGTCATTAAATCCTAGCTTTCCCTGATGTTATTGTTTTTTCTCTCTCTCTTTTTCTCTTGATGAACTTAACAAAATGATGATGCTTTCTGGGGTAACCAACTAGTCCTCTATGTTTACCTAGGACTGTCCTGCTTTCAAAATGGAATATGCTACTTCCAGGAAAACTTCTCAGTCCTGAGAAATTTGGACTTTTCCTCAGTCATGGTCTGTGGGATGTTAGGCTATCAAAACTGTAAAGTTATAGAATATCAATCACCAGGTTACAGACACTAAACTTTCAAGTTACATAATTGTAATAACTATTGTCACCAGTGTCATCATTGTCAGCTTTGGGTGGCAATGGCTCTAACCTAGTGGTAACCATGAGAAAGCATCCACTTTGACAGGTGAGACCCAGGTTTGAGTTCTACCTGTATCATCTTGGTAAAAGCGTTTGACTTAACAGGACCCCAGTTGTAAAATGAGTCTAAATAAATCTAGCTCAAATCATCCTGAGACTCCAGTTAATAAAGGTGATATTTATGACTGGGTCACTTTGCCATACAGTAGAAATTGATAGAACAATGTAAAACAATTATAATAGAAAAATAAAAACTTAAAAATAAAAAGATGAAAAATAAAAAGTTGCTGAACTCTTAGTGGTTGTGGAGATAGTTGCTCTCCTTGGGTGGTGGCATAGAGGGAATCTGAAAGCCCTCAGGATTGAGTGGGCTGTGAGTGAATTGTCCAGGCACAGTGCACAGGTCCTGAGCAATATTATTGCAGTTGCCATATCTCAGCCCCTGCCAGGGACTTGGGGACCACTGATCACATTGACTTCAGATTGGATTCTCAGAAAGTTCATGAATATTCAGTCATGGTCCTCCTTATGGTGGTTAAGAGAGCCAGGGTGTATTTTTCTGAGTAAGGAAGGGGCAAGAAAGGAGAAAGTCATAGGGGTAGAGATGTGTGTTTATGTGTGTGTGTGGTTGGATGTGTGTATGTTTTGGTGTGTTGACCAGTGCCTCCTGTCTCTATGATTCAGGTCTTACCTGGAAATTCTGACCATCCTCAGATCTTGTCAAAATCACAAGGTGTTGGGTCTGCCTCACCTGTTTGGTTTGTCTACCCTTCTCAGTACAACTCAGTAGAATCTCCATTTTCTTCCTTCTCTCTAACAGCAGCACAGACCAAAGACCCAGGGCTTGAGCAGTCAATTCAGGAACAGGAGCCAGGAGGAAATTGGGCTTTTCACATGGCATGTCTCCTGGGGCCCAGCCCGTGATCTCCTAGTCAGGGCAAATGTCCAACCCCTCAGCTCTCCCCTCTGGCCCTGGAGTTTTGAACCTCATTGGGATCAGAGTGACCAAGTCCAGGAATCCTGCCAGCACTGCTCTTGGTAACACTCCCATGGGCATGGGTTTGGGTGGGCTCCATCTCTGTGAACCCCAACCTGCTATGGAAATCACACACTAATCAGACCCAGAGCCTCATCAAGGAAAACCAGCAAATAAATAACAATCAATGAGTTGAACATATTTGATAAAGGGTTGGTGATACAACCATCATCTTCAAATTCCTACAGTTCAATACATAGAAAAAGTGAATAGGCTTAGAAGGTAGAGATAAAAAAAAAAAATGTTCTAGTATTTTACCTTGCAACCAAACACATTAATACATTGGCAAGAAAATGAGTAAATATTCACATCAAGTGAAATGAATGCATTTTTTAAAAAATAGCCACATGTTTTTGCTGCCAAATGAGTTTGCTGAAACTCTATAAAATACGATCCATTGATTTTTGAATTTTGGAGCCTCCAGTTAAGGGAGTATTATTTAAATTCCATTTTGGATTTTACCCTGATGCAGTTATCCATTCTAATGTTGATAGCTGTTAGAGTTCCTTGATAGGTTTTTGTCATCCCCCAACCCCTTCCCCAGTTGTTTATTATCTCAAACAGAATTCCTCCTATTCTCATTAAAAAATGAAAAACTGACATTTTGAGTAAATGTGACCTGGTCTTATCCACTGTTTACTTTTTCTTAGGAAAAAATTTCTATGCATGAATTGGAGAATCTTCTATTTTTATTTATTTTATAATGTCAAGTTTTGGGGTTTTCCTGGGGGGGCATACCCATCGCATGAGGAATTTCCCAGGCTAGGGACTGAATCCATGCCATAGCAGTGATAATACTGGATCCTTTTCACTTGGTCACCAGGGAACTCTTGGTGAAACTTTTAGACTACCATCCTCTAAAGAGAGCATTGCCACAATAGTTATCATTTACCTTTCCTTTGTTCTATTATTGATGTTTTAGTGATCGCTCAAGCTTTATTATTTCAAAGAAAATGTCTGGAGAACTGGGGTTTATTCCTCCTTTCTTTTCACCAAGTTGTTAGATGGCTTTCATAGGTGAGAGAGTAACACCACAATAAATGAAGTCAAAACATCATTTCATTCCTCTTTGAACTGCTAGACTCATGAACATTCATGAACCTTCTCCTGGTGTACCCATTCAGGTTTCTCTATGGTTATCTGCCAAGGAATAGAATTGTTTGCATGGTATTGGTTAATGCTTTAGTTTGGGTCTTCTGAGAAGCAGATGCCAAGGTGGGATTTGGTGTGTAAGAGATGCACTGAGGAGGGGGCAGGAGAAATTGGGGAGTGCCTTCAAATTCTGATGCAGGGACCTGTGGAAGAAAAGAAGGAGGGAAGAAAGCATGGGGTGGGAAGAATCTCAGTCTACAGCCAGATACCAAGACAATTTAAAACAGGCCAATGTTTGGGGGAGGTGAACCTGCATCAAAATGGTCCACCAGCAGGTTCCTGTAACTCTCTGGAAATAAACCTGTCTTGGTATCCCTGTCATGATTAATCATTGGCCAGGAGAAGGCTGTGAAGCATGGTGTTTGTACTGTGCACAGGAAAAAAAAGTGCAACCTAAAAGTTGAGGATAATGTTTCATTAAGTGAACATACTGAGGACTTAAGCCCAGGAGGCAGCCTCTCAGACAGCGCTGAGGGACCTTTCCAAAGAGGTAAGGAAGGAGCCAAAACATATGGGAGTTTTTGCCAAAAACCCAAGAATTCAGTACATCAGAAGATTGCTGCAGGAGTTCCTGTTGTGGTTCAGAATGCTAAGGAAATGAGGTCTCTGTGAAAATGTGGATTGAATCTCTGGCCTCACTTGCTCAGTGGGTTGAGGATCTGGTGTTGCCATAAGCTACAGCATAGGTCTCAGATGGGGCTTGGATCTGGTGTTGCCTTGGCTGTGGTGTAGGCTGGCAGCTGCAGCTCTGATTTGATCTTGGCCCTGGGGTACTCCCAGGTGAGGCCATAGAGAAAAAAAATTTGCTGTTAATTAAAATAAAACCAGGCATTTCTACTTGATGAATTTAGTACTTTTGTATGGTAAGATGCAAGAGTCTGGGATCCTTGAGTTCATACTTTTGATATGCACCTTAACTACCCAGAGCCAATATCTTGTTTTTTGTTTTATCCCCATCCAGAATCCCCTCTGGGTGCCCAGCTGCTGTGGGGTTGATGGCTGCAGTATCCTTTGTTTCCTGATAGTGGGAGACTTTCTTCCTCCATAGCACAACCCTGAGATGGACTGGCAGGGGCAGGAGCTGAGAGAGTTAGTTTTGCTCCCACCACAGCAGAGGTGGGTTGTGCATTTTCATGAATGCCACAGTCTAAGCTTTGTGTCACATAGATCCAGTTCTCCCACACAGGTCTGGTGAGCCCTTCCTCCTTGGAATCTTTTTTTTTTTTTTTTTTTTTTTTTTTTTATTCACTTTTTGCTTTTGGAGCTGTACCTGCTACATATGGAAGTCCCCCTAGGGGTTGAATTGGAACTGCAACCACACCAACGAAAACACCAGATCTGAGCTGCATCTGTGAAATACGCTCCACCGCTCACAGCAACCCTGGATCCTTAACCAACTGAGCAAAGCCACAGATCGAACAAACATCCTCATGGATACTAGTTGGATTCAGTTCTTTACTGCTGAGCCATGAAGGGAACTCCCCTCCATGGATTCTTCAGGCCTCCTTTCCTCAGGGGAAACTTAGAAGAGGGAGTGTGCAGGAATGAAGCTCCTTCACCATCACTGGTCTGGAAATTGCAGTTACCACTCATCCTCTCCCTCCTCCAGTGTCCATCGTAAATTCCTCTCATCCTCAGCTGTCCCCTCAGCAGGTCTTGGGGGCTAACCCAGTGGTGTAGGCCAAACCATCACTCCTCAGGTGTTTGCAGCCTCAGGCCAGGGTTGCTGCATGTGACCATTCGCAGTTACAATAGAGAAGGGAGAGCCAAGAGGTGCCCAGGTTTCCTGGAAAACAGTCATCAGGGTCCCCATGTCCTCCTCCCTGTCCCCATTAAGTGAAAGCAGCCTGGCCTTGATCGTTGCCTTTGGTCTCAGAAAGTGAGTTCTGGAATTGACCAAATACTCTCACTAACTGGTCCTTTCCCAGTTTTTCTGATTTCTTATTGAAAAGCTCAGGTAATCTGCTTCAAGTTATAACATTCCACTCACTATCACAATCATAACTAACCAGGCAAAGACCACTTACTTCAAACAATTAAACTCCTTTAATTTTCACAAATCATACCTCTTACTTTAGACAGTTAATCTCCTTTACTTCTCACCAAACTCCAAGGGCTGGCTGCTACATAGCCACTTCATGGATGAGAAAACTGAGGTTTACCAAAAATAAGCAGCAGAGCCAAGATTTGAATCCCAGACCGTTGTTCTCCTTAGTGATTTCTGTATACCATGTCGTCACTATCCACTGGCTCTCCTACTAGAACATGGACACTCACTAAGTAATTGTAGGTTTTAGCTTGTTGGTGATGCTGATTATCCTTTTGTGCCTTGCTTCAAGGCAGAGCCTTGGAAAAAACTCCTGGTCAGTCAAGATCCATTTAATAGTTTTTTTTTCCTCCAGCTTAATTGAGATATAATTGACTTAAAGAATTATACATATTGAAGGAGTGGGGAGAGGTAATGGGAGAGACTGAGAGTTTGGGGTCAGTAGATGCAAACTGTTACATTTAGAATGAATCAACAACAAGGTCCCACTGTATAGCCCAGGGAACTATATCCATCCTCCTGGGGTCGACCATGGTGGAAAAGAATATTAAAAAGTGTGTATACACACACACACACACACACACACACACACACACACACACACATATGTATATGTATGTATGACAGGGTCACTTTGCTCTACAACAGAAATTGGCACAACATTATAAATTATGCTTTAAAAAAGAATTCTAGGAAGATGGCAGTGATGGCAGCTGGGCTGGGTGGATGATCTGCGCTGGGCTGTGGCTGCTGCTGGCAACTGTGCTTCAAGCAGCGAGCAGAGGTCACCTCCATGGCAGCCCCAGGGCAATTGGGAAGGATTGAGCTGAGGAAGATGGAACAGTCATCCTGGTTTGAGAACCACTCTTGCAAAGGGTGGGAGAATTGGGCTTCCTCAGAGACTGCTGTAGTTGAAATGCACCACAGCTTAATTCTGGGTTTGTGCTTATCCTTCCCCACCCTGGGTTTCTAGTGGTTCTTTCTCCCAACTTTAGACTATCTTGAATACATTCTGTAAGACACACGGTGAAAGAAAAGTGAAGCATAAAAGTTTGCAAAGAGATGAAGATTTTTTAAAAAACAGGCAAAAACGCAAGATACTATAATTCCTTATGACAAGCTCCCAATCTTAGAGGAAAGCCTTCAAGTCTTTGGCCTGGGGTACACTTCCTTTTCACATCTTCCTCTCAATTGTTGGTGGTCTCTGTGAGTCCCTCTTAGACAACCTTTTACCTCTATTCTCTAGCTTTCCCATGCTGCCACGGAGTGCCCTTCAGTGCTGTCTGTGGTTTTAAACAACATTGTTGCAACAAAAGCGGTTCCTCTATTAAAAAAAAAAATAGCCCTACCTATTTAAAATATACAAGATGATTTAATAAGCATATACTTAATGAAATAATTATCACAATCCTGTTAATTAAAACAGCTATTAGCTCACATGGTTACTTTTGTTTTTCTTATTATAAGGGTCACACCTGCAGCATATGGAATTTTTCAGGCTACGAATCCAAGCAGAGCTTCAGCTGCTGACCTACACTACAGCCACAGCAATCTGTGATACAAGCTGTGTCTCCAACCTACACCATACCTCACTGTAATGCCAGATTCTTAACCCTCTGAGCAAGGACAGAGATCAGACCTACATCCTCGTGGGTATGTGTTGGGTTCCTTACTGCAGAGACACGATGGGAAATCCCACATAGTTACCATTTTTGTTTTGTGGTGAAAAAGCTCAGGACTTACTCTTGTAGCATATTTCAAGCACATAATACAGTAATAGTCACCACGTTGTCCTTTAGATCCTCAGAGCTTAATCATCTTATAACAGAACGCTTGTATCCATTTGAAGGTTCATTGTAGTTTAAGCCCTGACCCTTGGCTTTTGTTTTTGTAATGCAAATGCCTGACAGAAACTCTGAATGGCTGAGCAGCCCCTTCAAAGATGGCCATCTTGACTAAAGCCTGGCTGCCTCATCTTCCAACTCCCATCCCAATAAAAGCAGAGCCTCAGGCTTATGTGAGCTTCCTCTCCCCCTACTCATCTCCCACTCTCTTCTTCTCTCTTCACCTCTCTCTACCCTTGAACTCACTGTGGCCCCAGCCATGCCAGAGGCTTTCTAGGACCTGTGAGCAATAACTCTATCCCCCAAAGTTTTCTGACATGTGTTGCTCAAATTTGTCTCACAGTCACAATAAGCACCATGAGGGCTGGTCCAGCCACAATGAGTTATCAGTGGACTATGGTTGACACAAAACATTGATTTAAGAATGCTCGGGAGTTCCCGTCGTGGCACAGTGGTTAATGAATCCGACTAGGAACCATGAGGTTGTGGGTTTGGTCCCTGCCCTTGCTCAGTGGGTTAATGATCCAGCGTTGCCGTGAGCTGTGGTGTAGGTTGCAGATGCGGCTCGGATCCCGCATTGCTGTGGCTCTGGCGTAGGCCAGGGGCTACAGCTCCGATTCGACCCCTAGCCTGGGAACCTCCATATGTCCGGGGAGTGGCCCAAAGAAATAGCAAAAAAAAAAAAAAAAAAGAATGCTGTATATTTTTTTTTTCCTCTTGAGAAAGCATGTTATATTTTTTCATCTGATCTTAGTTCCTCTGGACAAAGTTTTTTTTTTTCCTCCCAATTTTTCTTCACTTGTCTCCCTCACATCTCATAGCCATAGTTTTGTATAGCAGAAGTGTGAAGTGCTGGACAACATTCCTCATGGAATTTTTGCTTCAGTGAAATTATTTGCAACTTACTGTTTAGGCATAGGTTTAGGGTTAGGGATGGAGAGAGGAATTAAGGAAGAAGGAGGCTCAGTGGTATTTTGTTATTATGGACATTGTAGATGCCTTTCCTGTAGTCACTGGAATTCTTAAGAAACCCTACAACACTGATAAGAGCCTAAGGACCAATTAATTTATAGTGAATTTCAGGAAACATGTGGGCTGAAAGCAGTGGGAAAGATATATCACAATATGACTATTTCCAACCCCATTATAGAACTTGGAATGTTCTTTGGGAAGGGACCATAGATATATTTTCATATAATTTTGTTGTAATGGCTGAAATTAATTGAGGGCTTTCTATATGCAGGATCCTGTCCCAGATACATAAAACATAACTAATATATATCTTTGAACACTTCCTATATCATTTAATGTTCATGATGATGTTATAGCAAGCAGATATCTATGTATGAGCAAAGAAAGGGGGAACACAGGGCCAGGTGGCAGGAGACCACATATCTTGTAAACAGTGGCAGTCCATGGGCCAAGAAAAGCAGACGCCTCCAGACTGACAGAAAACCACACATTTTGGGGGTTATAAGTGTCCTGGAGGCAGACAAAGAAAGGAGGGAAAGGCACAAATCTCAGCACCTGATTGTAATCTGTCACCCATTATTCCCTCATTACAGTAAAACTCGATGACAGAAGTGCCCATCATAGCATGATGCCATGACACTTCTTCTTTTCTGTGTTTTCCTTTTTTTTTTTTAGGGCTACACCCACAGCATTTGGAAGTTCCCAGGCTAGGATTGAATCATAGCTACAACTACTGGACAATGCCACAGCCACAGCATCATGGGATCCTATCTGAGTCTGGGACCTACACCACAGCTCATGGAAATGCTGGATTCTTAACCCACTGAGGAGGGCCAGGGATTGAACCCAGATTCTCCTGGATATTAGTTGGATTCATTTATGCTGTGCCATACTGGTGAGTCCCACATGATACTTCTGATCAAGGCTGAATTAGCACAGAAATCCCTCTTCCCTTGGGAAAGTTGGAGCTGGAATGAAAATCAGGGAATATGACCCCTAAGCCCCTCCTTCCCAATGGATATTCTTCCCCTGCATTATGTTACATGCCCTTCAGAACAAGCTTGCCAAAGAAATGCAGGATAGCTGCTCACCTGTCTGCCTGCCTCCCTTTGGGGGCATAGTTCTCACTTACTTAAACCCTCACTTTAATTTCTCAATTTCCATCTCTTTTCTGAATTCCCTCTGTGACAAGAACGTTTTTGCCAGGAAAAAAATTTCCTTTTCATATGAAAAGCTGAGGCACCAAGAAGTTAATATATTGTCTATGATCACAAGAGTTGGTAAATGGGGTATCTGTGCTTCTGATCCAAGCAGTATAATTTTAGACCTAGGGAGCTGAAGCTTAGGATAAGTAAATATTCCAAAGTTAGGTAAGTGTAGAAAGGTGGCTGAGTGGGAAGATCCCGAGTTTACCTCCTCTCAAAGGAATGCCAAAATTACAACTATTTACAGAGCAGCCATTAAGTCACCTGAAGACTAGCAGGAATATCTTTCCACAGCTAAATATATAAAGAAGGAACCACAATGGGATGTGTTGGAAGGAAAGAGACATTGTATTGTCAAGACCCACATCCCTGGGTAGTTGAGCCTCTAACTGGAGGATAATCAAAACTGCAGAGCTTCTGCCCAAGAATCAAGTTTTCTGAGCCCTACATTGAGCTCCCAGCACAGGCATCTGCACCATCAAGATGAATCCTCAAAGCATCAAGCTTTGAAGGCAAATGAGACTTGCATATGGGAGAACTGGTGGACTGTAGGAAAGAGTGACTTTGTTCTTAAAGGGTGCATGCCAAGTCTCATATGCCCCAAGTCCCAGCAGAGAGACAGTCATTTCAAAGGAGCCCATGTCAGTCCCACCTGCTAATGTCAGAGAGCCTCCTGAAGAGGCAGGAGGTAAGTGGGATTCCCTCTGTGGATATCAATGTAGTGGTACCCATTTGGGAGAACTCATTATATCATGATAAAACTGATGCTGGCAAGGAAATTTGGAGTCCTCCCTCTAGCTTATTAAGGCTGGGGGCTTACCTGCCAACCAGAGGGTCAACACCAGACTCAGATCCCCTTAGTAGGTCAGTACTTGCACCATTTCCCCCAGGGCTCATAGCCAGGGGCCCATGGACATAGCCCTGCCTACCAGTGGGCCAGCATCCACCTCTTGAGGCAGGGTCTGGTAGCCAGCTAGGTCTGGGGCTGGCTTATTAACCAGAATCAACCCCAATAGTCAGCCCCACTCTGGCAGAAGGGCCCATGCAACCCACATAAGAGGCACTCCTAGAACATATAGCTCTGGTGGAGGGCATTGTACTACTGGGCCCCATCAGACATCTCTGCATAAGGCCACTTCTCCAAGATGAGGAAATATCACTGACCTCCTTAATACATAGAAATTAACACAGAGAACTAGGCAAAAATAGGAGACAGAGAAATATGTTTCAGCTGAAGGAATAAGACAAAGACCCAGAAGAAGAACTAAGAAGATGGAGACAAGAAATCTGTTGGAGTTCAAGGCAATGATTATAAAGGTGCTCAACAAACTTGGGAGAAGAATGATGAAGAGGGTGAGAAGTTTAACAAAGAGTGAGAAAGTATAAAGAAGAACCAAACAACATTGAAGACTAATGAATTTAATAATGCACTACAGGGAATCAACAGTAGATTAGAGGACACAAGGAATGGGTCTGCAAACTGGAAGACAATATAGTGGAAATCACTGAAGCTGAATGGAAAAAATTTTTAAAAATGAGGACAGTTTGGGAATCTCTGGCACAACATCAAGCATAGTAACATTCACATTATATAGGTCTGAGAAGGAGAAGAGAAAGAGAAGAAGGCAGAAAATTTATCTAATGAGATAACAGCTGAAAAGTTCCCTTACCTTGGAAAAGAAACATACATCCTGGTCCAGGCAGCACAGAAAGTCCCAAACAGAAAAAACCCAAAAACATTCATCTCAGGATACATCATAACTAAAATGGCAACAATTAGAGAATCCCACAAAGACCCCAAATGGCGAGAGAAACCCTGATAAAAAGAACAAAACTGACTTCAAACTATACTACAAAGCTGCATTAATGAAAACAGCAGGATACTAGCACAAAAATAGACACATAGATCAGTTGAACTGAATAAAAAGCCAGGAAATAAACCCACACACTTTGGTCAATTCATTTATGATGCATAAGGCAAGGATATATATTAGAGCAAAGACCAAAAGTGTTCTCTTCAATAAGTGGTATTGGAGAAACCAGATATCTAAATTTCAAACAATGAGATTAGAACATTTACTTATACCATATACAAAAATAAACCCAAAATGGATTAAAGACCTAAACATAAGACCTGAAACCATAAAATTCCTAGAAGAGAACATAGACAGAGTGCTCCTTGACATAAATTGTATCAATATTTTTTTATATTTCTCTCCTGAAACAAAATAAATGAAATGAAAATAAACAAGTGGGGCCAAGTTAAACTTAATATCTTTTACATAGTAAAGGAAAATATTTCAAATTGAAAACCTATGGACTGGGGGAAAGTATTTGTAAATGATATGAGTCATAAAATGTTAATATCCAAACTATATCAATAACTCCTACAGTTCAACATCAGAAAAGACAAACAACCTGATTTAAAAATGGATGGAAGACCTCCACAGACATTTTCTTAAAGAAGACATACAGATGGCCAACAGGCACATGAAAAGATGCTCAACATCATTACTCATCAGGGAAATGAAGGTCAAAACTGCACTGAGATATCACCTCCCACATGTCAGACTGTCGATCATCAAAAAGAGCACAAATAGGAGTTCCCATCCATCCATCGTGCCTCAGTGGTAACAAACCCTGCTAGTATCCATGAGGATGAAGGTTTGTTCCCTGGCCTTGCTCAGTGGGTTACGGATTCAGTACGGGCATGAGCTGTGGTGTGGGCTACAGATGTGGCTCAGATCACATGTGTTTGTGGCATGGGCCATCAGCTATCGCTCTGACTTAACCCCTAGCCTGGGACCTTCCATACGCCACAGGTGCAGCCCTGAAAAGCAAAAGCAAAAAAAAAAAAAAACTACAAATAATATTTATTGATGAGGATTTGGAGAAAAAGGTGCCCTTTTACACTGTTGGTGATAATGTAAATTGGAATAGCTACTATGGAAAAGAGTATGGATGTTTCTCAAAAAATTAGAAGTGAGACTAATCTAGTTTTACACATGATCTAGCAATTTCACTTCTGAATATTTTTTGGAGGAAAACAAAAATGCTAATTTGAAAAGATATATGCACCTTTTACTTTTACATTCATTGTAGCATTATTTACAATAGCCAAGATATGGAAACAACCCAAGTGTTTATTGATAGATGAATAGATAAAGCATGGTGTATATATGTAATGGAATACTAATCAGCCATAAAACAGAATGAAGTCTTGCTATTTGTGACCACATGGATGGACCTAGAGGGCATTATGCTAAGCTCAGAGAGAGAAAGAAACATACTACATGTTTTCACTTATATGTGGAATCAAAAAACAAAATAAAAAAAGAAATATAACAAAACAAAAACAGACTCATAGACACAAAGAACATGCAGATAGTTTCCAGAGGGTGGGAATGAGTGAAAAAGATGAGGGAGTTGAAGAGGTACAATCTTCCAGTTATAAAATGAATAAAAAACAGGGGCATGATGTACATCATGGGGAATATGGTCAAAACTATTCTAATAACTTTGTATAGAGATAGATGGTCACTGGACTTGGTCTTTTTGGAATGCATAAAGATATCCAATTAATATGTTATAGAACTGAAAGTAACATACTGTAAGTCGATCTACTTCAGTAAAAAAAAGAACACATCAAAAACCTCACAGAGTTACAAAGTGGTAGATTAGGAATTTTTCCATTTGACAATCATAAACTTGGGGTGAGATCATTTATTAATTATATGGTGCAGATGAGAAAAGTGAAGCTTAGATTGAGTGACTTGATCACAGTCACACAAGTTGTGAGATTGAGTTGTAATTTATTGTTGTTTCACCCAGATATTTAGGATACTTTTACTATGCAGGTACAGCAGCCTCCTGTGACCCAGTTGTGAAGAGCTTTGGAGAAGTCATGAGCTGTTCTAAAAGTCACAAGAGAGTCCCTTGTCATACCCAAGGGCTTGGTACCTAAGATTAATAACTCCTGTGATGGGAACAGTAACATTTTGAGGCTTTGTGTAAGCTGACCCACATAAAGAACATTTAAAAAACATTACTAGAGAAGTTTTTCCATGCTCTTCATCAGGAAAACTACTGCACAACACTGGTCATGGAAGTGACACACATGAGCCAGAGACTGCAAAGGAAAAAGAAAGAAACTGTATAATACAGTAAGAGAGCAATAACTGTGTCTCATTTTATTTATTTTTACCAAAAAGTACAATAATCTTATATTGCAGTTGACTTCTTTCCTGTACAGAGATGTACTTAATTTTTTTGGCCATGCCCTCAGCATGTAGAAATTCCTGGGCCAAGGATCTGACCAGGGCCACAGCAGAAACTCCAGATACAGCAGTGACAATGCTGGAATCTTGGCCCACTGAGTCACCAGGGAACTCCTGTAACTAATTTTGAAGACAGGGACCCTGATTGATTTATCTTTGCAATATATTTGTAATTGAATACAGTTCCTATTACCTAGCATATGTTTCATGAGTCCTTATCGAGTGAGTGAATGCTGAGATGTACCATACAGGGGTTCTACTATTCCATCTTCCTCATCAGCTTGTGCAAGGCCTGCTTCATATCCTTATTCCTAAGGCTGTAGATAAAAGGGTTCAGCATGAGGGTAACTACTGTAGATAACAGTGACCACACGATCTTTTGTCACTGAGTAGGTGGACAAAGGGCAGATATACATAGATATTATGGTTATATAGAATAGTGCAACAATTGTGAGGTGGGATCCACAGGTGGAAAAGACCTCGAACCTGCCTCTCCTGGAAGGAACCTGCAGAACAGCATGGGCAATGTATGCATAAGAGATAGTGATGAAGAGGAAGGGGCTCATGATCACAAAGGAGCCCTCTGTGAAGGCCAAGAGCTCATTGACAGAGGTGTCAGAGCAGGAGAGCATCAGCAGTGGCTGGACATCACAGAAGAAGTGGTGGATGATGTTGGGCCCACAGCAGGAGAGGCGGGCCATGAGGATGGTGTGGGTGAGCGAGTGGAGGTGGGACACCAGCCAGGATGTGATCACAAGCAGGAGACAGTGCCTGGGGTCCATGGTTGTGGTGTAATACAGTGGGTTGCAAATGGCCACATAGTGGTCAATGGCCATGGCAGTCAGGAGGAAGCTGTCAGTGATCCCAAAGGCCACAAAGAAATACATCTGGGCAAGGCACTGGGCAAAGAGGATGGTCTTTCTCTGAGTCAGCATATTTACCAGCATTCGTGGCACAATGACAGTGGTAAAGCAGATGTCCACCAGGGAAACATTGGAATGGAAGAAGGACATGGGGGTGTGGAGGCAAGCATCCCCCCGGATGAATGCAATTATGACTGAGCTGCCAGCCACATTTACCAGGTACATGTCCAGGAAACTTGCAAAGAGCCATTGCTGGTTTTGGGGGTCACTGGTAAGTCCCAGAAGGAGGAATTCAGGCATATGGCTCAGGTTTCCCCATATCATTGGTTTCTTGCAAGTTTAAAATATGCAAGAATGTTAGGTGTGTTTTGTGGCTTGGCGTCTTCAATCTGATGGAGGGGATATGGCATAACTTCTTTCTTCTTGTGCATTACATAAGGACAGGCATTTGTGTAGACTGTACCATAGATTCTGTGATATGACTTCATACGACTGACCTGGAAACACTTTGACTTCAATGCCAAATTGCATCTGACTAGTTTTGTTAACTTACACAAGATACTTCAATTCTTGTTCCTTATCCAAAAGACAAAACTTGTCATACCCACCTTCTTCAGGTAAAAGGTAAAGGTCCTAGGAAAAGCCTTCAGAAAATAACTATTTGGTTTTATTTCTCAAGTTGTATCTAAGACATCCTTTTGCTCTATCTGGCCTCTGTTATTAATTGGCCTGCTACTCTTTATATGATTCTGGCCAAGATTTGTCTCCTTATGATTCCACTGTGTCAGGAATAAAAGTATCCTAATTCTCCCTATAGAAATAACACCAGCACAGTATAGATTGTATTCCTGAATCCAACTTTTCTTGAAAAAAAAAAGGAGTTTGGAATAGATTTAGGGGTTTAGTTTTGAGCAGGAAGGTCTGACTAGGTGTGGCTAGCACCTGGAAAGTTGACATGTCCATCAAGGTAGGGAACTATCTAGGGTGAGTGGAGCACTGAAGAAATGTCTCTGGCAGAGGGAGCCTATTTACCCAACACAGAGCTTGGAGGTTTGGTCAGGTGGGTGGCATCAAGGAATAAACAGAGGAACTAAGAGGCAGGAGGGGAACCAAGGTGTGGTAGTGTGAGCAAAGGAAACATGAGAAGATGAAGCATTCAGAAGACTCAGAGGCATATTAAAAGGAAGATGCTGATGTTCAGGTATAGGTCTTTTAAGTCCCTAAAAGGAAAAAAAAAGAGGAGAATAAGCCAAGTCTCCACTCTAGCAGGAACTGATGTCCTAGTCATCTATCTGCCCAAGTATGAACTCAATTAAAATAAGACCAGAACTATTGAGGCATAGAGTTATATCCAGCCAATCACCATCTATGGATGATAGAGGGACCACTGATTTAATAGAACTGGTGCTCCTTCTGTCCACCCTACTAGGGTCAGGATTGGCTTCAGAGAAAGCAGCAGAAAAGAAAGCCCACAAGTAGTGATCCAACCATCCCAGATAAGTGAGGGTAGAGTTAGCAATGCAGATTTTGTATTAGAACAAGTCCACTTATATATCCTCTTAATCTTTCTGGTGCTTTTGAAGAGTTAGAAGCAAACATAAGTACTAATGATATATTTTTGATGCTTAGTGATCTTGAATGACGCTCAAGGTCCTGCCAAGGAGAACTCAGATTTTGAATTTAACACTTTCATATGTATGTGTCCAGAGCAGCATCCTTTTTTGAAGCATTTCCTTACTAATTGGGGTATTTTGTGCTTGGTTCAAATTGGAAGGGGACCACCAGGTCATGGGCAACTTCTGGAGAAGTTTATGATTAAAGGACTCCTAAGGCAGGGTTCACATCTGCTTTTCTCCCCACTGTTTTCCAGTGAATTATATAGTGCCTGGTTCACAGTATCTATGTAATAAATACTAGTTGACCAGTTGAACCAGATACATCACCCCTGATCACCACTTGCAAGATTGTGGGTTTAATGCTAGTAACTTGGAAACTATTCTCCATGGATCAGAAGTTTGGAGAGGTTCCTGGTTTGATGGGAAAAGTTCATGTTTTGGTAAATAATTCTGGGGCACATATTTACCAGTTGTTTCCCCTTTGAATGCTTCATTTTGTCATTTTTTTTCTTTTCAGGGCTGTACTCACAGCATATAGAGGTTCCTAGGCTAGGGGTCAAATCTGAGCCCCAGCCACAGCAACTCAGGATCCAAGCCATGTCTGTGACCTACACCACAACTCATGGCTACGCTGGATCCTTAACCTGGTGAGAGGCCAGAAATCAAACCTCTATCCACAAGGATGTTAGTCACATTAGTTTCCATTGAGCGATGATGGGAACTCAGGATGTTAGTCACATTAGTTTCCATTGAGCGATGATGGGAACTCCCTCCCCTTGGAATATTTATATGTTTCCTTTATTCTCACTTGAAAAATGGGGAAAATAAAATGTCATCTCTAGAAGCTTATTGTTTAGTTTCAATAAGATCACATATTTGCAAAGTATTTGAGATCTACCAAGTGCTATGCAAATGTTACTTAGACCACTGCTAATCATTCTTTTTTGTCTTTTGTACCCAATTGAGGACAGCTTAAAAGTAGTAGATGCAATCTAGAGGAAGCCAGCAGAGGATAAGGAGGCTCATGTGTTTAGAAGGGGAGGCTGAAATGGTCACTGGAAGGAGTGTGAGTGCTAAGCTGCAGGTGACAAAAGACCAACAGACCATTTTTGTCCTAGGTGTCCTTGCACACCTAGGACAAAAATGGTCTTTCTTGGAAAAAAAAAGTATTAATTAATTAGTAGTTCCTTTTTGTGGCTCAGCAGTAATGAACCCAACTATTATCCATGGGGACATGGATTTGATCCCTGGACCTCGCTCAGTGGGTTAAGGATCCAGTGTTGCCATGAGCTATGGTGTAGATTGAAGATGAGGCTCAGACCTGGCATTGCTGCGGCTGTGGCATAGGCTGGCAGCTGCAGCTCCAATTTGACCCCTAGCCTGGGAACTTCCATATGCAATTGGTGTGGCCCTAAAAATAAATCAATCAATTGATAAAGTTAATTAATTAATTCCAAAAAAATAGAAATGATAGCCAAAACCATTTTCCTCTTGAAAAACCATAGACCCAAATGGATTTAAAGTGAATTCTTATTTTTTTATTTATTTTGCTTTTTAGGGCTACACCTGCAGCATTATACCCAGGCTATGGGTATAATCAGAGCTACAATTACAGGCCTATACCACAACCACAGCCACAAAAATGCCAGATCGAGCCATGTCTGCCACCTAAACTACAGCTCACAATAATGCCAGATCCTTAACTCACTAAGTGAGGCCAGGGATCAAACATGCAACCTCATGGTTCCTAGTCAGATTCATTTCTGCTGTGCCATGACAGAAACTCTGATTTAAGGTGAATTCTATCAAATATTGAAGAATATTTCATGACCCATCCATCCTGCTCCTAGATGGATGTCCCAGAGCAATTTCCATCCTGATTCGTAAAGGCTTGTGCATGATGCTGTTTTGTCACACTCATTTGCAGTCATGGGGACTTTGTGGCAATCTGGGGGTCCATCCCTGGGGTGGTAAATGGACAGAAGCTCACCAAGGGTACCATGCAGCTGTTTAGAAGCAAATGACTGGAAGTATTTTTTTGTTTTCTGTTTTCATTTTTATGGCCACACCTGGGGAATATGGAATTTCCCAGGGCAGGGTTCGAATAGGAGCTTCCGCTGCCTGTGGCCTACACCACAGCCACAGAAATGCTGGAACTGAGCTGCATCTGTGACTTACACTGCAGCTTGTGGTAAATCCAGATGCTTAACCCACTGAGCAAGGTCAGGGATTGCACCAGCCTCCTTAGAGTGACAATGTTGTGTCCTTAACCCACCAAGTCACAGTGGAAATTACCTGACTAGAAGGATTTGTGGCAATATTGATAGATTTTAAAACCATAATCTGAGTTCAAAAGGAAGAAAATCAATACGTCTGGAGCACAAGATGATGTTTACAAATTAAAAATGCAACAAAGTGGTGATCATCATGGTGTGTACACATATAAAACATCACACTGTACAACTTAAAGTATTTAGAAATGCAGTGAATCAACAAGGATGTCCATACACAAAGTAAAACATTAAGCATATTAGAATGGAGGAAGGCAACAGGAGGGGGAGAGAGGGTATATAAATACATGCATGAGTGAGGTAGCCTACAAAAAAAATAAAAAATGGCCCTAGTGTTGGCAATATGTTATTAATTGACATGTGAGTTAATTCAGTCCTTTGCCTCTGAATTCTGTGAATAAGAGAAATAATTCCAAGGCTTAAGCAGAACTCAGGGGATTTCTCTCCTTCTAGTTCTCAAAGCATGAAGCCGTCAGGAAATACTAATGTTAGGCCATTGAAAATCTCTGAAATATTGCTAGTAAGAGAGTCCACATCCCAAAAATTGGGTCCCTTGGTTCTTTGTAATAAAAATTGGATTTTGTCTATATCCTGGATTGAAATGAAAGAGCCAAGGATTCTACTAAGCCTATCAGCATCAGCATTTTCTGTTAGCTGATTTTACTCTCTCCTAGCGGTGTTGGCTATGCTTTTCTTGCGTGATTTAATTTATTAATTTACAGTTCACTCAAGACATTTTCACTGAGTGACAATAAAGGGGTTCAAAAGAAACAGGAAGACAACACCAATGTTTGAATACAGGGACATGTGCCCAGGCTTATCCTCTTGTTGAAATTTCCCCAGTTTTTTTTTTTTTTTTTTTTTTTTGAGATCTTACCTAAAAGGATTTGGCATTAAATCATCCCACCAGCTATAGCCTCCTTTTTAAGCTACTGGCTGGCTTGGCTCAAGCTCCCTGTGTGATGCCATGTATTTCCTTTTAGCTTGTAATTTCTCGGGGGATATTTGTAAAGTTGTAGGTTGTTGGAGGTGGATGTGATCTTAAGCATTTGTCCATGTCATAGATTTCCACAGCATGCTTCCTTGGGGGGACTCAGAGGCCACTCCAGGAGAGGTCCAGACTCTGAAGGGAATACTGAATGGGTGGGACTCCAGGTCCCTTTATTGTGAATCAGAGCAATTCTTCTGTCTAGTGTTTTACATACTAAATTACATGAGGAAATATTATGAAGATATACTTGAAAACAGCATACTCACTTTCTGTAGGGAAAATTCTGACTCAGCTAGAGAGTAATTCACCCAGTGCTACAGTCTCCCCATATCATGCCCATGTGTCAGCACAGGGCCATATGTTCAGAAGATATTCAGAAGTTGGGGTGAGGCTGGAGCATCTGGAGGCTTCCATAGTAGGCCTGGCTTTGGGGATGACCAGGGGTGAGGCTGGGCCAATAGAAGCTGGGTTCTACCTGACAGTGCTGGGATAGTTACATCTTTCCTATCCCCAGAGAAGAGCTTCCTTCCTTGAGGTCTTACTCTCCAGGAGCAAATCTTTCATGTGTTATATAAATGGGGAGGGGGGAATGGAGAATTGTGGAGACAAGGACATTGGATGTTTAGGCAGGTGACCTGGTTTGTAGGCTCTGCTATGCTGAGCTTTATGATTCACTCTTATAAAAAGAGGATGTTATGCAAAATGATGTCTCAGCTTCTAATACCCAAGAATTTGTAGGACTTGGGCATAGTGATGAGGTGGAAGATGATAGTTACTTACTCAGAAAAGGGCTGGTGACCCTGGTGTGGCCATCAGAGGGTCCAGGCATCTCCTCTGTAGCCTCATTGGCCTTGGTGATGAGGGGAGGGAGGTGGGGCTGGGGATGTAGGTAGAGCTCTCATGTTGAGTGAATGAAGAAAAGAGAGAGGCTTAGCGTAGGAGCTGACAGTACTCATCCCCTCTGAGAGTTGTGCATTTGATTGTCATCTCAGAGTCTGCTCTCTTGCCCTTTAGAGAAGAAATTTTTCAGAATAGCTCCAGGCATCTGGACCCCAAGGCTTCCTCTCATCCATAGCTACTATCACTGATCTCTGCAGATTCACTCAAATGATGAGGAAGAGTAGGGATTTAGAAGGAGGTGGTCCCCCTTCATGTGACCTCTCCCCAAGGAGACAGCATCTTTCCATCCACCATCTCCAGGGGGCTCATTAAGAATGAAACTTGGGATAAGAGTAAAGGCAGTTGAAAGGTGCCAGGTGACAGTTTACTGTGAATCTGATAATTAGTGGCTTATTATTATTGTGATTTTGAAAGAGATTGAGGTAAAGAGAGAAGCCCTGGACCTGCAGCCATCCCTGTGCTCTTGGTGGATGAAGTGTGGTACTTTAATTATTTCTGCTCTTTAACAACATTAATCAATAGGTTTGCATATATAAACCTTAGGAAACTGGAACATAATAGGTGTTCAATAAGTGCCTGAAGAAATGTGTATAGACCTAAATAATCTTGGAGTCAGAAGAAAACTCAGAGATCATCCTTTGCAAACCATCACCCAGAGCAGGAACCCTAGAGTAGCCTTGACAGTGGTCATCTGGCTTGAATACATCTAGAGACAGAGCACCCACTGCCTTCTAACTTCATGGAATCGCCAGGAACCACATCTATAATTTTGGTGTTAAAGCCAGGAGTCAAGAATTCTAAACCTCACACTTCCAATCGCCTTTCTTTTTGTGTTTTTTAGTATTTTAAAAGTTATTGTTCCTTTACAACATTGTGTCAATTTCTCCTGTGCAGCAAAGTGACCTAGTCATACATATATATATATATACATTCTATTTCTTCTATTATCTTCCATCATGGTTTCTCCCAAGAGATGAGATATAGTTCCCTTCAGTTATAACAATTGACCACAATTTTGCTTTTCTCCTTCCTGTGGAATTATTGATTTGTTAAGCATTCAGCAAACACGTCCTGAATTCCAGCAGTCACAAGACGTCCTGGGGACACATAGGTGAGGAGACACCAAGTCACTCTGCAGGTGTTTAAGGACAATGACCACATATTCCTGAGACTCCACTTTTCTGTGTCATCTGTCTTCTGCCTTCACTGTCACCTGTCCCCTGACCCCTGCCCCCAGGACAGAGCTTCAAATCTTCCCACATCTCTTGTTCCATTCTTGTTCTAACACATGGTTGACACCCCTGTGTGACAGACATGTAACTGGTGAGGTATAGTGTGAATAGCAAGACCTAGCGGTCCCAGAATTCTTCCTTTTCATCCAAAAAAAATTCTGCCTTCATGTGTATTACAGATTTTTTTAAAGGATAGTTTTTAAGACAAGCTTTCAGTGCTAAAGAAAATATCCAGACCTAAATTCCAATCTAGATCATCTATTTGCAGAGGGCCATTCTAGGCCTCAAGGAGGAGGTATTGGGGACATTCTGGGATGACAGAAGCTGGACTTTTATGCATCAGCATCCTCGAGCTACACTCTTCCTATGAAAGGGTCGATCCCTTTGGAGTTTCACCCACTCAGAGCCAATCCTCCCTCCATTTTGTGAATGGAGAAGGGAAACAAGGTGTGTGGAGGAGCTTGAAGCCCTCAGAGAAATAGAGGAGGCAAGGTGGGAAGGATGAGATAACCCATCTTTTAGCCCAACCCTGGCCTTTACTTGCTGCATGTAATTATACCATTAGTTTTCCTTCTCGGTAAGAATGAATGTATCAGATAGGAAGGTGTGAAAGTTTCTCACACTCCAGGTTAGAAATACTCTAGGTATAGAATTGAGGATACCAGCTACTTACTCAGATAAGCAATGGTGACAGCCAGGGTCACCTTCTCCTCAGCCTTATTGGCCCAGTGTCTAGAGGAGAATTGGAGGGCTTAGGGCACAGAGGGATTGTTCAGAGCAGGCCAATAAAATATTCCAGAGGCAGGTGTCAAGACCTGCAGTATTGAGTGCCTGTGATTGTTTCCTCAGCCTAGACATAGCATTGTCCATTCCTGAAGTGGCCGCTTTTCTTCTCCCTCCTGAGGGGTGACCCCGGAATCATGAGCCATCCATCCATCCCCAACTATCCACCACCTTCCACCTTCAGGCTCCATCAGGCATTGAGGGATTGGGTGGGGGTTTGGAAGAACCTGACTGTCCTGCATATGACTTCACTCCAGGGAGACAGGAAGCCTCCCCATGTACCAAGCCCAGGGAACTCCTTAAACATCTTGCTTGGAGAGAAGTAGAGACCTCTGCATAGAGGCACTTCCCTGATGGTCTAGAAGTTAGGATTTGGCACTTTCACTGCTGTGGCCAAGGTCCAATTCCCGATCTGGGAACTGGGACCTCTCAGTAGAGACCAAGGAAACCCAGGCTACCACAGCATTGGTTTTCTTAGAATCCTAGATGAAAGGTGCCAAGGGGAACCTTGTTAGTTTATTGATTTCTAAGGAGACAGAGGCAAAAGCATAGATAAAGCCTGGGGAATCTCTCATGAGGTGAGGGAGAATGTAAAGGGTCAAGAGAAGAGTCCAGGTCTTCACATAAAAGTCCTTTGGTAAAACTGAAAAAATGTTCTTTGTTGATTAGTTGGTACTTATATAGCTACACCTATCAACACATTTATTAAAATAAAACTACTTAAAATAAACTACACCTGACATAAATTATTCCATTTTAACCATTTTCAAATGTATAGTTCAGTGGCCTTAAGTACACAGCTGGATACTTAGGTTTTCTTCCATATCTTGGCTTGGAGGACAATGCTGCAATATTCCTTGTATATGGAAGGGGTGGTGGGGCAGTAGAGGGGGACTCAAGTGGCTGGCATCAGGAAGTGAAAATACATGTGGGGCAAAATCTAGTAAAATCTGCAGGGGGTCTTTATAATTGCTCCAGCCATGGATTTCTTCAGTGGAGGGAGCTGCTGGAGTCACTGGAAGAGCAGTTCCCTAGGAACTGTGGTCTCTCTCACTGCATGACTGACACTACAAGCCTAAAGTTTTCTTCCTTCTTCCTATAAATCTCTATATGTTTCAGCTTTGCATGGTACAGTATTAACAATAAGCACAATTATTGTACAGCAAGTGTCTAGAACTTTTTTTCATGTTATATGACAAACTCTTTACCAACTGAACAGCAATTCCCCATTGCCTCTCCTCCCCGCCCCTAGGGGCAACCATTCTTCTTTCTGTTACTATGAATGTGCCTGTTTCAGCTAATTCACATTAATGGAGTCATGCAATATTTGTCCTTCTGTCACTAGCTTATTTCACTTAGCATGACATCTTCCATGTTTACCATGGGGTCATATATTGCAAACCTCCTTGTTTTTTTAATGGCTGAGTAGTATTTCATTATAGGTATAAACCATATCTTCTTTCTCCATTCATTAATGGATAATTAGCTTTTCTGCCACTGTTGGACATTGTGAAAAATGCTGCATTGACATGGGATTGCAAATATATTCTTGAGATTCTGATTTAAGTTCTTTTTGGACTAATACCCAGAAGTTGGACTGTTGGATTAATATGGTAGTTCTGTTTTTAATACTTTGAGGAAACTCCATCCTGTTTTCTATAGTGGCTGTATCATTTTGCAATCCTATCAAGAGTGTACAAGGGTTTCAGTTTCTCCCCATCCTCATCAGTGCTTGTTATTTTGTTTTGTTTTGCTTTGTTTATTGATAATGACCATTCTAACAGGTGTGAAGTGTTATGTTTATCTTATTTGCTTTTTCCTTATTGATTACCAACATTTAGCATCTTTTCATATTCTCATTGGCCATTTTTATGTCTTCTTCAGAGAAATGTCTATTCAAGTCCTCTGCCCATTTAAAAAATCAGATTATTTGGGCATTTTTTTTGCTATTGAGTTGTAGGAGTTCCTTATATTTTGTAGATTAACATCATATCACATATGCTTTTGTTGCAAATAGTTTCTCCTATTCCCTAAAGCCTTTTTCACTCTGTTGTTTCATTTGATTTGTAGAAATTTTTTTTTTTAGTTTGAGGTGTTTCAACTTGTCTGTTTTTGATTTTGCTATCTGTGCTTTTGGTTTCATATTCAAGAAATTATTGCCAGGACCAATGTCAAGGAAATTTTCTACCAAGAGTTTTATATTTTTAGATCAAATATGTAAATCTTTTTCAATTTCAAAATGAGTTTTGTAAATGGTTTACGAAAATGGTCCAAATTAATTCTTTTGCACATGGATATCCATTTGTCCCAACACCATTTGTTGAAGAGACTCTACTATCTTCATTGTATATTCTTTTTGCTTTTCCTTTTTTTTTTGACTTTAGCTGTAGATGTTCCTGGGCCAGGGATCAAACCTGTGCCTTAGCAGTAATCAGAGCCACATCAGTGACAATGCTGGATGCTTAATTGTAGTTCTTAATGCCTTTGAAAATTAGTTAATGGCATAGTTCCCATAATTGCTCAGTGCTAACAAACCCAACTAGTATCCATGAGGGTGTGGGTTTGATTCCTGGCCTTGCTCAGTGGGTTAAGGATCTGGTGTTGCTGTGAGCTATAGCGTAAGTCACAGACTCATCTGGGATCTGGTGTTGCTGTCTGCGGTGTAGGCTGGCAGCTGTAGCTCTGATTTGACTCCTACCCAGGGAAATGTGCCACAGGTGCAGCCCTAAAAAGCGAAAAAAAAAAAGTGAAAGAAAGAAAATTAGTTAATGGTGTATTTTTGGTTTTATTTCTGGGTTCTCTCTCTTGTTCCATTGGTCTTTATGCCAATACCATACTCTTTTGATTACTGTGGCTTTGTAATATATTTCCAAAATATGAGGTTTGAAGCCTCCAGTTTTGTTTTTTATTCTCAAGATGGTTTTTGACACTTTGGGTCCTTAATAATTCTATATGAATTTTAGGATTTGTCTACTTATTTGAAAAAGACATTTGGGATTCAAGGATTTTCTAGACATTGCATTGAATCTGTGGATGACTTTGTATATTAGGTACATTTTAATAATGGATAATCTTCCTATTCATGAACTCTTTCCATGTATTTGGGTCTTCTTTAATTTCTTTATTCAATATTTTTGTTTTCAATAGATAAGTCTTTCATCTCCTTCATTAAGTTTATTCCTAAGTTATTTATTCTTTGGATGCTACTGATAGGATTGTGGGCTTTTTTAATTACTCAATGAATTTATTACAATTATAGTTGTACAATGATCGTCACAATCCAATATTATATGATTTCCATCCCACAACACCAGCACATCCCCCCACCCCCCAAACTCTCTCCTTTGGAAATCATAAGTTTTTCAATGTCTATGAGTCAGTATCTGTTCTGCAAAGTTCATTGTGTCCCTTTTTCAGATTCCCCATGTCAGTGAAAGAATTTGATGTTGGTGTCTCATTGTCTGATTGACTTAGCATGATAATATCTAGGTTCATCTATGTTGCTAAAAATGTTGGTATTTCATTCCTTTTAATGTCTGAGTAATATTCCATTGTGTATATGTACCACATCTTCTTTATTTCCTCCTCTGTTGATGGACATTTAGGTTGTTTCCATGTCTTGTCTATTGCAAATAGTGTCACAATGAAAATTGGAGTACATATGTCTTTTTAAGTCATGGTTTTCTCTGGAAAGATGCCCAGGAGTGGGATTGCTGGATCAAATGGTAGTTCTATTTCTACTTTTCAGATTGTTCATTGTTAATGTACAGAATCACAAATGATTCCCTAACCCACTACAGTCTGGTTCCTTTTACATTCCTCCCTTGAAACCTCATTACCAATGTCACTTTGTCATTAAATCTCATGACTTAAAATCTCATTACCAATGGCCTCCTTGTCATTAAAGCTGATGGAAAATCTTCAGGCTTATTTTGCTTAAACTTTCACCACATTTTGATGTGGATTAATAGCTGCTGCCTCTTGAAACTTCTTCTACTTTTGGCTTATATGACTACATCTTTTCAGTCTTCTTGGTTAATATCTCTTCTATCAGCCTCTTCAGTGTCAGGAATACTCAGACCACTTCCCTAGGCCCTCCTCAGGTTTCATAGAAGCCTCCTTCATGTCATTCACTCTGACCAACAGGTAAAGTAGGTTCAAAGAACTAGATTTTTCTTAGTTCAATATTACAAAAAATTGTCAACATTTGCACATATGTGAGCCTACAGCAGAAGGACCCCAATCCATTTCCCTTCACAATATTCTCATCCAAGGATGTGATTACAGCAGTATTATTCCACTGTTGGTGTTAGCCAGCCTCCCAGGTGTCTATATGGTGTAAGAAGGACTGTGAAGAACTTTCCTGGTCTCCCAAGGGCCATACAGAAGCAATTTGCCTAACCCGGCAAGGTGTCCTGAAGGTCTGCTTGGACCTTTCCTCTGATTATATCTGCTTTCAAATGGGACTTCTTCTTACCAATTCTTTTTAGCAACCTCCAAGGTCAATTTCCAGGCTGCTTTGTTTGGATAGAAAACCTTTTATGAAAGTCTCCAAACACTACCTGCCCCAATGAGCTCACTCCTGGATGGCAGCAGGACATCCTACGGGAATTGCTTCATAGTCTGAAAAAGACAACAGTCAAGTTCTAACTGAGACGTTTATGGCTAATCTTCACTCAAATGTGTTATTGCACAGTCACTAATTAAATACTTCTCTTTATATTGAACTTTTTGGGATATCTATAAGATCTGAAGTAAAGGATCTCGATTTCTTAACATCTATGTGTTCTTAAGAAAGAGAAGTCTGGTACTAATGGCAGAGGGAGGTTTGAACTAAAAAAAATCTTTGGTTTCCTGGACTTAATGAACTTTATAAATTATGGGAGCTATCATTAATGAATTTATTAATTTAATATATTCTATGTATTGTTTATAATCTAATGTGTTTTATGTACTTGGCTTAGCATGAAAAAACTAGCACATAAATAGAGGAAGTGGAATTCTAGAGATCTTCCAGGCCAGCCTCCCCAAAACTGAGTGATTGGTGGGAGATAGTGGTGAAAGCCAGGGGTGTATGTGCCAATAAATAGGCTTTTACAAAAGAAGTGTGTTTCCTGGATGCTTATGGCTTCTTGAAATTTGGAGGTGGCCATAGTGAGAGCAATGGCAAGGACGTTGATGTTGGGCATCAGGCATCCCTGTTCCATTAGGTTGTTAAACACTTCTTATTAAGCCGTTTTTCTTTTTTCTTTTTTCTTTTTTGCTTTTTAGGGCCATAGCCATGGCAAATGGAAGTTCCCAGGCTAGGGATTGAAGTGAAGCCACAGCTGCCAGACAACACCACAGCCACAGCAATGCAGGATGTAAGCAGCGATGTAAGCAGCATCTGTGGCCCACGCCACAGCTCATGGCAATGTCAGATCCTATAACCCACTGAGCGAGACCATTGATCAAATTCACATCCTCATGTGTCCTAGTCAGATTCATTTCCCCTGGGCCCCACTGGGGACTTCTCTCTCATTTTATCTTTAAGGCCAAAAGACTTGTACTCAACTTCAGTTTCTGCCCACTGATCTTTACTGTGGCAAGTTGCTTATCCAGGACATGATGGACATTTCAGTGAGGATTCTGGCCACGTGGAGAAAAGAATTAAGAAGGAAGGGTAAAGGTGTTGAGTCCTGTGAATTCACACTGTGATGACACTTTGGTGTTGGGGGAAGTAAATCTGTTTTATAGATTCTTATGTTCCCACCTGCCACAACCTATTCTCCCTGACCTCAAATTGAAGAAGCCCCACAGGGCTTTTCACTGTCTCTCACACACATTCCAATGTTAATTGCTTTTACTTGCTTGGATGGTTTCCACATTTGAAACACTCTACTTCCATGTCCTTTTAACTTTCATCTGTACAAATTCAATTCATCTTTAAGGACTCTACAAGAAGTCTTTCCCTATACTCTATGGGGCCCATGTAACATCTTATAAAAATGAATAGAATTTTCTAGATCCTAGAGTACTGACCATTGTCAAATTTATGGAAGAGTTGTTTGGAGATATTTTTTTCCCCACTATTTGGGTGACATAAACTTTTCTTCTGAAATCTGTATTCCTAGAAGTAATTAGCCTGGGACTGATCATATATCCAGTCAAGGTCACTGTGGAAACCAAATGATCCTGCTTCAAGGTCAGTGCTATCACTGGAGTTCAACACCAACTCTTATCGCCTCTTTGGATTCCAGGTGAAAATGCATAGGAAGGAAGATAACCTGATCACCTCTTAGGTCACCTCCCAATTGTGACATTCTGTCATGTTCTTCCTATGAGTGAATTCTGTCCTTTAGTTTCCTGAAACCCCTCTTCATATCTTTGTTCCTCAGGCTGTAGATGAAAGGGTTCAACATGGGTGTCACTATGGTGTACATAACTGTGGCCACCCGGTCCTTCACCGCTGAGTACATGGACAGAGGTCTAAAATAGACATAGATGATACTTCCATAGAACAGAACCACCACAGAGAGGTGGGAGCCACAGGTGGAGAAGGCCTTCCACTTTCCAGCTACAGAGGGGACTCTGAGCACTGTGATGATGATTCTCAGGTAGGAGAAGAGAATGCAGAGGAAAGGGGTTGCAATGACAGCCAGGGTCTCAGTCATGACCACCATCTGGCTGGAGGTGGTGTCAGAGCAGGACAGCTTAAACACAGGCTGGGTATCACAAAAGAAGTGCTTGATGATGTGGGAGGCACAGAAGGACATGTGGGACACAAGTAGCACACCCAGCACGGAGTGCAGGTGAGAGATGGTGCAGGAACCTAGCAGCAAGAGGAGGCAGAGCCGTGGGCTCATAGCCATGTCATAATGGAGGGGGTTGCAGATGGCCACCAGCCTGTCTATAGCCATAGAGGCCAGCAGGTAGCTGTCAGTGTTCCCAAAGGCCATGAAGAAGTACATCTGGACCAGGCAGCCCACATAGGAGATGGACTTTGTCTCTGAGTGTAAGTTCACCAGCATCTTGGGCACAATGACTGTGGTGAAGCAGATGTCCATGAAGGACAGATTGCTGAGGAAAAAGTACATAGGGGTGTGGAGCCGGGCGTCAGAGTGGATGGCCAGGATGATGAGTACATTGCCCACCAGGGTGACCAGGTACATGATGAGGAAGACAGCAAAGAGGGGTTTTTGAAGATGAGGGTTGGAAGAGAGGCCCAGAAGGATAAAGTCTGACATGCTGCTGCTGTAGTTCTTTGTCTCCATGTCATTGACTTCCTGGAGAGCCTTTGGAGGAACTCTGGGAGAGGTGTGAAGGGCAGTTTGACCTGACTTTTTCTCTCCCTTCCAGCCTATAAAAAAAGAAGCCCATTGCTCATTGTTAGGATATTATTTCAGGAAAGTACAGAGATCAGGGGGTAAAATCCAACAAGGGGAAATTTCAACAATTCCAAGATGCTCCCTACATGAGAAAATAAAATTTTCCCAGATGTTGTTAGGAACTTCTCAGTTGCCTAATTTTTCTGAGTTTTTCTCAATACTCTTTCTAAAGATTCTTCTGAGGTTACTTCTTGACTGATACCCTGCCCCCCTGTTCCTTTTCGCTCCTGTCTTGTTTTGGGGAAGGGGCTGCTGAGTCACACCTTGAATCAGGATGCTTTTATACAGTGGGTCTCCATGAATGAGGTCCTCTCACCATGATCCTCTCCTACTCATACATCCAGAGGTGATGGTTCATGTGGTCCTGGGCATGGGACATAAGTAATATTGGATGTAATCAATTCTCTTTGGTCCAAGGGAGTTCACATGAGACCTTCTTATGGCTTCAGAGTAAAACCTGCTTGATATTTATTTAAGCATTTCTATTTGGTAAACAGTGATCTGGACACTTGAAGCCTAAGTGTTTGGTTGAGGAATACCACTCAAAATAGGAACGGAATTAACCACTGAACAACACAGGAATGAAACGTGCAGATATACTGATAGGCAGATTTTTTCAATACATATATAGTATAGTACTACTTCATCTCTGAGTTGGTTGAATCTGTGAATGTAGAAATAGTAGATTTGGAGGGCTGACTGTGAATTTAAGTGGGAATTTTTGACTGCCAGAAGGTTTCGTGTTTCTTATCCCCATGTTTTTCAAGGGTCTACTGTCCTCCAGGGAATAGCCTATGGTATGAGTTTATTCCTTTAAATACATATTTTCCCTGGTTAAGAACTTTGAATGTTTCATTCTGAATATTCCAATAATATGGGATTATAACCCTTTGAATATAAGAGTCCCATCCCCACCAATGCCATGGAAAGAGGAGGCATATAGATGGCTTCAGTTACTGCTATTGGGTCACATTGCTCAGATGGTAGTCTAAGCCATTGGAGAAACAAAATGAATGAAAAGGAGACATAGATATCAGATAAAATGAAACTGACCCTTTAAATGTGATTGGATTTTCCATCTAGAAAAATCCAAGAGAAACATGTGAAATCTTTACAAACCTATGAAGATTTCACTGCTGTCAGATACAAGGTAAGTATACAATTATTGATACTTTGCATGTATTAGAAACATATATAAAATGTTTCAATTGGCAATGGGATGAAAGTCTAAAATAGAATTAGGAATCAACCTGAGAAGGAGGGACAAATAGGTGAGAATAACTTCTGTTACAGGACTATAACAGAATAGAAATGATGATCAGAATAAGTGGAAATACTATACTCCAAAAATGGAAGATTCAGTATTTCAAATGTCTGTTCTTTTTCTCCACAGGTACATGATATCATGCAGCATTTGTATTCCTCTGTCTGACTTATTTAACTTAGCACAGTGCTCTTAAGGTCCATTCATGTTGTCATACATGGTAGGCTTTCCTTCTTTCTCATGACTGAATCTAAAAAAGACAAATTCCTGGAAACAGACAGTAGAATGGTCATGGCCAGGGGCTGAAGGTTGGAGGAAATGGGGAGATGTCAGTCTGAGTCAAAGGTACAAACTTCCAATTAATAAGATGTGCAAGTTCTAGGGATCCATAATGGTGCATGGTGACTACAGTTAACAACACTATATTATATACTTGGATTTTAATAAAAGAGTAGATTATTCACATATCCATTTAAAATGAATTTTGGGAAGTTCCCATTGTAGCTTAGTGTTTAATGAATCTGACTAGGAGTCATAAGGTTGCAGCTTCGATCCCTGGCCTTGCTCAGTGGGTTGCCATGATTCCCGTGTTGCCATGAGCTGTGGTGTAGGTCACAGACACAGCTCAGATCCCGCATTGCTGTGGCTCTGGCATAGGAAAGCTGCTGTAGCTCCAGTTAGACCCCTAGACTGGGAACCTCCATATACAGCAGATGTGGCCCTAGAAAAGACACAAAGACAAAAACAAAAAATAAAAAATAAAAATAAAATACATTTTTATGAGATGTGATTGACATTTAACATTGTGTAAATTAAAGTGAACAACACATTGACTTGATACATATTTGTATTGCCCTATAATTACCAGCAGCACATTAGTTAATGCCTCTGTCACCTCAGGTAATAACCAGTTCTTTCTTTGCAGTGGGAGTAAGTAGGGTCTTGTCTCTTAGCTACTTTTGACGTGCATATCAAATTTAGCGTTGTTTGTCTATAATCATAATAAGTGATCTCCAGCACTTACTGATCTAATGTTTTCACTTTTGTACTCTTAAACAGCATTTTCCCAGTTCCCCAAATTCCCATCCCTGGTGACCACCACTCTTTATAAGAGAGTAGATCCTAGATGTTCTCACCACAAACACTTCCACAGAGATAATGGTGTGAGGTGATGGAGGTGTTAACTAACTCTACTGTGGCAATCATTTTGCAGTTAATGTGTGTCAAATCATCACATTGGACACCTTAAATTTACACAGTGTTACATGTCAATTATAGCTCAACAAATTTGGACAAAAAGTCAATTCTCAATTTAATCAAATTCACATCATCTAAAATAACATGCCAAGGGAATTTAATGGGCCTTAAGTGGTCCTTCTCAAAGTCATTAACATGAATAAAAGGCCAAAGAAAGGCGAAATCATTTTGAAAATACTGGACTAATGAGAGATGACTTTTCTAATTGCAAATCAAAGCACATAATAGTGGAAAACAATAAGGTAATTGTGCACACAGAGAAAAATAAATCAATGGATCAACATAAAGAATTTTATGTACCTGTATTTATGTATGTATATAGATCTAGATGTGTATAGACCTCAATATGTAATATTTATTTCATAACAATGGAGAAATGATGAACTATTAAAGAAGTGACATTTATGACATTGGCTGAACATTTGGGAAAAATAATGCTAGATTTCTCTCTAACCTGAACATAGAAGTAAAACTCACACAAATCAATTATCTAAATGTAAACAATCCAAACCATAAAATATATTAGCCCAAAATAAAGGGAACTCTTTCCTTATGGTCTCAGATTGGGGATGCCATTCCAAGCAAAGAAATAAAATGTTGGGGCATGAATTAAAAAAAATGCTTTAATGTGAAAATTCAACCAAAAGAGACCATAAGAAAAGGTAAAATAGAAACTCGAGACTCCAAGAAAATATCTACAACACATTCACCAAAGAAAACATATGAGATGTTCAACCTCATTGGTGATCAGAAAACATAAATTAGACTTAAGTACAATTATCATTCATTGGAATGGCCTTAATTTTTTTTTAATATCCAAGGAGAGAAATACCCTCACATACCCTGGTAGTGAGGAGGTTATCAAAATAGACCTTTTGATAGTTTCCATCAGATCTGAAACCTGCCTCTCCTTATCCAGTAATTCACTTATAGTATTCTGTCCTTTAAAAATAATTATATATGTGTAGCACAAAATTGTATACACAGATTTTTATTGTAGCACTCCTTATAATACCAATATAAACAATGCAAACAAACTAACTAAACAACCCACAGATAATGCAACCTAAATATCCACAAATAGTTGAATTACTAAAATAATTTATAGTGAATTAGCATTACTTCATATCACATACTCTAAAGAATTTAAATGACTAATGCTAATAAACACTTATTAGGCCTCAGTAGACACACTGAGCTAAGTCTTTACATGTCTTTTATCATTTTATGTTCTCCAAATCCTAATAGATAGGCACCATTATATCACTATTTTGCAGATTAAAAAAAAATTAGTTTAGCAAAGTTAACCAACTTAGTAGTAGAGCTGGGATTTGAGTTCAGGCCATCTGATGGCAGAGCAGGAGTGAGAGATTCCTCGCTGTCTGTGATATTTTAAGTGACAAAAACAAGTTGCAGAACAATGGATATAGAATAATCTCATTTGTCCAGAAAGATGTCCCCTTTCTATGCTGTATTTGTGTGGTGTGCTTCTGTGGTGTCCTTGTCTCCTGAAGTAAGAGGGAGGGAGGGGGGAGAGGGGATTTCCTTCTGTATTTAACTTTTAAAAACTAAGGGGCAAATATTTCTTTTATTAATTTTATAATGAAAAGGTGAAAGTTCCCTAAAATTCCACTCCCCAGAGAACTAGAGGTGTGGGCATATTTTAAAGTTTTTTTTTCCCTGCCTGGATGTGAACACATCTTATATTCAAATGGGGTCATTTATCCATAATACTTTTTCCTCCCATCACAGACAGTGTTGAAATGGATGTTTGTGTATATAAATATTTTGCATTCAGGAGAGGTTTCTGAGGCAGCACAGAGTAAATTCTTGGATATGGACAGCTGAGTTGGACTTAAGAATGTATATATATTTTGCATTTTAGGGCTGCACTCGCATATGGAGGTTTTCAGGCTAGGGGTTGAATGGGAGCTAGAGCTCCTGGCCTATGTCACAGCTCACAGCAATGCCAGATCCAAGCTGCATCTGTGACCTACACCACAGCTCATGATAATGCTGGATCCCTGATCCACTGAGTGGGGCCAGGGTTTGAGCCTGCATCTTCATGGATACTAGTTGGATTCATTTCTGCTGAGCCACAGTGGGAACTCCTGGAACATAGACAATTTTAGTAGGTATCCCCAATCTGAGGCAATTATTCTTCATCCCACTCATGGGAAATGTATTGATTTGACTCTGGACTCTTTCACCATGTCTTTCCCTTTGTCTTTTAGCCTCAGTTCTAGGACTTTGTTTTCCCTGGTGGTGAAGGGCTATTCGACCCTCATTGGTCCTGAACTTGGAATTCTTCTGATCTATGTGACATTTCTCAAACAGTAGGGACCCTCCTTTCCATTTAACTGAAAGTGATAACTTTGTATATTTCCTCATGCCCTGGGCTAGTCTATTCCCCTCAATGTACCATCAGTAAGATGGGAGTGTTTTATATTTCTGCCTGCCTACTCCTTTTATTGGGTCCTCAAATGGCATTTCTATATTACCATGTACCATCACCACAGGAAATTGTGTGCATGAAATCAATTACGCTTCAATAAAACTATAAAAAGGGAGTTCCTGTTGTGGCTCAGCAGGTTATAAAACCAACTAGTATTCATGAGAGTGTGAATTTGCTCTCTGGCCTCACTCAGTGGGTTAAGGATCCCAAGTTGCTGTGAATTGTGGTGTAGGTTACAGATATGGCTTGGATCCTGCATTTCTGTGGCTGTGGCTTAGGCCAGCAGCTGCAGTTTCAATTTGACCCCTAGCCTGGGAACTTCCATATGCCATAGGTGCAGCCCTACCAAAACATGCAAAAGTAGATTTCCCATCATGGCACAGTGGAAATGGTTCTGACTAAGGACCATGAGGTTGAGTGTTTGCTCCCTGTCCTCACTCAGCAGGTCAAGGATCCTGTGTTGTTGTGAGCTGTGGTGTAGGTCACAGAGGCATTGCTGTGGCTGTGCTGTAGGCTGTCAGCTACAGCTCTGATTATACCCCTAGCCTGGAAACCTCCATATGCCATGGGTGTGGCCTTAAAAGAAAAAAAAAAGCAAAAGCAAACAAACCAACAAAATGTCCAAAAAACAAAACAAAACAAAACAAAAAACAGTATTGCAGAGCCTGGAAGGTTTGCAGACCTAATATTCATAGATAATGAGCACACTGCTGTATTGACTATCTCTGATAACTGTTCTGAGGTAGACCTGGAAAGAATTCAGTGACTTGTGACTGCCATTGGCTGAGCAGTCTCATGTCTAAAAGTCAATTTCCACTTAACTGGAGTACCTGTTTCTTGCCCCCAGAGCAAGAAGTTCGAGGAGGTAAACTTTTGCATGTTTTGGTAGGGCTGCACCTATGGCATATGGAAGTTCCCAGGCTAGGGGTCAAATTGAAATGGCAGCTGCTGGCCTAAGCCACAGCCACAGAAATGCAGAATCCAAGCCATATCTGTAACCTACACCACAATTCACAGCAACTTGGGATCCTTAACCCACTGAGTGAGGCCAGAGATCAAATTCACACTCTCATGAATACTAGTTGGTTTTACTCCAAGTTTGAGGAGGTAAACTCATGTTATCTGATGCCAGATCATGACAGATGTTACTTATTTTGGCATGAAAATGCAGGGTCCATGAATGAGAGCGCTCAAACTGAGAAATGAACTGTCTGTACCTCTTCCTAAATATTTAGCCTCTCCTTCCCATGCACTTGGTTTTGCATGACCCAGATTGGGTGGGGGTAGGATGCTGCTTTATCAAGACTTGGTGATGATTAAGAAGAAGCATAGAGTATTTTTTTTTCACAGTCAATTTAAGACTAAAAATGGAAGCACTTTTCATGTTTTTCTAAAGCAAAATGCAATGGCTTGATTGGATTATGTGTTTTCTTAAATTTACTGTTTTTTCTATACATTCCTTCCCCATCCTCCTGTTATTTAAATATGATACTACATGCTCACACATTTTGACATGGTATAGGACTTTGTAAAGGAATGTGATTACGGTTAGTAATAAAACATTTTGTGTTACTGGCAAAGTAAAAAATAAGAAAGTTGAGTGAGAATTTGGTAATGGTTTCTATAATGCTCTGTACTCTTGTTGCTTGTACAATAAGCTGTAGAAATGACACTTAGATGATGGCGCTTGTCATCAGTCAGTGACTGGGAAGGACTAAGAGGGACTGGTACCTCTCCAAGTTGTTAAAATCACACTATGCCTCCTTAAAACATATTTGATCACTTTCTTGATAGATAGGAAATAGAGACAATTTCTATACTTCTCTACTTTCTCCACTGGAATTTTCTGCTCTTTGGACATTTATCATCTCAGATCAATTTTCCCTCCCCTGATTCCTAACCACATACGCAAAGTCCTTCACTACTCTACCAGCCAACGTGAAACCAAGGAACAGAAACTTGGAGCATAGAATGCAGCATCTCAATGGGGCAGCAATGTTTTTAGTGGGTAGAACACTTGTGCAAAATTATCCATCATTCACGTGCCTGCTCCCATGAATGAGAAGGAGCAGTTGAAAAGTGACTACAGTGAAAGAAAATGTAGTGGACATGTACTGGACAGATTCTGTGCTCAGCACTTGTCTCCTGGAATCCACACAGTAGCACCATAATGTTAGTAGTATTATTATTCTTTTTTGTAGATGAAGAGACTGAAGTTCAGAGGGTCACACAGCCTGTGTATCTTAGGCACAAATCTAGGAATGCCTGATTTCACATTGTTTCAAATGACTTGATCAAACATCTCTCCCACACCATCATCTTGTGTAGAGAACTAAGCTGGCATGTCCTTTGCAGGCAGAAGTTCTCTGCCTACCAACAACTTGAAGCCTCCTTGCTGATCTGCTCCTCCATCTCCATCTTTTGCTCCTCTCACCACAGTAGGCCAGTGGCTCTGCTCTCTTCCTTGCCTTCAGAGCAGAATGGTTGTGAAGTCTTTGGACCTCAGCTCAGGCAGATTCTGAGCAAACAAAGGCTGTCTGCTTTTCCATAATCAGTATCTGACCTTAGAATCCTTCCTGAGCTCCTTTTTATATTTTCTTTTTATGGCCACACCTGGGGCATTTGTACGTTCCTGGGCTAGGGGTCAAATCTGAGCAATAGCTGCAACCTACACCACAGCCAGGGCAACACTGGATCCCAGCCACATCTGTGATGCTGGCTCTCTACCCACCAAGCAATACCAGGGATTGAACCTGCATCATCACAGACACTGGGCTGGGTACATCCCCTGCTGAGCCGTAATTGGAGCTATCGTTTTTTTAAGTCTTTTTAATTTTTTGGTTTTCATTTTTAAAATTATTTTTGAAATATAGTTGATTTACAATGTGATGTTAATTTCTGTTGTACTACAGCAAAGTGATTCATTTCAACATATACACATATCCACTCTGTTTCAATTCTCTTCCAATGTAGATTATCAGAGAATATTAGTAGAGTTCCCTGTGCAGTGCAGCAGGTCCCTGTTCACCACCCATTCCATATACATCAGTATGCTCATGAAACCCCCAAGCCCCCAATCCTTCCCTCCCTTTCCTCCTTGGTAACCAGGAGTTTGTTTCCAATGTCTGTGAGTCTATTTCTGTTTTGTAATTAAGTGTGTGTCATTTGCAGCAACATGGATGGACCTAGAGATCATCATGCTAAGTGAAGTAAGCCCAAGACAAGTATCATAGAATATCACTTCCAGGTGGAAGCTAAAAAATTGAACCCAGGTTTTTTGAAACCCAGCTTCTCCTTGTCTCCTCTCTTCCACTGCCAGCAGTAAGACACAGGTGTGCAGCCTGCTGAACAAGGATATCCTGATCTGAGGTCTGCAGGGCCCTTTTCAGGATGGTCTTTCCTTCCTCCCCTTTCTGAACTCTCTCCTCTCTGCTGATGTTTCACTCCTCATTCCCATTAAAGCTTTACTTCACCCCTGTAATTGCGGACATCAAGCAAGTGTACTTTTACAATAGGCCCACTGGAATCCTTTTGTGAATAATTGCCTTCTCTCTGTCTCAATATATCTTGCCATCCATCTGATACTCCCAGAGGGGCTTATAGTAGAATTTTTGTGGAAAGCCAGTCTCTTGTGTCCACTGCTAAGCTGGCCATGCCTCACCCAGGTATCTCCACCTTGAGACTCCCACTTCATTGCAGCCCCTTCCCACATGTATTCTCAATCCCAGTCATGTCCTAGTTAAGAATCACACAGTGTTTACACATGCCAGACGCTGTTCTAGGAACCTCACATACACTGAAACCTTTAGTCTTTATAGACCCTGCATTACAGATAATGACCATGAGGGAAAATGAAGTGACTTCTGAAGGCCACACAACTAGGTGGGGTGGAGTCTGGTGGCTTCAGAGTTTTTTATCTTAGCCCCTGCATTATCCTAACTTTCTTGTTCACCTGTTCCCTTGCTGACCCATCTCCTGGCTGAGATAACTGTGTGGCTCTGGGTTGTAGTATATGGGTGGTGACCTTTAAGGCAGGAGCCAGTGCTTCGCCCAGAGCAGGTTCTTCAAAAATGTGGGATCTGTGGTTCAAAGGAGAGAGAGGAAAAACTAGAGGAGGGTCAATGTTTCCTGGCTTTTGAGATGAAGGAGGGAAGATGGGGTTAGGATAAGATCACAGGAAGAAGTTAACCCCCGGGCTCTGTTCCCAAACACCCCTCAGCCTGCCTACCTGTGGGCTTGTCAGAGGAGATTCTGGGTCCTGACCAGGCCTGGGGTCCTGCTGAAAGGCTGTGTTCAGGCTCTGAATTCCTGAGGCAGGAGGCAGCGTGAAGTGCTGTTCTAAGTTCAGGACCCTGCTGGTTCTTTTTGTCCACAGTGGGAATTGCTGACATCACGGAGCCCCAGGGGGGTGTCCTTCCCTCAGCCCCCAGCCAGCCAGAGCCCTGGGGGAGGATCCCTGCAGCCTTCCCAGGAGGGAGAGCCTTCCTGATGCCCTCCCTGAGCTCTGTGTCCAGGAGCCTGGGAGCCTGGGCTCCAGGGGTGTAGCCTCTGCACCTGGGAAGGACATTGGAGCCATGAAGCCAAAGGATTGGAGCTGTGTTCATTCAGGTCCATGTGCACAATGCACGTGTTTGTGCTGGTACACTGTATGTGATGTCTGGACATGCTTGTGCTCTTGTGAGTGTCAGTGTGTAGACAGGATGGGGAGATGATGACCTCTGATATCTCTGAGCATCTGTGTCTGCTTGGATAATGGTGTCTAGGTGCAGGTGTAATGTGATGGGGTAAGGGATTAAGGTACAAGCTCTGGAGCCAGATGAATAGAGTGAGATGCTGGCTCTGCCTCTTACATGCTGTGTGATCTTTTGCAGTAGTCACACTTTCTCAGCCTCATTTTTTTACTGTTTACCTTTCTTAAACATGCTATTGTTTCACTTTTTTAAGCCAGACTTGCTTTTGTTTTTTTTTTATTTCCTCCTTATGCATTTTATTTTATTTTATTTTATTTTATTTTCCCACTGTACAGCAAGGGGGTCAGGTTATCCTTACATGTATACATTGCAATTACAGTTTTTCCCCCACCCTTTCTTCTGTTGCAACATAAGTATGTAGACATAGTTCTCAATGCTATTCAGCAGGATCTCCTTATAAATCTATTCTAGGTTGTGTCTGATAAGCCCAAGCTCCCGATCCCTCCCACTCCCTCCCCCTCCCATCAGGCAGCCACAAGTCTCTTCTCCAAGTCCATGATTTTCTTTTCTGAGGAGATGTTCATTTGTGCTGGATATTAGATTCCAGTTATAAGTGATATCATATGGCATTTGCCTTTGTCTTTCTGGCTCATTTCACTCAGTATGAGATTCTCTAGTTCCATCCATGTTGCTACAAATGGCATTATGTCATCCTTTTTATGGCTAAGTAGTATTCCATTGTGTATATATACCACCTCTTCCAAATCCAATAATCTGTCGATGGACATTTAGGTTGTTTCCATGTCCTGGCTATTGTGAATAGTGCTGCAATGAACATGCGGGTGCAAGTGTCTCTTTTAAGTAGAGCTTTGTCCGGATAGATGCCCAAGAGTGGGATTGCAGGGTCATATGGAAGTTCTATGTATAGATTTCTAAGGTATCTCCAAACTGTTCTCCATAGTGGCTGTACCAGTTGACATTCCCACCAACAGTGCAGGAGGGTTCCCTTTTCTCCACAGCCCCTCCAGCACTTGTTATTTGTGGATTTATTAATGATGTTCATTCTGACTGGTGTGAAGTGGTATCTCATGGTAGTTTTGATTTGCATTTCTCTTTTAATCAGCGATGTTGAGCATTTTTTCATGTGTTTGCTGGCCATCTGTATATCTTCTTTGGAGGACAGTCTATTCATGTCTTTTGCCCATTTTTCCATTGATTGATTGGTTTTTTTGCTGTTGGGTTGTATAAGTTGCTTATATATTCTAGAGATTAAGCCGTTGTCAGTTGCATCATTTGAAACTATTTTCTCCCATTCTGTAAGTTGTCTTTTTGTTTTCTTTTTGGTTTCCTTTGCTGTGCAAAAGCTTTTCAGTTTGATGAGGTCCCATGGGTTTATTTTTGCTCTAATTTCTATTGTTTGGGATACTGACCTGAGACAATATTCATGATGTTGATGTCAGAGAGTGTTTTGCCTATGTTTTCTTCTAGGAGTGTGATGGTGTCCTGTCGTATATTTAAGTCTTTCAGCCATTTGGAGTTTATTTTTGTGCATGGTGTGAGGGTGTGTTCTCGTTTCATTGCTTTGCATGCAGCTGTCCAGGTTTCCCAGCAGTGCTTGCTGAATAGACTTTCCTTTTCCCATTTTATGTTGTTGCCTCCCTTGTCAAAGATTAATTGACTATAGGTGTCAGGGTTTATTTCCGGGTTCTCTATTCTGTTCCATTGGACTGTCTGTCTGTTTTGATACCCGTACCACACTGTTTTGATGACTGTGGCTTTGTAGTATTTCTTGAAGTCTGGGAGAGTTATGCCTCCTGCTTGGTTTTGGTTTCTCAGGATTGCTTTGGCGATTCTGGGTCTTTTGTTGTTCCATTTAAATGTTTGGATTGTTGCGAAAGCAGTGCTCAGAGGGAAATTTATAGCAATACAGGCCTTTCTCAAAAAAGAAGAAAGATCCCAAATTGACAACTTAACCCTCCACCTAAATGAATTAGAAAAAGAAGAACAAAAAAGTCCTAAAGTCAGCAGAAGGAAGGAAATCTTAAAGATCAAAGAAGAAATCAATAAAATAGAGACTCAAAAAACAATAGAGAAAATTAATAAAACCAAGAGCTAGTTCTTTGAAAAGGTGAACAAAATTGATAAACCCCTGGCCAGTCTCACTAAAAAGAGGAGAGAAAGAAGCCAAATCACCAAAATTATAAGTGAAAAAGGAGAAATCACAACGGATACAGCAGAAATACAAAAAAACCATAAGAGAATACTATGAACAACTATATGGCAACAAGTTTGACAATCTGGAAGAAATGGACAATTTTCTAGAATCTTACAGCCTGCCAAAACTGAATCAAGCAGAAACAGACCAACTGAACAGACCGATCACTAGAAATGAAATTGAAGAGGTCATCAAATCACTCCCTACAAATAAAAGTCCAGGACCAGATGGCTTCACAGGTGAATTCTATCAAACATATAAAGAGGAATTGGTGCCCATACTCCTTAAACTCTTTCAAAAGGTTGAAGAAGAAGGAATACTCCCAAAGACATTCTATGAGGCCACCATCACCCTCATTCCAAAACCAGGCAGAGATACCACCAAAAAAGAAAACTATCGCCCAATATCATTGATGAATATAGATGCAAAAATTCACAACAAAATCTTAGCCAACCGAATCCAACAACATACCAAAAGAATTATACACCATGACCAGTTTGGGTTCATCCCAGGTTCACAGGATGGTTCAACATATGCAAATCAATCAGCATCATGCACCACATTAACAAAAAAAAAGTCAAAAATCATATGATCATCTCAATAGACGCAGAAAAAGCATTAGACAAAGTTCAACATCCGTTCATGATCAAGACCCTCGCCAAAGTGGGTATAGAGGGAACATTCCTGAATATAATCAAAGCCATTTATGATAAACCCACAGCAAATATAATCCTCAATGGGGAAAAACTGAAAGCCTTCTCCCTCAAATCTGGAACAAGACAGGGATGCCCACTCTCACCACTGCTCTTCAACATCGTTTTGGAAGTCTTAGCCACAGCAATTCGACAAAAGAAATAAAAGGCATCCATATAGGAAGAGAAGAGATCAAACTGTCACTGTATGCAGATGACATGATTCTATACCTAGAAAACCCTAAGGACTCAACCCCAAAACTCCTTGAACTGATTAATAAATTCAGCAAAGTGGCAGGATATAAGATTAACATTCAGAAGTCAGTTGCATTTCTGTATACCAGCAATGAAACATTAGAAAAGGAATACAAAAATACGATACCTTTTAAAATTGTACCACACAAAATCAAATACCTCGGAATACACCTGACCAAAGAGGTAAAGGACCTATATGCCGAGAACTATAAAACCTTAATCAAAGAAATCAAAGAAGATGTAAAGAAATGGAAAGATATTCCATGTTCCTGGATTGGAAAAATCAATATTGTGAAAATGGCCATCCTACCCAAAGCAATCTACAGATTCAATGCAATCCCTATCAAATTACCCATGACATTTTTCACAGAAGTAGAACAGACTTGCTTTTGAATCCCAGTTTCACCATGACTAAATGGGAAAGTTACTCAGCTTCACTAACCTACCTTGTCCTCATCTGTACGTAAAGACAAATTTGGGGTTGACTTTTTTATTTTTTTCTACTTTTTCTTCTTTAACTCAACTTTTCTTTTAGAGCAATTTAGGTTCACATCAAAACTGATCATAAAGAACAAAGTTTCTCATATCCACCCTGTCCTCATACACACACAGTCTCTCCTGTTGTGGACATCCTGCATCAAAGTGGTACATTGTTACATGGATGAGTTTATCTTTGTGTATCTCTCCCCATAGTGGTCAGGTGATATTAGCGTTCTTTCTGGGTGTTGTGCATTCTGTGGATTTGCTAAATGCATACTCAGTGTAATCACAGACAAGAATTTCATATGAATGGTTTCACTGCCCTAAAAACCCTCTGTGCTGTCTGTTCACACCTCCCCCCACTCCCCCAATCCCTGGTAACCACTCATCTTTGTACTATCTGCATTGTTTGCCTTTTCTAGAATGTCATTTAGTTGGAATCATATATCTAACTGTATTTTTGGATTGGCCTTTTTTAGTTAGTGATAGGAATGTAAAATTCTCCCTCTCTTTTCATGACTTGATAGCACATTCCCTTTGGTAGCTGAATCATATTCCACTGTTTGGATGTCCCATAGTTTATTTATCCATTCATCTGCTGAAGGACATTTTGGTGGCTTCCTGATTTTGGCTCTTATGAATAATGCTGCTATAAACATCCATGTATACTTTGTGTGGACAAAAGATTCCAACTGCTTTGGGTGAATAGCAAGGAATATGATTGCTGGCTAAGGGTATGTTTAGTTTTATAAGGAACTAAGAAACCACCAAACTGTCTTCCCAAATGGCTGTACCATTTTGCATTCCCACCAGCCAAGGATGAGAGTTCCTTGTTGCTCAATGTGTTCCTCAGCTCTCAGTGTTGTCAGTTCTTGATTTTGCCCATTCTAATGGGTGTGTAGTGGTATCTCCTTGTGGTTTTCCTTTGCATCTTCCTGATAGCATATGATGTTGAGCATCATTTTTGCTTGTTTATTTTCCATATGTATATCTTCTTTGGGGAGTTGTCTGTTCATGTCTTTCTTCCATTTAAAAAATTGGGTTGTTTGCTTTCTTATTCTTGGGTCTTAAGGGCTAACAATCCTTTTTTTTCAGATTGGACTTAGGGTTTTCCTCCCCCGTGGCAGGGGGAGGAAAAAACTGGGAGGATGGGATTAATAGATACATACTACTAAATGTAAAATAGGTAACTAACAAGGACCTACCATATAGCCCAGGAAGTCTTTACTGGCATATAATTATTCCTCAACAAATGTTAGTGATAAGACAATGATGGTGTACATGTCCCCGTGTCCTCAGTATTCTCATCTTCTTGCTGGTTCCCATTCCCTTATCCATCCTACTGAGCTCTGTTGATGGGGCTTTGATGAATCTTAAGAACCATGCGTGTTCCTATGGTGACAGGCACTGTAGGTACTGGAATAGGAGCTGTTTCCTGAGCTCTAGGCAGGCACATCCATCTATACTTCTGTAGACTATCCCATGGACAGCTCAAAAGGATATATTCCCAGTAGAATGTACTTATCAAACTTGCTCCTTTCTTTTCCAAAAACTTCTGCTTTATTTTTTAAGGCCTACTTTAGATAACATCACTTTGGTAAAGTTTTTCTGCACTTTTTAGATAAGCTAAGCAAGTACTGCCTCTAGCCTCCTACAGCACTTTGCTCACTTGACATCACTTTGTGTGGTATTTGTTTCTGCCCCACCTGGTGGATGGAGACTTCCCACCAGGCTGTGAGTCCTTTTGCAGGGCAGTGACTGTGTCCTGTTCATATGTTTATCTCCAGTACTGAAAATCCCATGTAACACCTAGTATGGTGCTCAGAAGACATCTGATAAGTGAATGAGACTAGAATACAGAAGCATCCCTACATAAAAAGACATCTAGCCTTTTTTGTTTTCTACCATTTAGCATTTTGTTTTGTTTTTTTATTTTTTTAGGGATGCATCCATAGCATATGGAAGTTCCCAGGCTAGGGGTTGAATATCAGCTGCAGCTGCCAGCCTGTGTCACAGCCACAGCAACACCAGATGTGAGCTGCATCTATGACCTATGCCACAGCTTGTGGCAATGCCAGATCCTTAACCCATTGAGGGAGGCCAGGGATTGAACTGGCATGCTCATAGATACTAGTCAGGTTTTTAACCCTCTGAGTCATTTAGCCTTTTGGCATCTGGTGGAAAAGAACAATTGTGGGATGATATTAAATTGGAAGAAAATATGTTTGTTTGTTTGTTTGTTTATTTATTTATTTATTTTGTCTTTTGTTTTTTTAAAGGCTGCACCCATGGCATACGGACGTTCCCAGGCTAGGGGTCAAATTGGAGCTATATCTTCTGGCCTACTCCATAGCCCAGGCAATGCCAGATCCAAGCCACATCTGCTAGCTACACCACAGATCACAGCAACGCTGGATCCTTAACCCACTGAGCTAGACCAGGGATCGAACCCACAACCTGATTGTTCCTAGTCAGATTCATTTCTGCTGTGCCTCGATGGGAACTCCAGATAATATATTTAGCTGTCTATCATATACCACATATAAAAGAAAAAAATCCCAGATGAATTTAAAGAGCTAAGGCAAAAAACCAAAAACTGTAAATGGATATTATAGAATATTTTTGTAATCTTGGGGTGGATTAACTCTTCCACAACAAATTATAAACCCTGAAACTCTAAAAGACTGACAGATCTGACTACCTAAAAGTGAGAACCTAGGTGATAAATAATTCAATGAACCAAGTTAAAAGAGAAGCAAAAGACTTGGAGAAAATATTGATATACATAATATATCCATGCAATATAATGCATATAATATCTTCACAATACAAAGGATCTGAATAACTCAATAAGAAAATGATAAATATTCCAGTTGTGGCAGGGACAGTGATATTTATCAAATATTCCATATGAAAACAAATTTCCCACCCCCTGCAGTTTGGTATGAACACTTGTTATGTACAGAAGGCACAGGGTATATTTGAACAATGTATATGGAATATATGATTATATAAGTATTAATTATAATAGAAACAAGAAAAAATAGATACTTTCTTATTTCCAGGAAGAGAGAAATGGTTAACTAAATTGTAGTAGCTTCATATTATACAATGCTATTGAAATACTGTAGGAGATTCTGCTGTGGCTCAGCGGTAACAAAACCAACTAGTGTCCATGAACACATGGGTTCGATCTCTGGCCATGCTCAGTCAGTTGAGTATCTGGCATTGCCGTGCCCTGTGGTGTAGGTCACAAATGCAAGTCGGATCCCATGTTGCTGTGGCTGTGGTGTAGTGTGGCAGCTGCATCTCTGATTGGACTCCTAGGCTGGGAACATCCATATGCCACAGATGTGGCCATAAAACAAACAAAAATACTATGGAACAATTAAAAACAATAGTGTAGATTGTATATAGTAGTGCCTTGGAACTGAGGCATCCCCAAGACAACTTGTTAGATGAAAATACATGTTGCAAGATAATATATTTATGTAGTGTGATTTCAATGTTATGAATCTACATTTGCTGGTGTGAAAATATATTTCTACATATAATAGTGGGTGGGAGTCAGAAGGGACTTTCAGTTTGAGTCTTACAACTTGACTGTGTTCATGTGTTACCAGTGTCCTAAGGAAATAAAACTTGGAAAACAGAATGAAAGATCAGAAACAAGGATTAAAATATTTTTAATAGAGTGCCTTCTTTTTGTCATCTCTCAGCATCATTTTCTTTTCTCTTTGGTGACCCCTGCAGCATGTGGACATTTCTAGGCCAGGGATTGAACCTGTGCTGCAGCAGCAACCTGAGCCATGGCAGTGACAATGCCAGATCCTTAACATGCTGAGCCACAATGGAATTTCTCAGCATCAAATAATAATGCATTAAATAATTTAAAAAGCCTCTTATGTTATCTGAAAACATACCTACGAGAGAGGAGAAGGTTATTAATTTGCTGAACCCTAAAATCACCACATTGGCTCTAACAAATTTCAAGACAACTGTGGTCCTCTGAAGAAATCAGTGGTTCTCAACCTTGGCTGGTGATTGGAATATCCTTTGAGCCTTAAAACTACAAATACCAAGGTTGCATCTCAGAGATTCTGATCTAATTGCTGCGGGGTGTGGTCCTGGGGATGAGATTATATTAAATCTCCCCAGGTGCTGCTAAATGCACATAAGATGCCTAGAACTTCTGCTTTAGATAATATAAACACTATCACAAAGGTTTTTCATTAAGAGACCAAAAGGAATTGGGGAACTGAATTGTATGCATCAAGGATAATGTTGTCCAGGGAATATGGCCCTGGGTAGAACTGCTTGAAAAATCCCCTCCCTCGAGTGGGATTGACTGGGAATCTAGGGTTAAGAGATGTAATGTATTTCCTTTGGAATGAATAAGCAATGAGTTCCTGTTGTATAGCACTGGGAACTATATCTAGTCACTTATGATGGAGCATGATGGAGAATAATGTGAGAAAAAAGAATGTATTTATATCTCTGTGACTAGGTCACTTTCCTGTACAGTATAAAATTGACAGAAAACTATCAACTAGCTATAATTGAAACAATAAAAATCATTTAAAAAAGCCTCTCCCTCTAAAACTCATAATTCAGTAGCTTCCTTCAGTGCTGCCCTTGAGGATTGGCCTCAGATGAGAGGAAGCAAAGCCTTGTTGCTATGATATCCTCTTTTATATTTCTAGAATTAAATCAGAATATGGCCCCCTGAGAGCAGCACAGGAGGAAAACCAGGACACCTTACTCATAATGATGTGTCAGGAAAGTTTCTGAGCCACCATCAGTGCAGAAGCTCCCTCAGAGGGATGAGGTCCCATCTTTGCTTTTTAACAAGGCTCAAGGGAGATCTTGCTGGTGAACCTCAAGGATCCTTTCCTTTGATGCTAATTAACCACTCAGGCCCCTCCTTACAGCCTAATCAAATAGAGTCCAGAGATAAAAGTTTGGCTCCTCTCTGTGCATGGTTGATTGGGGATTAAGCCTGGAATCTCTTATCACAAACCTATCTCAGTGTAACCATGGGTCACAACTGATCCCAACACAGACCTTGGTCAGAGAAACAGACCACCCAGGCACCCCCATCCCACTGTCTAGTCAGAAAAACATGCTGTCTCTCGAGGGCAAAAGTGTTGATCTGGTCAGACCATTGACTCATCTGGTTGAGAACTCTTCCAGAATGGAAGCCAAAGAAAGGCTCTGGGGAAAGTCATGACTGTCCTTAGTGATATCCTCATGCAGGTTAAGATGTGGCCTCAGACAGTGCCCACTTCTCCCCATAGTGTTTGGCTTTGCAGTTGGGATTTCCCCTTGATCAACTCTGAGTTTGAATTCTGTTTACCACTTCCCTGTTCATGACTTTGGACAAGTCACTTCACCTCTTTGGACTTGTTTCCTCATTTTTTTTAGATTGATCCTGCCACAGGTTTATTTGTACAAATAGCACAGAAGGACACCAGCCCCATATTGACAGCAGCCCAGGGATCACACCATTGCTTCTGTCCTCAGAGTGGCAGATAAACACCTCTATTGTGGAGTCTTTGTGGGGGCTTTGGCATCTTTCGGAGCTGTACCTCCAGCCACGGCCTTGGCCTTGGTCTGAGCCTTGGCCTGGGACTTTGGCCAGCAGAACCTGGACCCTTGGCCAAGAGGGCAAGAGTATGTTTCACAAGTTCATGGTGAGCAGTGTAGGCAAGTCAACTGAGCTTGTTGCTGCCACCCTATGGGATATTGTGCTTGACCTCCTTGGGTTTTACAAGAGCCCTGAGAGCTTCAGCACATACACTCTTGGCCTTGGTATTGTTGGCCTGCATCTTCTTTAGGTACTTCTCATTGTGATTCTTGGCAAAGTGCATGTTCCTCAGGAATTTGGAGTCCACCCCCTTAAGGGATTCATATCATTGTTATTGGGGTTTCTTGATGTTGTTTCTGTACCACTTTCAAGATTGATTATTTGTGGTGTGGTTCTTGGACTTTGCCATGTCTGCACCAGGGTCAGCTGATCCCGAAGTGCCTGGGGCTGGAAGAAAAAGAGCAGTTTCCTTATTTTTGAAATGAGGTCATTAATTCCCATCAGTCAGAACTGGAGGTGGATGGTTTTTGCTCATTCCCTTCCATGACCATGACAGTCTACAGCATCAGCTAACATCTTGAAATTTATTAAAAGGAAATGATAAAAAATGTGTATGCTAGCTCAGCAGATGATGGAAACTAAGAGGGTCCATTATGGCCAGAGAACTCAGGAGAATTTGGATCCCACTCTAAGATCCAGCTGCTTCCTTCCATGAGATTTCTAAGGAAAAGGCTTCCCAAGAAAAAGGGCAAAGAGCAATCTTGACAGGAAGATGGCTCTCTCATATTTCCCACATAATTCATGGGGCTAAATATTCAAATGTCTTTAGGTTATAGAATTCTTTATGTCCTTTCAATCAGGATTCCCTTGTCATTTTGTTCTTGTGTTGACTTTTACACCCCAATCTCTTACTAGTTGAGTTCTAGGTCTTATTTCTCAAACAAGCTAGAGGTTATGGAAATTTTACAGGTTTATATTCTCCTGGATAATCCAGAAATCAGAGTCCTTCATGTTTGGAAAACTAATTTTCTAGCCAGAATGGAGGACATGTGGAAAGCCTTTGCTGTGGCTTAAAAAGCTGAGACCTCTAGTACCATTTATTTTTCAATTATCAGCAGCACAATTATCAAAACTGCTGTCTTGGGACTTTCTGTTGTAGCTCAGTATTAAAAAACCTGATTTGTGTTGATGAGGAATGGGCTTGATCCTTGGCCCCACTCAATGGGTTAAGGATCCGGTGTTGCCATGAGGTGTGGTGTAGGTAACAGACATGGATCAGATGTGGCGTTGCTGTGCTTGTGGTGTAGGCTGGCAGCGGCAACTCTGATTTGACCCCTAGCCTGAACTTCCATATGCCTCAGGTATGGCCCTAAAAAGAGCAAAAGAAGAAAATAGTCTTCTTAGTTTGCTAGAGCTGTTGTAACAGAGTACCCCATATTGAGTGGCTTAAGCCACCAGAATTTATTTTCTCACAAGTCTGGTTGCTAAAAATATGAAGACCAGGTATTGACAGGTTTGGTTTCTTCTAAGGCCTCTTTGCATGGCTTGGCATCTTCTTCCTGTGTTTTATGTGGTCTTCCTTTGGTGTATGTCTGGGTCGTCATCTATTCCTTTTATAAAGGCAGCAGTCATATACTATTTGAGCCCACTCTAATGACATAATTTTATCTTAATTACATCTTTAAAGAACATCTCTCCAAATATGTCACATTCTGAGATGTTAGGGATTGCCGGATGCCAGCTCCGGAGGCCAGGGTGTATACATCCTGATCGGAGAGGGGCATGGTGTCGGTGAATGTACATACGGAGACAGCCTCTTTGTCCCTTCTTTCAGGGTGCTGGACTGCTCAAATTTTATTGGCAACAGTGGTTGATTATATAGACAGTTTTTCACTACAGAGTACATTACAGTGTTAAAAGTACATTGGTTAACTATTACATGGTATAGCAGCTATGCATCCAGTTTTAAGATCTCTATCTTAACTAAGCTTAGTGAGTACTTTGAAGAGAGGCCATAGACACAAGAATTTAGCATTCACAAACTTTGTTTGTAGACTGGTGCTTATCTTCAAAGCATTATGGCAGGGAGACGGTGTCAGTAAATATAAACCAACTTAATTAAACTAGCTATCACTTAAAAGCTTTTAAAATCAAAGACAAAACTCATAGCTAGGTTTTTTGGATAAGATGTGGCTAAATTCTATGGACCTCATTAAAATCCTAACTCTAAAGTTTCCTATATAACTAGTTAATAGATAAACACTATGTTTTAACTAAGTTGGATTTAAATAGGGGAAAAGTCCTTCAGGATGAAATTTTTATTATATTATTGTTATAATTTTGTTAACTCACAAATCACCACAGGAAAATAAGAATGGGAAATAAGAATAATAAGTAAATAATCAGAAAAGACTGAGGAAAACTGAATAACCAATAAAACAGCTGGAAAGACTAGGTCACCTGAGAAACAATCCATGTTCTCCAGTGCAAACATGGAAATTGTTTTTCCAGGAAAGCCCCAATTCTTCCCCATCAACATCAAAGTGAGAGCTGTGTAACCTGAGGCCTGCCCTCGGCTTTCGTGCAGGCAGCCTTTTATCCTGACCAGAGGCCCACCATTGGCATTCACCGTTCAGGTGAGCTTTTTTCCTGACCAAAAGCCCACCTTCGGCTTGTACCATTCAGGTGAGCTCCTTTTCTTGGTTAAGAACCTGCCTTCAGGTTTTCCTGCCATCAGCCAAGGTCCTTTTTTTGAGTCCCTGCATTTTCTCGGCTCCCCACAGGGATTAGGATTTCAACTTATGAATTTTGAAGGCGACACAATTCATTCTAAAAATTAAAAAAAAAAAAGGATTTCCTGTCATGGCTCAGTGGAAACAAAACTGACTAGCATCCATGAAGGCATAGGTTCAATCCCTGGCCTTGCTCAGTGGGTCATGTATCCAGCATTGCCCTGAGCTGTGGTATAGGTCACAGATGTGGCTTAGATCTGTCTTTGCTGTGGCTGTGGCATAGGCTGGCAGCTACAGCTCTGATTCGACCCTTACCCTGGGAACCTCCATATGGAGTGGGTGTAGCCCCAAAAAAGCCAAAAAAAAAAAAAAAGAAAAAGAGAGAAGTAAATAGTGCTGGATTTGTATACACCAGAGTACTAGATATTGTCCTAAGTACTTTCCTTGAGGTAATCCAAAGGTTTTCTTTGTAAAAAAAAATTTTATTGGATTATAGTTGATTTACCATGGTGTATTAGTTTCTGGTGTGCGGCAAAGTGAATCAGTCATACATATACACATATCCATTATTTTTTCCTGTATAGGTGATCACACACTATGATTAGACTTTCATGTGCTATGCAGCAGGTTCTGGTTAATCATCTATTTTATGCAATAGTGTGTGTATATCATTTCTACCCTCCCAGTTTGTCCCTCCCCCCAGTGGTTTCACTCATGATAACCATAAGATTGGTTTTGAAATCTCTGAGTTTGTTTTTGTTTGTTTGTTTAATTATTTAGGGCCACACCCATGGCATATGGAGTTTTCCAGGCTAGGGATAAAATCAGAGCTGTAGCTGCCAGCCTAGACCACAGACACAGCTATGTCAGATCCAAGCCATGTCTGTGACCTACAATACAGCTCACCACAGTTCCAGTTCCCTGACCCTCTGAGAGGGGCCAGGGATCAAACTTGCATCCTCATGGATGCAAGTCAGATTTGTTTCCACTGAGCCACAATGGGAACTCCCCAGTTACTGTTTTTTAAATAAGTTCTTTTGTGTTATGTTTTATTGGATTCCACACAAAAATGATATTGTATGATATTTGTCTTCTTTTCTGACTTACATCACTCAGGATGATAATCTCTAGGTCCCTCCATGTTGATGCCAATGGTATTATTTCATTCATTTTTATGGCTGAGTAGTATTCCACTGTAGATATGTACCACATATTCCTTATCCATTTCTCTGTTGGTGGACATTTGCATCGCTTCCATGTCTTGGCTCTTGTAAATAACACTGCAGTGAACACTGGGGTGAATATCTCTTCAAATTAGAGGGTTTTTCTTTTTCTGGATATGTGCCTAAGAGTGAAATTGTTGGATCATATTATAGTTTTATTTTTTAATGACTTTTATTTTTTCCATTATAGTTGATTTACAGTGTTCTGTCAATTTTCTACTGCGAGGAAAATTGACCCAATCACACATACATGTGTACATTCTTTTTCCTACATTATCCTCCATCATGCTGCATCACAAGTGACTAGATATAGTTCCCAGTGCTATATGGCATTTCTATATTCAGTTTTTTGAGGAACCTCCATACTGTCCTCCATAGTGGTTGCACCACTTTACATTCCCATCAACAGTATAGCAGGGTTCCTTTTTCTCCACACCTCCTTCAGCATTTATTGTTTGTTGACTTTTTGATGATGGCCATAGCAGGGGTCTAGAGTGGCTCATTCAAATTAGAGAATGAATGAGAGAACCAAAGCCAGGTTGGTAGGGAGTAGAGAGATGAACATCAAAGGGACATGGGAAGACCCACTTCATGGTGGCTAAGAATGAATGGCATCTCCATTGGATCATCATCTCACAGTATAAAGAGTAATGAGAACCAGCCTCCATTCTCAAAATAAGCCCCAGCTGTCGTGTATGGTGACAAATGAATGGAACAAGGTCAGATGTCAGCTACAGATTCTTGGGTGGGACCAAAAGATGGACAAGTCTGATAAAAGACCCGCTGTCTCTTTGGATATGTATGGAGCAAGTTGCATAATCCCTGACAGATTAGAAACCGAACTTGGAAGGAGCAATGATAGCCATGAGAAGTGGGAAATGAATGAATGGGGCTAAATTACAAATCAAAGGTCACTGAGAAATTGTTGGATTGGGTTGAAAAAAGGCAGAATTGTGTTACAATTTCCAAAAATAAAATAATATTAGGAGTTCCTGTTGAGGCACATTGGAAACAAATCTGACTATTATCCATGAGGATGTGGGTTCCATCCTGGCCTCGCTCAGTGTGTCAGGGATCCAGAATTGCCATGAGCTATAGTGTAGGTTGCAGATGTGGCTCAGACCTTGAGTTGCTGTGTGGCATAGGTCAACAGATAAAGCTCTGAATCGACCTCCTAGGCTGAGAACTTCCATATGCTGCTGGTGTGGCCCTAATAAGCTAAAATAATAATAAGTAACTTAAACTATTGAAATTAAATTACAGAAACAAAGTTTCATTTTTGCTTGCCCAGGTTTTGAGGCCTATGGTGACTGAAAATTCACTTGCTATATGTACCGGTGCTTCTTGCACCCACATCCATAGCATCCATCATAATCCATCTTTATTCACCCTTCTTCATTCATCCCAGAGGGAGACACATGTTTTCTCACTGCAGCAATGCAAGATGTCCTCATCAATTGATGAGAACTGGCATGAAAGTTCAAACTTACATGCTACACATGTAATAAAGGAATGAAATCGAGGAATAAATCCTCACCCACACAATGCTCTACCCTAAGTTAGGGCTGACTGAGGCAAAATTAAAGCAGTTCAAAGATTCCTATTCTATCATTTAAAACTTCAAGTACCTCCACTAAGTCCTTGCCTAAAATACCATGGAAGATTAATTTGTTTGACTTGGATATTTCTATCTACTAAAATACAAATACCAGAAGAATCACACAAACTGCCATTTTCCACAACAACACAGTATAAAATAATTCATCTGACTGCTATTCTTTCTTATTTTGTGGAGGTATACTCACCTTATATTAGTTTCAGGTTTACAACATAGTGATTCAATATTTTAAAAATTGCATGCCATACAAAGTTATTACAGTGTTATTGACTATATTCCCTGTTGTATACATTACATTCCTGTGATTTACTCACTTTTATAAATGGGAATTTGCACCTCTTAATCCCCTTCACCTCTTTTGCCCATATCTGTACCCCCACCTCCCACAATGTCCCCTCACCTGTGGCAACCACTGGTGTGTTCTATGAGTCTGTTTCTGTTTTGTTATATTTGTTCATTTGTTTTGGTTTTTTGATCCCATACATATGTGAAAACTATGGCATTTTTCTCTCTCTGGTTCTGAATGTTTTTCTGTATAATTCATTTTTAACTCAATTGAAAGTGTCATTCATACCAGGCATTTTAAACCAAAGAGTTATTCCTATTAACTTACATCCATTGCTTTTTTTTTAATTGAAGTATATCCATTGCTTGTTCTTTCTTTCTTGCTGGTGGCTGATTGTTTGTCTGGCTGGCTGGCTGGCTTGCTTTTTAGAGTCGTACCCACAGCATATGGAAGTTCCAAGGCTAGGGTAAAAATGAGAGTTGCAGCTACAACTATACCACAGCAACAGCAATGTGGGATCTGAGCCACATCTGCAACCCATACCATAGCTCACAGCAACACTGGATCCCTAACCCACTGAGTGAGGCCAGGGATCGAACCGTCATCTTCATGGATCCTAGTTGGGTTCATTAACCACTGAGCCACAAAGGGAACACCCAGAAGCATTTCTGATTAAACAGAATAAATAATCCTTCTGTCATTCTGAAACAAAATCAACAGATAACAAATATTTGGAAAAACAGCCATCCCTAAGAGAGAAGAACACACAGGCAAGGAGCCACAGAAAGATTAAAGTAATGAATTCACTCTGAGCACACGGACATGAGGAAGACTAGAGACCAAAACATGTTTAAAGGCATAGAGATGACTAAATAATAGTCAATTAAGTGATTTCTCTGTCATAAATCTAACAACCCAAAAGCCCAGGATATCCGTAAGATATCCATATGTTGGAAGAATTTTTAAACAGGGACCATGGTACTATCAGCACATGATTGTGGAACAGAGATGCTGCAATTGGGAAGCACCTGGTCTGATCTGGAGGTGAAACACACATACCCACACCTGCAAAAACTTATAGAAATTTAACTAGAACATTGTGTTTATGTGTGCATAAGTACCTTTGCATGCATATAGATTTCCAAATAGATGTATGCAAAAAATTAAGTGACCAAATTTGGCTGAAGTTATAAATAGATGGAAATACAGGAGGTTCCAAATAAATATGGAAACAGCAAAGGGATTATGGTTTTCTAGAAAGGAGAGGTGCTAGGGGCAAGTAGCATTGTATTATATGAACAAAGACATGGGTAGAACGGTCCAACCGTGGCATAACAGAGACCATAGGGTGGAAAATGAAAAGGTTCAGGTTCCGTTGATGAAATAATATTTCTCCATGGAAGACTTTCCTCAGAGGCTGTGTGTGTAGGAGTGTGCATGTGTGCACACATCACCACACCCCACACCTTGTAATCAGGGTCCACAAATTTTCTTGGCTTTTGCAGTAGAAAGCCTATCCATGTGAGACTTAATCCTGCTTATCAGTTTCTCCAAGCCCCGTTTCAGGTCTTCATTTCTTAAACTGAAAATAAATGGGTTCAGCATTGATGTCAGCACAGTGTAGATGACTGTTGCTATTCGGTCCTTGACAGTGTAGCTGGACAATGGCTGGAAATAGACATAACTAATACTCCCATACAACAGAGTCACCACAGTGAGATGGGAGCTGCAGGTGGAGAAGGCTTTGCGTTTTCCAGCAGCTGAGGGGATTTTGAGGATGGCTATGAGGATTCTCAGGTAAGAGATGATGATGCAGCCAAGCGGGGCCATCACAGAGGCCAGCCCTTCTGTCATGGCAACAACTCCATTTACAGACATTTAAGAGCAAGCCAGCTTCAGAATGGGGTTGATATCACAGAAGAAATGATGGATAACATTTGATGCACAGAAGGTGAGCGACTCACCAGGAAGACATGCAGGAGGGAGTGAAGGTAGGAGAAAGCTGTGAAGGCAGCCAGTAGCAGCACACAGCATATGTGGTTCATAACAGTGACATAGTGGAAAGGGTTACAAATGGCTACATAGCGGTCAATGGCCATAGCTGCCAGGAGATAACTGTCCATGTTTGCAAAGGCCAGGAGGAAATACATCTGTGCCAGGCATTCATTGTAGGAAATGGTCTTTGTCTCTGATACAAAGTTCACCAACATCTAGGGGACTACAACTGTTGTGTAGCAAATATCAGCAAAGGACAAGACGCTTAGGAAGAAATATATGGGATTTTGGAGTTGAGGGTCAGAGCGGATAGCCAAGATGATGAGCAGGTTTCCCATCACGGTGACCAGGTACATGATAAGAAAGAGGACAAAGAGTGGTTTTTGGTCCTCTGGGCGAGAGGAGAGTCCCAAGAGGTTGAATTCAGAGTGTCTTGTGAGGTTGGACATTCCAATACTGTCAGTTGATGGTTCTTACATTATGGATGACATGGATTTTTTTTTCCATCTTGTCCTTAAACTGAGTAGGTATAAATAGAATTTCTATTGCAATATTCTTCATCCTGAATATGGAAAAAAAATCAGAGCCAAATTTGTGCTTTCAGTTGTTCTCTTAAAATCTTTGACATAGTGATGTACAGAAAACGGATATGGGGCAGCATTGGTGAGAGAAAGTGAGAGGGGGAGAAGGTTGTTGAGACTTTACTTTCCTTTTTCCTACTCCATGGCTGATAATCGCAGGAACAACAGAGGCAGTCTGCAAAGCAGGTTTAGGTCTGCCTCTGATTAAGGATTATCAGTGACTAACCTACATCTAGATAATCATAAATTAATCTAACTTGTGGTTGATAAATAGTCATCTTTTAAAATAAAAGATGCTTCTTTCCACATCATTTATAAAGGAAGGAAGAAAGCCATTTAAAAAGCATTGAACTGAATGTGGGCATTCCCCCTGTGGCACATCAGGATCAGCAGGCCTTTCTGGAGCACTGGGATGCAGGTTCAATCCCTGGCCTGGCATGGTGGATTAAGGATCGAGCATTGTTGAAGTTGTGGCATAGGTCACAACTGCAGCTCAGATCTGATCTCTGGCCTGGAGGCGGAGAAAGAGGAAGTGAACTTGGGTGAGAAAATTTTCTCCCCAATCTCCCTATTCATCAGCTGATGATACAAATCCTGTGGTCAGAGGAGGGGACTCACAAGTAATGGGTAAAGGAAGATTCACTTTTGCAGTATAGATCAAAAACCTCCATCTTTGGCATGAACCTAAGTTAACTTTCTTATTCAGGGTCCAGTGATGACCAATTCTCTGAGATCAGAGATTCACACCTTCTCATCAGGTATTCATTCTCAAAGCTGATTTCTTACCTGGGAAGAACATGGTAGTCCTGCTTCATGTATTTAGTCCATTTTTTTACATTATACTCTATGGGATGATTAGTCAAAAATGAAGACAAAATTGAGCCAAGAAACAGCATACAGCAAAGGCACCTGATTGCAGACAATCTTCTTGTGATTCTTGAAAGTGATGTTCCCTTCCTTGGATTCTTATGGTCCTCTGCCAGCTGTAGATACTCGCAGCTCCTGTTTCCTCCTGGGAGCATCCTCTACTACTGTGTCACTAAGTCCCTGGTGTTTGGTGGAGGGGAGAGTATGCACACAGACATCCATTATCCATGTGCAGGACTGTCTCCATGGATCCAGAGGAATTACAAGCCTTCTCCCTCCCAGGTATCACCACATCCCTTTCTTGAAACCTCAAGGTATAGTGCAACTTCTGCCTAGCCTGACATAGGTGTCTAAGAGGGACAATAATGTTCTGGACCTGCCTCTTTCAACCCCTGTGAGGGCTTACCTGGGAGATGTCTCATGTAGCACTGAGGATGGAGTACCAGGCAGGGACATCTGGGTCCAATTTCCCCCTTGAACTTATAAAGCTTCCACTTGGTCTCCCCTGAATCTTTCCATTTCTCCAAAGGACAACTACCCCCAGAGTTCTCCCCTCCCACAACATGTTAGGTATCTTCTGCCCCACTGCTCTCATGTTCAAATAAAACTTCTAGTTTAGTATCTGTGGCTTATGCCTCTGTCCTCTAACAAAAGGCAGGGTCATAACCTTGGAACCTAACCTCAGGTCACCCTTCCTTTATTAGCCAATCCTCAAGGCTACTGCTCAGATATTTGCTTACCATTCCCTGCTACCAACTCTGGGGAAAGCCACTGGCTTCAGATGTTTCACCCTTTTTGTTGGGTGAAAGCACAGAGTAACCACACATGATGCTCCTGACATTCCCTGCCAAATATATAGTGCTCACTGCCTGTCACTTGTTTGTGTTGGTTTTGTCTGCCTTTTTGGCTTTTATCTTTTGTCTTTTTAGGGCCGCACCCACGGCATAGAGATTCTCAGGCTAGAGGTCTAATGAGAGCTGTAGCTGCAGGCCTACACAACATCTAGAACAATGCCAGATCTTAACTCACTGAACGAGGCCAGGGATGGAACCCAAAACCTCTTGGTTCCTAGTTGGATTCATTTCTCCTGTCCCATGATGGTAATTCCCAAGATTTCTGATCACATCTTATAGTTAAACCTCCTCACTTCCTTCTATTTCTCCATTGACCTTCTTCTCAAGGCTAAAATATAGTCTCCTCCAGGAAGCATCCCTTGATGACCAGATTAGAATGAAATAGCTGTCTTGGCTGTCTTAGTCTTATATATGAATTTCTATTAAACACAAATCATGTTCATTGTTATATGATATTTCACTTAAAGGAAGGCTATTAATACTTATGTACTGAGTAATTTGTAAGCCTTTCTCACATGAAGCACACAACAGACTCATAACATGTGTGTTTATTGTCTCCCTTTTATGTGATTTTAAAAATAAGGTAACTAGCAAAATAAAGCTTGAGCCAAAGACAGTTTGAAGCCAAACAACACCATTGAATCACTTCACTAAAAGGCCTCTCTCTTTTGCTTTGACAAAATTAAACATTTCTGTAAAGGAACAGCTTTCCAATGACTTAGGGAGCCAAAATGTAGCCATATTTCTTTCTTGCCAGATTAAGCTTGAAAACTCTTTGATGCCCTGATTCAAATCCAGGCCCTTATTTCAGATGCTATGTGCTATATTGCCCATGATTCAGCTATTTTATCTATGAAAACATAACTATATATTGCTTATATATATAAATAGCTTATATGTGTGTATATATACACACACATAAAATAAATGAGAGGAGAATCAAAACTGTATATGAGAAAAAAATCAATTAGATATGAAAGAAGGAAGTAATGGGTAATTGAGAAACAAAAAAGATGAAAGACAGAAAACAAGTAATAAAATGGTACAAGTTAAGTCCTTCCTTAGTTGCAATTATTTAAAATGAAAATGAATTAAACTATTCAATTAAAAGGCAGAGGTTGGCAGAATGGGTTTTTTTAAAAAAAACAACCATGATCTGACCATAAACTGTTACATGTGACTCAATTTAAATTCAGAGCCACAAATAAAAGTTTAAGGATGGAAAAAGATATTCCATGAAAAGAGTAACTAAAAGAAAGCTGAGGTGGCTATGTTAACTATCAGAAAAAAAAATATAAACTTTAAGTAAAAAAATGGTTACATGAGATAAAGAAGGACATTATATATGGATAAAAAGGTCAATACCTCAAGAAGCTATAAATTCTGATTATCCACTATGCTCTACCTTAGATCTCCAGAACTAATTCTTCTTATAACTGGAAACTGTATTCTCTGATCAACATCTTCCCATTTATCTCACCTCCCACCCTGGCCCCTGGCAACCACCAATCTACTGTCTGATTCTGAGTTGAATTTTTTTGAGATTCCATACACAAGTGATATCACACAGTACTAGTCTTTTGATGTCTGACTTCTTTCTCTTTTGTGTGTGTGTGTGTGTGTGTGTGTGTGTGTGTGTGTGTGTGTGTGTGTGTGTTTAAGGTCACAGCTCTGGCCTATGAAAGTTCCCAGGCTAGGGGTCGAACTGGAGCTATAGCTGCTGGCCTACACCATAACTACAGCAACACCAGATCTGAGCCTTGTCTATGTCCTACACCACAGCTCATGGCAACACCGATCCTTAACACACTGAATAAGGCCAGGGATTGAACTTGTGTCCTTATGGATGCTAGTCAGATTTGTTTCCACTGAGCCATTAGGGGAACACCTGACTGATTTATTTCACTTAGCCTAATATCCTGAGTGTCCATCCATGCTGTTATAAATGACAAGATTTTGTTTTTCATGGTGTAATCATATTCCATTGTATGTATGCTTGTATATACACCACATTTTCTTTGTCCATTCATTTGTCAACAGACACTCAGGTTGTTTCTTGGCTATTGTGAATGATGCTGCTGTGAACCTGTAGTTTTAATGTATCATTGTACCCAGCACACAAGCAAGAGCTCACTTCCACTTTTTACACAGCAGTTGCCTGAGCACTGACGTGGGTGGATGTATTTTTTCATTCTTACCACCCCATGCACATTGGCTAGAAATCTTCCTAGAGCAATGATCCAAGGCAAAATTAAGCTGAAACAACTGACAATATTTACAACTTAAATGTAAAGAATACTACAACAGTCAGGAAAATTCAAATGAACAATGTTAAGGGAATGTGATAGATCATGTTTTACTGAAATGAAATTGGCAGTATTAGGTGTAATAGAGAAAGAAATTGCCTTAGATCTGGTTACATTTTTAATGTTTCTATATTTTTGCTTTAATATCCTTATATGCAGAATGGTTATTTAAAGAAGTAGATAAAAATGATGTTAGTAACATCAAGCTGTGTTTAATAGCTTAGGAAAATCAAATATCATACTGATCCAAAATTACCAATAAAGAATCCTAAAATACAAAGTTATTAAAATGTCACTTCACAACTCTTTAAAGCTGTCCTGTTCATTTGAAAAAGTTTAGTCTTTTGACTTTGTCTAGATCCGCATGAAATGAGGATCTAGAGAGCTAAAGGGATCTAATTAATCACAGTAGTAATAACAATAAATAACAATTACCATTTATTGAGTCCTTTACATGAGGCAGTGTCCTCATGTCATTATTCACAGCATTTTATTTATTGTCTCTTACTATCTGAATAGTACCTCATTATCTTTCTGCAGCAATCAACCTTAGCAGGATGGCTATACTGCATCTTAGTGGCACTGATGTTGACCTTTCTATATGGAGTAGAGAGTCACAAAGGTAGAATTTAGTATAGAGATGGCCATCAGTTGGGGTATACCCATTTTGAAGACCATAGATTCTTTTGTAATTTCAGGAAGATTAGTTTAAGTGAGCCATTGTTATGGTCTATAAAACCAGCAGCATGGAACTGATAGGGGAGGTGGAAGTTTCCTTGAATGCCTTGTCCACAAGTCCAGCATCATGCATTTTGAGAAGAGAAGTGAGTGCCTTGGTCTTTTTTCTGGGAATCCACAAGAAATGAGGGGTGTTTTGATGAGGTTCTGTGTGCTACCTTGAGCAGTGGCAGGTCTGGTGGATGGGAAAATAATATTCCACTCTAGGAGTTACCCATTCTAGCTCAGTGGTAATGGACCTGACTAGTATCCATGAAGATGGGATTCATTCCCTGTCCTTGCTCAGTGGGCTACAGATGCGGAATTTCTTTGAACTGCAGTATAAGTCACAGACACAGATCAGATCTGTCATTTCTGTGGCTATGGTGTAGGCCTGCAGCTATAGCTCCAATTCAACTCCTAGCCTGGGAGTTTCCATATGCTGCTGGTGTAGCCCTAAAAGAAAAAAAAAAGACAAAAAAGAAAGATGCCACTGTAGATTATCTACCAAGGTCAAATCATAGGTAGTGGCACTGGCTATTGGGGACAGTGGCTCAATAAAACCTATTTGCCAGTGACTCTATGGAATCTCCATGGGAGTGCCACCTCAGTGATTATATAGCCAATGATGGGTATTTTCACATAGGGTGCCTAGGCTCATCACCATGTGGTCTATAACAGAGGAAAGGGAACACCCTTTGCATGTAGCCCAAGACACAAGGGCAGAGGGGCCTCTATGACCTGATGTTTCATAGGCTCTCTGAGCCAAAAGGAAAGGAAATACATCTGGACTTTTACATGAAGTAGTTTCATCCCTGGCCTCTAAAATCTGTGCAAATCTATCAGCTTGGATGTTCGATTGGGCCTCAGAAGTCTGAGTCTTGCTTTTGGCAGAGACATGTAAGATCTTAATTTGTATCTTTTATATTTGACAACCAAGGAATTCCCAGAGTTCATTATTCCACAGAGGGCAACCCTGAATGAGAATTATTCTTCCTATTGGCCAAAAACAAAGTGCTAAACCACTGGCAATGGCCAGTTTCTAAAGATGTATAATTGGAGCCAGGTGCTGCCCAGGGCCTCTACCAATGCCAAGATGAGCACCTGGAGTTCAATCAACTGTTCTGACCAATGGATTCCATCCTTGATCAGGGGAATCTCAATTGGGCAATGAAAAGCAGCAGTTCTCCAGTGAGCTCCATCGTGTATAATGGTGGTGCTAACATATGTAAATATTTGAACTCCCTTTCCTGTTCACTTAGTTAGTCCCAAAATATTTCCTCAGGTAGCCAAGGAATCCAGGAGAAGGATGACCTCCTCTGGCATTCTGGCATCTGGCAAAAGATAGAGGACTGAGGAGGCCACCTCCTGCAGGTGGAATATATCAGGGTTCAGGTTTGCTCCATCCTATAGGTACCATTTCCGTTTCAGCAAAGAGGCCTCCATGACCATCTCAGCTTTTAGGGTGATGTTTCCATGACTTAGAGTATAGTGGGTAACTGAGTGTAGAGATAAAAGTTTCAGATCTTGTGATAACTTCTGTTTCCAGCAAAGCTCAGGATGAATCCAGCTCTAACAGTGTATAGCATGGGGCCTAAGTAGGCAATCTTTTATGCCAGAACTCTGTGGGCAAGTTATAGCTTGTATGGGCAGTTCAGAGATAACAAGAGAAAAAGGAAGTAGATACCAGAGCCTTTATTTATTTATTTATTTATTTATTTATTTATTTATTTATTTATTTTGTCTTTTTAGGGCCACATCCTCGACATATGGAGGTTCCCAGGCTAGGGGTCTAATTAGAACTCTAGCCACCAGCCTATGCCACAGCCATATCAACTCAGGATCTGAGCTGCATCTACAACCTACACCACAACTCACTGCAAAGTTGTATACTTAACCACAAGGACAGGGATCCAACCTGTGTCCTCATGGATGCTAGTTGGTTTCACCAACTGCTGAGCCATGACAGGAACACTCAGAGCCTATATTTTAATGGAGTTTCTAATAGGCACTAATGAAAATGTCTGTTACATGATCTTCTGTGCCAAATCCAGGGCCTTCTATTATAATGGGCCCTATTCATTGTGGGCTGATTTGCTGGTGATCCCATAAATAGGCCTTGGAAGTATTTGTAAATAGGGAATATCCTGCTTCTAGAAGCCAAAAATACATAACAAGTGTTGGGCCTGCTTGAGATTTGTTGAAGCTGCCAATGTCGGGAGTTATCTTTGTGCCTGGTCAGGAATGGAATGGCCCTCAGTGGATTAGATGGTGCTTAAGAATTTAATGGAGTTAGCAGGCCCCTGAACCTTAGGTGGGGAAGACCCCCTCCCCTCTTACTAAGTGCAGAGGTGGTATTTGTTGTGTGTGTATCTAGTGAATCCCCTACGAGGATGTAACCAAGGCAGTATCATTACCAGGTGCCTGGGGACAGATTGGTCTGATTAAATGCTTGCCAACAGAGATTGTGTGTGGTGACAGATCTGCTGAGGTACTCAAGCAGAGGTGTATCTTGTCCTTTCAAAAGTGAGTATAAACAGAGGCCAAGATGTTGTTCAAGTTGGCACTTAATTGAACATATCACACAAGCCTAAAACAGCCAAGTATTTGCCCATGAAGCCGGAATGGCCTTGATTATTACAATTATGTTAAGTATAAGGGCCTTAATGAATGGAACTATGGCATAAGGTTAATCTACCACTAGCAACCACTGATTCCTTCTAGTTTTAAGATCAGAGCAAATTGGGCTGTTATGTTGAGAAATAGTAGGGATAATTTTCCTTTTTCTTGAAAGGTCTTATACAATGAGTCTCAATCCTTGAAGTCCTTGTTTTCCCAAGACATGCCATGCCCCTAATGAGGTTGGAGGGGTTGGCACTGTGTTAGATCAGGGAATAGGGCAGTGGGTTCTGCACCTTAGGAACCCAAGTTCTGGGTAGGAGGAGATTGGATGTACTGGGTAGCTTGTCATAGAAGAGCCTGGAGCTCCATGGGATTTTTCCTAGAAACCATATCCCATAATCATTGGGAAGCCAATACCAGAGTCTCCAATAGCATGTCTTTTGATGGGGGTCCTACCCTGATAGGAGCTATCCCTGGACACTCTGAAATGGGGGGGTTTACATGTCATTTTTGGAAGTGAGGATCTGGGTAACAGAGTGCTCCTCAGGGCAGACAATAATTTTGGGTCATCAAGGGAATCATTAATACTAGTCACTTGTGTAATCCAAGGGTGCAAGGAAGACTTAGAATTTTCTGACACTCCCTGAACAATATCCACCAGGGGTCTGTGTCAATGGTAGACTGTTTAGGACTGGTTAGGGCTTCCCATCCCTCAAGGTGCTCAACATTGTATCACACCAAATTCCTTGACAACTTGTGTGCCCCTTCTGAAGTTTTCCATTTGATGAAGCCAAGTCTTAAACCAGCCTTCTGTTCCCACATCACGTTCTGTCTCAAAACCATCTCCCTGTTCTCCATGATGTTCTAACTTTTTAATATTGTTACTGCCATTTCCTGGATTGTTGGTTTATCCCAGTTTCCCAAGGTGAGTGGGAGCCAGCAGTTTAAACGAATCGCCCTCTTAGCCATAATTTGAAACTGAAAGGCTCAGAGCAAGTAAAGTACAAGGAAATCTTTGGGCCAGTTCAGAGTTAAAGTTAGCTGTACTCCACCTCCTGTTCTTGCTCCCTTCTGCTTTTTTAAATTTCTTATTGGACTATAGTTGATTGACAGCATTGAGTCACTTTCTGCTGTACAGCATGGTGGCTCAGTTTTACACACACACACACACACACACACACACGCACACACACACTTTTCTCATACTATCTTCCATCATGGTCTGTCCCAAGAGACTGGATATAGTCCCCTGTGCTGTACAGTAGGACCTCATTGCCCATCTATTCTAGATGTAATAGACTTCCTTCTTCCACAGTTTCCAGTTCTCCCAGGGGAAACCCCAGAGCAACCACCACACTAAGAACAGATATACACATCCCCAGAGACAAAACTTACCACATGCAAAACCACCAATAAACATACTCTTCACTCCCTCCTCCCATGCTCCTCAGTGAATTCTGGTGCCAGGAGACAAAGTGTGAAGCTGGAGCAATTACTTCATGTTTGTCCCTGTGGATCCAGGGACTCATGCTCCAGAGACCCAGAACCTAGACATATGCCCATGAGAATGTGCCCAAAACACCTCTCACCACCAACACCACAATCTGGGTGCTACTCTGCAGCTGGCCCAGTGTCACCTGCAGCTGTGGGTCTTCTCACCCTTCTCATCCATCATAGGCTAAGAAGAGCCTTCAGTGCTTGAGGCATGGGCCTCTGAGACCAAAACGGACCTGTAGGAACAGGGTGGGTTCCTTTTGGGGGGGGGCAGAGAAATACGGTGAGTGCTATGAGAAAGGGGCAGGGTTGTTTTCCCTCTGAGACCCACAGAGACCCCAGTCCCTATCCCTGCCTCCTGTTCTAGGTCATCCTGAGATGATATGTGGTACCTGCTCCCCTACAGAGCAAGTCATGTAGGTCTTCTTCTTGCAGAGGAAGGTTCAATTCAGAGATGACCTTTACTCAGGGTGTTTAAGAATGTGGTGAAGAGCGTCAGAGTCCAGGTTTGTATTTATTTGTTTCTTTGGGACTTGGTGAAATTGACTTAATGTTCCTGAGCTTCTTCCATGATATGCAGGTAACAAAAGCAAGCTACTCACAGGTAACTTAGTTAGAGATGCTATGATGTACAGGGATTTGGGTTCAGCAAATGGTAGTTCTGAATGCCTATGTGCTACAGAGCAAGGATGGAAATAACGTGAACCTCACCTCCTGGGCCAGCATATAGCACTTTGCTTTTGTGCCTTAATACCTCTGCCTGCTTATTCTCCCTTCTCAGATGGACTGAAGGGTAGGGAAGCATTAAGGGAGATTGAGGAGGGAGGGTCTAGGGATCTGATAAAATCACATCTACTGAATAGAATATGACCACATCATTATGATTATATCATTGGAGGCCACATGTGTTACTCCTTCTACAATTTTCCTATATCTGTTTTCTCTTTCTAGAAAGAGGGGGTATCATGGACCAAAACAACCAGTCCGCTGTCACAGAATTCCTTCTCTTGGGTCTCTCTGAGAGACCAGAGCAGCAGTATCTCCTATTCAACATCTTCCTGGGCATGTACCTGGCCACCATGTGGGGAAATCTGCTCATCATCCTGGCCATTGGCTCTGACCCACACCTCCACACCCCCATGTACTTCTTCCTGGCCAACCTCTCTTTGGCTGATGCCTGCTTTTCTTCCACCACTGTCCCCAAGATGCTGGTGAACATCCAGACACACAGTCAGACCATCTCATATGAGGGGTGTTTATCCCAGATGCACTTGTTCATGACATTCGGGGCACTGGATGACTTCCTCTTGGGGGTGATGGCCTATGACCGCTATGCAGCCACCTGCAGACCTCTGCACTACTCCACACTCAAGAGTCCTCTTGTGTGCGTGCTCCTTCTTGCAGCATGCTGGGTTCTCACCAGCCTCGCCGCCCTCTTACATACCCTGCTCATGGCTAAGCTTTCATTCTGTGCTGTCAACACCATCCATCGCTTCTTCTGTGATGTGGTCCCTCTTCTGCAGCTCTCCTTGCCAGAGGCCACCTCCGACAGCCAGGGAGTATACACATTTCCTGATAGGAGAGGGACACGTGTTGGCTTTTGCAATGGAGACAGCCTCTTTGTCCCTTCTTTCAGGGCACTGGACTGCTCAAAGTTTATTGGTATAACTGGTTGATTATATAGACAGTTTTTCATTACAGATTACATCATAGTAAGTACATTGGAAAACTATGGGGCTTTGTTTTGTGATCACATGGTACAGTAGCAATACATCACATTCTAAAATCTTCAATTTAACTAAATTTAATGAGTACAATTCAAGGACAAACAAGTGTAGCATATCATGTGGGAAAGAGGAGACTCAGCACAAACTATCTCATGGCCAGTCAATTTCCACAAGCTGAAGAAGTTACAGACACAAAAATCTGGCATATGCAAATCTTGTTTTTAGACTAATATATATCAAAATATATAATGTCAGTCAAAATTTCAGTTGTTATTCTAATGAATGTGTGATGACTATTTTTTTTTATTAAATGACTCAACCCATGTTTATTAATTTTTGCCATTTTCCAGATACTGTGTCAGGCAGAGGAGGTGTTGATTCCATGTCTTTATAATTATGCATTTTTGTGCATGGGGTATAGTTGTTCACATGTATGCAATTAAATATAATATGGACAGTGAATTATGCTGGAGGCAGCTGTACACAGTCCTAGAGATTTCATCAGAAGTCAGGGTTGTGGTGGCAGTTAAATTTCCACTTCTATCAGGTGCAGTTTTGTTCTTGCTATTTTCACACTAATTTCCCTCCTGCAACTTTTGAGTTTCTCTTAGGTTTTCAGTAGTTTGGCTGAAAACTACTGTTGTATTTTCATTTATGTTCACTCTGCTTTGATTTCACTTGACTTCTTGAGTCTGTGAGTTGATGTTTATCACTGGTTTTGGAAAAATCTCAGACACTATAATCTAGAATATTGTCTCTGCCCCATTATTTCTGTCTTCTCATTCTGGGGCTTTAACTAAATAAACATGTGTATGTTAACATTTTCCATGTTTTCTTCATGGCTTTTAAGTCTCTATTACATTCCTTTTTAAATTTATTTTTATTATTTAATCATTTATTTATATATATATATTTTTTTCTATTCTACAGCATGGTGACCCCATTACATTATTTTAATTTCTTCTCTCTTTATGATTCCATTATGAGTTTATTAATCTTATTTTCTGTGTGTTGAATTTGCTGTTAAACCACCTGGTTATTTTTTTTTTGGTATTAAGATATAATTCATATGTCACACAGTTCACCCACTTAATGTGTGCAATTAAATGATTTTAATTATATTCACAGAGCTAATCAATCACACATAAGTTTTGAACCACTGTATTTTTCAAGGAATTTGTTTCTCTCTTCCAATTTAACAAATTTGTTCATATAAAGTTCACCATCACTTATCAGAGAGAAATTTCCTTTCCTTCCTTATACAGTCTAATTTTTCCTCATTTATTCCTAATTATCTAGCAACGGTTTATCAACTTTTCCGATCTTTTCAAAGAATCAAATTGTTTCTTTTAATTATCTCTATTTCTTATCAGTGTGATATTTCACTAGCTTCTGCATTTATCTTTATTATTTCTTCCCAATCTTACTTTTGGTTTATCTTTTCCTTCCTTCTATAGCTTCCTAAGCTAGAAGATTTAGATGGTGCTTTTTATTCTCTTTCATTGTAAGCACTTAATGTGATAAATTTCCCTTTAAACATTGCTTTATCTGCAACTCATCCACTTGGATACATTGTCTTTTTAGCATCTTAATATTCAAAATAATATCTTATACCCCATGTGATTTATTTTTTTGACTTGTGTGTTTTTGAAGTGTGGTGGTTAATTTCCAAATATTTAAGGTTTTCCTTCATATTTTATTATTATTGATTTCTTTTTTAACTTTTTGCTTTTGAATTTCTTTATACTTGTTGATTAAGGAAAAATTTTAGACTTGCAAAATACTAAAAAAAATAGTAAAAAGTGTTCTTATATACCTTATTATCAGTGTCCCCAATTACTGCAGTGTAATTATCAAATCAAAGAATTCATATTGATAAAATTCTCTTAAATAGTCAGCAGACCTCATTCAAATTTTGTTACTTGTCCCAGTAATATCATTTTTCAGATAGGATCAAATCCCAAGATCACATGTTACATTTCGCTGTTAAACTTTCCTTTAATTTTGTACAGTTTTGTTTTTCATGACCTTGACACTTCTGAAGAGTCCTGGACAGTTATTTTGTAGAATATCCCTCATCTGGAGTTGTCTGATGTTTCCTTATGATTGAACCCAGATGATAGGACTTTGACATGCCAAAAAAGTGAAACTGTATCCTTATTATATCATATCAGGAAGTGAATTGTGTTGGTATGTTTTGGTCTCTTGGTTGAAATGCTGTTTGCTTTTATTTGTGACAGACATTACAAATATCTTATTTCAGTTAGTTGTCTTTGACTTTTTTTATAGTTTTGCTTCACCATGAAAAGTTTAAAGCACTTATATGATCAAATTTTTATCGCCTCTTGACTTTGAGTCAAAGTTGTTCTCTATGGAGACATTAAAGAGAAATTTACCATGTTTCCTTCTAGTACTTTACACCAATGTACTCATTGTTATAGTACATTTATTAAACAATGGATGTTTGTATGAGCACTTATTATACTCTAAACTTAAATTTCTGAATATTCTATTCACTTGTCTATTTGTTTATTCATTCACCAGTTGCACACTCTTTGAATTATTGCATGTAAGATAAACTTTCTCTCCTCATGCAGCTAAACACCTGGACCACAAATAGCTAAATGTTAACAGCTATTTACAGTAGTTTTCTAGAGAAGCCTGCAAAGATCTGTGGGTATATAGAAGTATGAATTAATAACTCTCTCTGAATCAATGAACCCAGGAGGACTTCACTCAGAAGGAAACGTTTGCAATGGGTTTTGAAGTGAGGGTAGGTCATTGCAAAACAGAACATAGGAGACATTTTTCAATGTAGGAAGAAGTGAATATGAAAAGATACAGAATTAAATCAGGAGAGGAAAATGAGGAGCTCTTGCTCTGTGGGTGTGGTGACATGGGATATCTACTGTTCCTAATCTCAAAATCTCCAAGCATTTTCTTGATGTCAGTTTGACAGTGAACGCAGACAGGGAACTGGCACTTAAAATGGTTCTTGGCCATTTAATTCATTGACTAGTGCATGTTTATGATTCAACTGAAACTCAAATACTAGAAAATAAGAAAATGGAGTTCCCGTTGTGGCGCAGTGGTTAACGAATCCGACTAGGAACCATGAGGTTGCGGGTTTGGTCCCTGCCCTTGCTCAGTGGGTTAACAATCCGGCGTTGCTGTGAGCTGTGGTGTAGGTTGCAGACGCGGCTCGGATCCTGCATTGCTGTGGCTCTGGCGTAGGCCAGTGGCTACAGCTCTGATTAGACCCGTAGCCTGGGAACCTCCATATGCCGCGGGAGCGGCCCAAAGGAATAGCAAAAGAAAGACAAAAAAAAAAAAAAGAAAATAAGAAAATGTAGTAAAATCAACATCTAGACTAGACTTCAGGCAGCATGAAATGTCAGGGATTTTCTTCTGCTCTTGTACCCATGGTCAGCATCATTAGAAGGCATGGAGAGTAGCAGAGAATTTCAATTGCATGCACCATTCAAGGGAGAGGTGGTCCAGGGTAACGTCAGAGTCTTAGTGTTAAAAGGGGGAGGGGCAGGATGTGGGGTGGATGGGGAGTTTGAGGTTGGTAGATGCAAATTATTACACTTAGAATGGATAAGCAATGAGGTCCTCCTGTACAGCACAGGGAACTATATCCAATTTATTGGGATGGAACATGATGGAAGACAGTATGAGAAAAAGAATGTTACATATGTATGACTGGGTCACTATGCTGTCTAGCAGAAAGTGACACAACACTTTAAACCCACTATACTTTAATAAAAATAAAATTAAAAAAGGAATATATCACCAATACCTTTTTAAACTTAGAGGAAATTTCCTGGTACCAGTGATTCATGCACTAGAGAAAAGGTTGGAGTGGACATGTCACCTTATGCACTGTAAATGGAAAATTTCAGACTGCTCTCTGATAAGAGGTGGAAGGGAAGAGAAGGGAATGGAGGTGCTGGGAGAAGAAAAAGAAAAAGAGAAAAATCTCTATTATTTGCACTTTAAGTAGAAGTAGATTACAGCATATGTATTAGACACTGTGATAAGAATTTTATATGTGTTACCATTTAGATGAATTCTCACAAGAGACTTAGATGACAGTTAACTATAGTTGATATTAACCACCCACTTGTTTATATTTGGAAACAGAGACTCTGGGATGTTGAGAACTTGCTGAGTCACACGGGCAGTGAATGGTAAATCTAGTACTTAAACACAAGTATTTCTGACACTAATGTAAGTCTTACTTTCATTTTTAAAAAGAAACTATTTTCAGAATTCCCTCATGGCTCAGTGGGTAAGGATTCAGGATTGTTACTGCTGTGGCTCTGGTTATAGCAGCCGTGGTGAGGGTTCAATCCCTGGACCAGAAACTTCTGCTTGCCACAGGCATGGGCAAAAACAAAAACAGAAACTATTGAAAAAAATCTGAGTGCATCAGTGAGATCTCAGTAGAGTCTCAGTGATGGGGGGAAGAACCCACAGAGAGCAGTGCAAGTTCTGAAATTTCTTCTACATATTAATAAAAAATCCTCTGCAGATTATTAGGATATATCCTTAGCTGCATCTCTAGGGGAGAGACTATATCCAGGTTCTTGAGATAGACCATGATGGAAGATAATGTGAGAAAAATATATATATATGACTATGTCACTTTGCTGTACAGCAGAAATTGACACAATGATGTAAATCAACTATACTTTAATCAAACACACAGAAATGGCCACAGTTTTATTTGAAAAACATCTAAGCATGGACTGTTGGCATAGTGCTAAAGAATGATGATGGTTCGATGAAAGAAACTTGGTGAGAGTGTCAGGCAGTGTGGTCCAAGTGTGCTTCTCTCCAATCCTGTGGCTTGGTGCAGAAGTCATTTCAAAATGTCTAAGTTAGGACTTAGGCTCAAGCAGAGTGTGTGACCTCTTGGGGAAGCAGAATCTCTGAAGCTGTATATACTCTATTCTCTAGCTTCTTAGTCATTTTACCTCATTTTCAAATCAGTTGCTTATATTTGGAGAAGTTGTAGATTGGAACTGCATATGTGAACAGTGTGAAGTAAGCAAAAAAGAAAAAAAAGATGAATATATGTATTTCATGTGCATTTATCAGAGTATGCATGTTGGAATCAGATATCTGAGTTCAAATTCTGGCTCTGCCACTTATTAGTTGTCTAACTCCAAGTTTAATAATTTAATCTATATGAGCCTTTTCTTCCTCTTCTGCATAATGTATATATTAACCACAAAGGCGTATGTTGACCATTACTGAAAAAATGAAGATCTAAAAAATTTATACTTATTTATTTTTTTTTCTTCTGACCCTCCCAGAAACCCTACATGATGGAAAGTGTTTTATTATCTCCTTTTTTTTTTTGAGTGAGGAAACCATGGGTCAATGAGATTATTTAATTTGCCCTGGGTTGGAAAGCTAGCAAATGGCAGATGCAGGATTTGGATGGCGACACCAAGATAATTCTCTAAATTGATTTCCCCTGAAATCCCCAAATGATGTCCTTGGGCTAATGGAGATTGCAGTGCCCTTCTGCTCAGGAGTCTCCCCAAGGCCCTCTTCATGTCTCTGTTTCTCCGGCTGTAGATGAAAGGGTTCAGCATGGGGGTCAGCACAGCATACATCACTGTTGCAACCCAATCCTTGCTGGCTGCATCTGCTGAGGAGGGAAGGAATTACATGCCAGTACAGACACATAGAATAAGCAAATTGCCAAGAGGTGGGAGCTGCAGGTGGAGAAGGCCTTCCACTTCCCCCTTGCTGATGGGATTCTCACAATGGCAGCCACGATGCGGGCATAAGAAATGATGATTAGCAAGGGGATCAAGATGGTTAACGCCTCTCCCCAGTAGGTCAACACACACTGGTTGGCATAGGTGTCGGAACAAGAGAGCTTCAACAGGGGGAGAAGGTCACAAAAGTGAAGAATGCTATTGTCAGTGCAGAAGGATAACTGAGCCAGGAGAATGGTGTGGGTTAGAGAGTATGAATGTGTGAGGATTAGGATGCAGTATCTGGGGCTCATGACCAAGTTGTAGTGCAGAGGATGGCAGGTAGCCACAAACCGGTCATATGCCATCACTGCCAGGAGGAACACATCTAGACCGATGAACCACAGGAAGAAGTAGATCTGAGACAGGCAGCCAGAATCGGTGATGGTACGCCTGTGAGCCTGGATGTTGACCAGCATCTTGGGGACCGTGGTAGATGATAAAGCCAGGTCGGTGAGGGAGAAGTTGGCCAGGAAGAAGTACATGGGGGTGTGGAGCTGTGGACCAGAGCCAATGGCCAGGATGATGGCAATATTCCCCACCACGGTGATCAGGTACATGGCCAAGAAGATGCCAAAGAAGAGAGGCTGCTGTTCCTGCTGCTCAGACAGGCCCAAGAGGAGGAATTCAGAGACTCCAAATGTGTGGTTTCCTGCTTTCATCTCACTGGTGTTAACTAAGGAATAAAATGAAGGCTGATGCATCCAAAACTTTTCTTGCCCTAATATTGTCTAGATGGAAACAAAAGCATAAGATAGAGATGGAATCAGGATATTAGCAGCCATGCATTATCTCATTTAAACCTGGAAGAGATCTATGAGATTGTTATCATTATACCCATATTACAGGTATAATGATGAAGAAAAACAGGTAAATTTCAAATCTGGCCATTCCAACGTTAGAACCTGTGATCTATTTTTTAATTTTGGCTGCAACCCTGGCACCCAGAAGTTCCTTGGCCAGGGAATCAAGCCTTTGCCACAGCAGTGATAACAACAGATCCTTAACCCACCAAACCATGAGGGAACTACCTAGAGTCTGACCTTTACCTCCCTACCAATCTGCCTCTAATGAGGTACCAAGGACTACTTCATTTCTTTACTCCAGCTTCAATGAATACATATTTTGGTCAGCCTTTTCTCTAAGAACCAGAGAAGCAATGGTTCATACCTTTATGTGGATAGCATGCTAATCAGAGGAGACATGTCATAAACAAATACTTAAATGAGAATCTAAACTGTGTAGAGCTGGGAACTATTTCTAGTCACTTATGATGGAGCATGGTAATGTGAGAAAATAGAATGTATACATGTATGTGTAACTGGGTCACTATGCTGTACAGTGCCAGAGTCCAGCTCCAGCAGCCAGCGTGTCTCTGCAGAGATGGACAGCGTTGGCAGATGCAAATGGAGACAGCCTTTTTGTCCTTTCTTTCAGGGCACTGGACTGCTCAAATTTTATTAGCATAAGTAGCAGTTTATATAGACAGCTTAATTGTAACACATCACAGTGCTTAGATCATATTTTTAAAAGTTAAACTTTTAGATTATATGGTACAGTAGATATACATTGTATTCTAAGGATTTTAATTAAAACCAAGGGATACAATACATCATGTAAAACTATAATGGGTACAAAACATCATGTGGAAAAAAATTATATAAAAATAAGAACTTTTGGTACAAAGCATCTTGTGGTTACTACCTATTATTATGTTAAGTTAGTCATTAACAGCCAGAAAGGTCACAGGTATAAGAATCTGACATTAACAAAGTTCATTTTTAGATTAAAACTTCAAAGTATTATGGCAAGGGGACAGAAGAAGAAATCATTTTTATTTCTCAATCAACCAATTTATTAAAACTTAAAAGCTTCCCAGAAAATTAAAAAGAATTATAATTATTATGTTTTTTAACATGAATAATGCATACATATTTTCAACCTATTGTGTACTCCAAAATACCTAACTCTAAGACCTATTGTGACTTGCAACAAACTAATGGATATAATTTCTTACTTTAACTAAATTAGATTTGAATGGGGGGAATTCTATCAGGGTGAAACTCTTATTATTCCATTGTTATTTCAGTTCACTGAGTCACAAATCAATACAGGAAAGTAAAATAAAAAACAACAGGAGAGACTGAATTATCCAAGAAGTAGTTTCCATTCTTGTGCTGCTAAGCAGCCCCTTCATTTTGTAGTTGTTAGGTCAGCAGGTGAGCCTTATTGTCTTCTAGGGCCTGTCCTTTGAATCACACCATACAGGCAGGCATTTCCTTGTTCAGGAACCTGCCCTCAGAATTGCACCATTCAGACAGGACTTGATCAGGAGCTAGCCCTCGGAATTGTACTGTTCAGGCAAGCTCCCTTGCTTGGCTCTTTGTATCTTCTCAGCTCCCTGCAGTACAGTAAGAAAAAAGTGTATTGGGGAAATAATTAAAAAAAAAAGAAAAAGAAACCAAAAAACAAAACCCCTAAGATCTTTCTTTAATCAAACCTGGAAGTCAGTCCTTCATGCAATCTCCTAAGAAAGGCCTTTATTTTCTCATGGATATTATAGATAGTTGTCAACTACTTTGTAACCATGTGGGTAGATCCATTCTTTAGAATGCCTCCACATTGGGTCTAGGGAGCCCTATTTGCAATTTTTCATCTATTCAAATATTTATTGATTGCCTACCTTCCACCATGTTTGCCTCTGGCCACTAAGAGTCTAAAGGGAATAGAAATAGGCACCTTCTCTGCACCTACTGGCTGAGTAGAGAGACTGACAACAAACAAATAAAAAGTAAATACAAGGTCAAGGAGAGATATAGTGGTAACACTAAGACCATATAATTGGAGGACCTAATTTGGATAAGAGCTCAGGGAAAACTTCCTGGGGAAAGTTTGATATCATTTGGGCCCTGAAGTAGTGATGAGCTATATCAGCAGTAGAAGAAAGAAGAGTAGGGCTGAAAAATTTTCAGCATATATGAAAGTCTGGTCATGAAGACCAGAGTGGCTGGAGGACAGTGAGCAGATATGACCTGCACAGAGCACTACCTGGGCTTTCTGGCCAAAGGAGACTGAACCACAAAATCAGATGTGTCAGACTGAGTCAGGAGGGTTCTGTTTTTAAAACTTGGAGTTAGTGATACAGAGAATTTAGGCATTAATTTCGATCTCTAAAGATATAAGTTTCTGTAGCATGAGGATAAAAGGCTGCCTCAGAGCCCACAGCCTTGCAGAAACCTCTGCTACATAGGAACAGAAGCAGAGATAGATCTGTGGAGAGAGTGTTGGCACAAACTTGGAGAAAAGAACAGTCAAGAGGTGTAGCATTCCAGAAAGACACACAATAGCTGCTCTCTGATGTTCCAGTTTAATTCCATTCTCTTGAGCATTTCTTGCCCCACCACCCCAACAAGAGGCAGAATGACTTAGGGCTCAAGAGTACAGATTCTGCAGTAAAACAGACCTAGGCATCAGTTTTGCCTCTTCCATCTGTGAGCTACGGGTAAATCACAAATTATCTCAGTGTTCACAGCAATATCAAAGGCAAGAATAACAAGGATTGACTTCACATCCTGCCAGGCTTTGTGCCAAAACTGCTTTTCTTATCTCATTGTGTTTTCACTATCTCATTGGATGAACAATCTCTTTTTCAGATAAAGAAACTAAGTTGTAAAGAGGCAAAGTGATTTGTCCCAAAGGAGGCAGCAGGTAAGCAGTAAAACCCAGACTCGAATTGTGGTGCATCTGATTCAGCACTGACCCACCTGATCCTCCTCAGATCAGCAGTGCACTATCTTCACTTTCTCCTTGGAAAAGGGCGGATTCACATCACAGCCTCATCTGGAGACGTGGCCTCTCCTCCATGTTTCAGGCAACTGTAGATTTCTGGAGTCCCAATAAATGGAACTGAGGGGGCCTAACAGGTCTCCTGCTGGGAATATGCTTCAGGTTTGGAGGCCCCAGTGTCCTCATTAGAGGGAAAAGAGACTAATTGCCTCTGAATCCCTAAAGAGAGGAGGGGGCCCTTCTGTTTCCAAGTGGGAGTCCTGTTTACCTGCAGACTCTCAGAGAATTTTCCTCTTGTCCATCATCTCGGGAGGCCCTGCTCTGAGCTTGCTGTTGCCACCTTATTTTATTATATCTTTGACTCAGAAGGAAGAACCTGGGTGAAAGGCCCAGGAATCACCTAGTTTCTCTCTTGGACGACAGTCTCCTAGTCCAAGTATCTTGGGCAATATTCTAACACTTCCATGTGTTATTCTCCTCATCAAGGGCAACTGTGGTGTCTTTTGAGGAACAGAAATTCCTAAATTTAACATAGATTTATCAGTTTTGTCTGATTTTTCTTGTTCACTATCTTGTTTGTGAGATTCATCAACATTCATTTGGTTTATTTATTCTCATTCAGTTTAGAATTCCATTATATAAACATACCGCAATTTTTAATCCATTATAATGTATGTGGACATTGAGGTTTTTTCCCAATTTGATACTGTAATGAATAGGGCTGCTGTGGACATGCTTGTAAATATCTTTTGATATACATACAATGCAGTTCTTTTGAATACATGCCTGGGAATGAAAATGCTGGGTCACAGGGAATACATGAAAAGATACCACCCATTCCAACTCCAGGGGGTTTATACCAATGTATGTTCCCATTTATACCATAGAAGGGTTTTAGTTGCTCCAAATTTTCAGCAAGATTCAGATTGTTAAGCATGGTGGTGGGTGTGTATTTCATGGTGGTTTTAACTTGTATTTCTTTGATATTAAAAACTGAAATTCGGAGTTCCCATTGCAGCTCAGGTTAAGAACCTGACTAGTATCGTGAGGATCCAGGTTCAATTTCTGGCTTTGTTCAGTAGGTAAAAGGATCTGGCATTGCCATGATGTGCAGTGTAGGTGGCAGAGACGGCTAGGATCTGGCATTGCTGTGGCTGTGGTGTAGGCTGGCAGCTGTAGCTCTGATTTGACCCATAGCCTGGGAACTTCCATGAATTGAATTTGAACATCTTATTTTATGTTTTGTGTTCATTTGTGTATCTTCTTGTGTGAAGTAGCAGTTTTAAATATTTGCTTACTTTTCTATTGCATTCTCCTTTTCTCTTAGTGATTTGAAGATTCCTTTATACAGTCTGGATTTGATATCTTTGTTGAGATTAGAAAATTAGGGAAGTAGATAGGTAGAATCTTCTACTCTGGTAGTTGCCTTTTCATTATCAAAATGATATATTTTGATGAACAATACATAAATTTAATGTAGTCCAACTTGTTGATTCATTCCTTTATGATTAGTACTTTTTTGTGTTGTAATTTGGCCAAATATATGAAGATATTCTCCTGTGTTGTTTCCAAAAAGTGTTTGTTTTTTTAGCCTTTAATATTTAGACCCATAATCCTTCTGGAGGTAATTTTTGTTTACAATGTATGTTATAATTCATTTCCCTTCTATATGGATATTCAATGACCCTAGCACCATTTGTTGAGAAGGGCATCTTTTCCCTCATGGCATTGCAGTATTGCCTTTGTCAGACATATATGTACAAGTGTATAGCTCTGCATCCAAATCTTTGTGTGTACAAGATTTTATTTCTTTTGCGTAAATACCTAGGAGTGGAATTGCTGGGTCAAGTGTATATTGAACTTTATGAGAAACTGACACTTTCTCATCTAGGCTCTACATTGTGCATTACTGCTGACCACATATGAGAGTTCCATTTTCTTTCTTTTTTTTTTTCTTTTTTTTTTTCTTTTCCCACTGTACAGCAAGGGGGTCAGGTTACATTTTCTAATAACATCCTCACTGCCTCTGGTATTGCCAGTCATCTGAATTCAGCCATTCTGGTGGGTTTACTGGTGTATCTTGCTGTGGTTTTCATTTACATTTATCTAATGACTAATGATGTTGTCTTTATACATACTGCTTTGTTATATAACTTTGGTGAAATATCTGCTCAAATATTTTATACATAGTTTTACAATAATTGGGTTGCTTGTCTTCTGTATATGTTCCAGATTCAAGACTTTATCAGAAACAAATTTTTACAAATAGTTTCTGACTGGCAGAAACTATGTAATTTTATCAAGGGTTTCTTTTGCACAACATATGCATTTTATTTTGGTGAATTCCAAATTATATATTTTTTTCTTTCCTAGTTCATGATTTTTGTGTCCCACTTAAGATAATTTTGCCTACCCCATATTTTCTGAGATTTTGTCCAGTGTTCTCTCCAAACTAGCTTTATAGTTACAGTTCTTATACATTTGACTCATTTCTAATGTGGTGCAACATAAGAGTCTATGTTGCATTAAGACATATTGATATTTTATCATACTGGCACTGTTTACTAAAACAGTATCCTTTGCACATTAAATCACCTTAGAACACTTGGAAAATATTAATTGAACTTGTATGTATTGATCAATTTTGAAATTATTCATTCTGTTCCATCGATCTATATACTCATATCCTCATGCAGTTTTTGTTATTTTTATTGATAACTTTATAAAAAGTTTCAAAATTATGTAAAGTCTGGCAGTTTTCTTTCCATTTTAAAGTGGTTTTGGCTGGAGTTCCCATCATGGCACAGCAGAAATGAATCTGACCAGGAACCATGAGCGCACAGGTTCGATCCCTGGCCTCACTCAGTGGGTTAAGGATCTGGCTTTGCCATGAGCTGTAGTGTAGGTCACAGACATGTCTTGGATCTGGTGTTTCTGTGGCTGTGGCAGAGGTCTTTGGCTATAGCTGTGATTTGACCCCTGGCCTGAGAACCTTCATATGCCATGGGTGTAGCTCTCAAAAAGACAAAAGACAAAAATAAAATAAAATTGTTTTGGCTATTTTGATTCTTTTTCACTTCTATATAAAATTAATAATTAGTTTATTAAAATAGTCTGCAAATATTTTGGTTTTAATTGCATTGAATCTATAGATCAATTTGGGGGAGAATTATTTCTATAATAGTATTGACTCATCCAATCTACGTGCAAGCTATGTTTCTATTTATCTGGGTTCTCTAATTTCCTTCATTAATGTTTTGAGGGTTTTAAGTTACTGCTATTGCTAGTATTTTATTAAATTTATCCATATGAACCTTTTAGCTTTTATACTGTTATAAATAGTGTATTTAAAAATTTCAGTTCTCAGAGTTCCTGTTGTGGCTCAACAGTTAGCCAACACAACTAGCATCCATGAGGATGCAGATACAATCCCTGTCCTTGCTCAGTGGGTTATGGACCCAGCATTGCTATGAGCTGTGGTGTAGGTCGCAGATGTGGCTCAGATCTGTAGTTGCTGTGGATGTGGTATATGGAGGTGGCTATGGCTCAGATTAGACCCTTAGCCTGGGAATCTCCATAAGCCATGGGTGCAGGCCTAAAAAAAAAAGACAAACAAAATAAATAAATTTTAGAAAATTTCAATTCTCAATGCTCACCACTGGGATATAGAATTATCATTGATTTTGGTGGTTTGTTCATTAACTTTGTTCCCTGTTACTGTGGTAAACTCACTTAGTTAAAATAGATTTGCAGGGAGATTTTTTTTGTTGTTTTATTTTCCCTAGTTTTTCTGCCCTCATTTAGATTAATTTCACTTCTATGTCTCATTTTACCTCTATTATTTTCTTCTTAGCTATGTTTTCTTTTGAGGCTCAGGGTTTTAGCCCTTTCATTTCATCTTGTCTTTATGTGTGAGCATGTGTGTTTGTGTGTGTGTATGTTTGCCCTACCCAAATTGCAGTATGTTTACCTAATTTTATATGTAAATATAAGATTAAATATCTGGAATTACATTTAAGGCTGTGATGATACCCCAATCTCTAGGCTATTTGAGGTATGAAGATGGAAATGAAAATATTTTGAAAGAGTTTTATATTTGATACATATGTAGAATTTATGATAGCCACTTTCATTTATTATGCATTTATTTCATCCCATAAGCTGTAATGCCACAGGTGATCCCATAGGTGAATGAGGACAATTTGGCTTTGTTGTCTCTCTTGTCATGGGGTTCAACCTGGATTTCCATTCTCCATGTATTTTCCTGGACCTTCTCAAGTTAGTTCAGCAAATGAGTAAGCCACAGGCAGTGGGGAACTAAGGCAAAGGAGCCCATATACATGGATACTTTGAGTCTGTTTCTCTTCTGCAAATAAGTTAATTTGTATCCTCTTTTAGAATCCACATATAAGTGTTAACATATGACATTTGTCTTTCACTGTCTGACTAACATCACTTAGTAAGGTAATCTCTAGGTTCATTCGTGTTGCTGCAAAGACATTCTTTCATGCTTTTGTATGGCCAAGTAGTATATCTGCACCACATCTTCTTTTTCCATTCCTCTATTGTGGACATTTAAGTTGCTTCCATATCTTGGCTTTTGTAAACAGTGCTGCAGTGAATATCGGGGTGCATGTATCTTTGCAAATTATATAATTTCATGTTTTCTCTGGATAGATGCCCAGGAGTGGGATTGCTGGATCACACTGTAATTCTAGTTTTAGTTTTTTGAAGAAACTCTGTGTGTTTCCCATAGTGGTTTCACCAATTTACATTTCCACCAAAGGTGTAAGAGATTTCCATTTGCTCTTCATCCTCACCAGCATTTATTGTTTGCAAACTTGTGACTTTGACAAACATATGATCACCAAAGGAGACAGGTGGGGCAGGTAAGGATGGACTGGGGGTTTGGCATTTGCATGTGCACAGTGAAGTGTATGGGATAATTGGCCAATGGAGACCTGCTATATGGCACAGAGAACACTACCCATATTCTGTGATAATTTATGTGGGAAAAGAATCTCAGAGAATGTATGTGTATACATGTATAACTGAATCACTTTGCGGTATGACAGAAATTATCACAAAATTGTAAATCAGCTGTAAACCTTACAAAAAATGGATCCTTTGGAGATATACAAGTAAACTTAATCTGACAACTAACAAAAGGCAAGACTCCAAATAATAGTATAATCTTTAATAAAATTTCACAATGAAGCTGTGTGTTAATTCAACAAGACATCAACTAAAAATTAAAATTTCAGGAGATTGAAGATTTGATGTTGTATGCTTTCTATGTATTGGTATGCAGAGAGGTGGAAATTGAAATATTACAATAAATTAGGAAAATAAAGGAATAAAATCCTATATAAAATAAATCATAATTAGTAAACTAATTTTTTCTGAAAAAAATTGCAGAAAGATAACAAAAATGAATAATGAAAGAACGAAGGACTTTGATTTTATCCTATGTTTTCATGTCTATATACTTAAATATGTTATTTCCATCATGGATGCAGAATTAATTTTAAAAGCAGCAAATCAAATAGGAATTTAAACTTCAAAGAGAAAATGCTTCTTCACATCCCAGGCTATGACCTGTCAGGGGAAACATGAATCTGGTAGGAAGGGTTGGTATGTAGGTCTCCTCACATCTCCTTCTGGGCTCAGTTAGTTCACCCCCTGCAGAAATGGAGAGGTGAAGACTAAGCACAGGGCATCTCCCTGAGGTTCTTCCTAAGGACAGTTTTGCCTCACAGTCTGCCCTGAGAACCATCTGTCTGAGAATCACCTGGCCCCAGCTCTCATGAATGAGCATCACTGGATGTGGAGCTGGGATCTGCATCTTTTAACAAGCTCCCCAGGTGATTCTATAGAATATCCCAGTTTAGGGACCACTGCCTTAGGGCATCTGTCTTGGAGGCAGGAGGAGGAAACCTGAGCAAATATCACAGGTTTAATGCAGGTCTCTTACCAAGATCTTGGTGCCCTGTCCCCTTGGGTCCTCTCCCTGGTGGGTAGAGCTTAGTCTTCACCTCTCCATTTCTGCAGGGGGTGAACTAACTGAGGAAGAAACTCCAGGCTCATGACTTTTCTCTCTGATGCTGGTGGGAAGTTCAGGACCACAGAAGCTGTGGCTACATCTATTGTCAGGGTCCCATACAGAGAATGTGAGAAGCCAGTGTATGCTCCTGGAAGCTAGATCACCTCAACATAAAGTTCAGAGCAGATCTGCATATCTTTCATCAGAAACAGATGTAATGTGTGTGCATGTATGTACATAGGATTTCAGTACTTCCCTGTGCTCTTGCTTAAGCCACTTCTAAAGAGTAATTCTTAAAGATGGATAGAGGAGATTTCCTGGCTTCTCCCTTTGGTATCTCTTGGTGACAGCCCTTTTCATTACATTTGGTGGATGTCAATGGGGTCATGAGAGGTTGTTCAATCAGCAGGAGATTAGAAAATGATGAATACAAGTATCAGTAAAAAAATAAATAACTCATTAATATTTTCACTTTTCCAAGCAGTGATATTGCAAGACTGAACTCCAAGACACTTTGAGTCCAAGCACCATATGTATCATTTTACTTCAACATTTATGTCTAATGGACCTTTTGACAATTTATTTTTGATCCACTTTGCTTTGAATACATGTTGCAGAAACTTCCTCTGACAAGTACTTATTAAAGGATTTCAGGTTTCAAAAGGTCAGTATTTAACAACTTGAAAGTCAAACCTTATGACTATTTCTAAATGTATAGAAATGAATAGAAATTAGAGAGATTTCAACTTAATAATCCTCTGTTAAGACAGTGTGACGCTTAACTCTTTACTGACTAGACACAGGTGCAAATGACTTAGAGGCTGACTCTCTCCTGGATGATGGAAAAATGACACCGAGCCAGATTCTCTTATGTAACAAACTGTCTGTAAATTCTCTCATTTTATGTGGTGTTACCATTCTGATTAAAGGATTTTTGATCAGTCTTGGCAATGCAGGCAGACTTTGGCATATTCACCAGTGGAAAGGTCTCCATTGTGTCTGCCTTCTGTACACCATAATGTGATGGTTTCTGACTTTCTTACTCTCTGTTCATGCCAGCAGACAGGAGAGGAGCATGAAGAGGGAGAACCAGAGCAGTGTGTCCAAGTTCTTGCTTCTGGGGCTCCCCATCTGGCCTGAGCAGCAGGACATGTTCTTTTCTCTGTTCCTGGGCATGTACCTGACCACGGTCCTGGGGAACCTGCTCATCATCCTGCTCATCAGGCTGGACCCTCGCCTCCACACCCCCATGTACTTCTTCCTCAGCCACCTGGCCTTATCTGATGTTTGCTTTTCATCAGTTACTGTCCCTAAGATGCTGACAAACATGCAGACTCAGGATCAATCCATCTCCTATGCAGAGTGCATAGCACAGATGTATTTTTTCATATTTTTTACTGTTCTGGACAATTTCCTTCTCACATCAATGGCCTATGACAGGTACGTGGCCATCTGTCACCCTCTCCACTACACCAACGTCATGAGAGAGGGAATATGTACCTTACTAGTAACAGTATCTTGGCTTCTCTCCTGTGGCGATGCCCTTTGTCAAACCCTCCTCCTGACCCAGCTGTCCTTTTGTGATGATAACACCATTCCCCATTTCTTCTGTGACCTTGATGTCCTGCTCAAGCTCTCCTGCTCAGACACCTCCCTCAATGAGCTGGCCATTTTCACAGTGGGATTGGCAGTCATTACCCTCCCCCTTGTGTGTATCTTGGTCTCTTATGGCTGCATTGGGGCCACCATCCTCAAGGTTCCATCCACCAAGGGCGTCTGCAAAGCCTTGTCCACATGTGGCTCCCACCTGTCTGTGGTTTCTCTGTATTATGGAACAATTATGGGGGTTTATTTTTCCCCCTTATCCAGCACCTCCAATGACAAGGACATAATTACCTCTGTGATGTACACAGTGGTCACCCCATTGCTGAACCCCTTCATTTACAGTCTGAGGAACAGGGACATGAAGAGGGCCCTGGTGAAACTCTTCCACAAGGGAGCAGTCTTGTCTCAATGATGTTTTCTCATCTTTATAACAGACACATGGGGTCACTAACCCCAGACCCAACAAGTCTAATCTTGAGTCCAGCCGGAATGAATACTAAGTAAATATTTCTTAACTTTAAGTGCAGTTTGTTATAGTTATTCTCTCTTCTCCTAGCAACCTTTTAGTCTAAATTGTGAATTCTTAATTAATGTTCAGATTATTGCTTAATTACTAAATTGAGCAGTTACATAGGTAATAGTACTTAAGTCTTTCCTTTTATTTCCTAGGAATTTATAGATCTTTTTAAAATACCTTTATTGAGGTTAAATTGATATAGAAATTATACATGTTTAAAGTCTTCATACTGATATTTTGATATGTATACATTGTGAAATAACTACTCTAATCAATTTAATTATTATATTCATCATCTCCCCACTCTTAACATTTTAATTTATTTTTCTGTGGGGTGAGAGAACTTGTGTTCCACTGCACTAGTAAATACTGTGTATGCAATATAGTCTGGTTTGCTATAAACATCGTGCTGTACATTCGACCTCAGAAGAACTTATTCCTCTTGCCTAACTGGAACTTTGTACATTATGCTAGTGAATGAAGTCAAACTCATAACAAGACACTGCAAGTTTTCACTTTATGTGGAAACCTAAATAGACAAATTAATAGATCAGGGGATTGGATGGTGGTTTCTAAGGGCTGGGGAGGTGGAAATCGGGGTCCTTATGGATTGGCAGGAGTTCTAGGCTGACCAGGCTCCTGTGGCATAGAAAGGTGGCAGAACTGGGACTTTTTAAACTATGTTTTTTTCCTTTCCTTACTTCCCATTCAGTGTTCTTTTCATGTTTTTGGTTGTTGGTGGTGATGATGGTGGGTCATGAGAAGAACCTGTATATTATCCTTTATTGCTTCGGGCAACAATCCACAGGTATGAGTTTAGCTCCTCCACTTAGGGATTCAAGGCTTATTCTGGATTGTAGAAACACTGATCACTCTAAATCACTGCTGTTCCCTACATGAAGCAGGTAACTCTCAGATCAGTTGTCTCTGGGGTGTTCTGACTGCATGGATGAGTTTGAACAAAATGCATGCTCAGTCAAGACTGGGATTCAGAAAGACAAAGAAACCACCTCTGGTCTGGACATTTCTGTTTCCCTCACTGAATTTGGTGTCTGTCTCATTCAATGTCTTCATTATGAATCTCTGTGAAAATAATTTCTACTCAGCATAATGATACAAGTTTTATGTTAGGAGCCTACATAACAATCTCTTTTCTTCTATATCCAGGAAGGGACCACATAGTTCTGTTCCTTCAGGCTGTACTTAGTTAAAGATGAATATGATCAAAACTGCTTCTGAGGCTTAGCACCATGTAACTATAAGAGAAGAGGATTTGGGAAAACAGATCTCAATTGCAGGGTATCCTTGGCAGAGTGTATAGCCTAGGGAAATTCCCTTCACTCTGAATATCCATTTCTTCTTCTGTAGACATTGAAAACATTGCAAAACTTCTAAAATATGTTTGATTTGAAACAACTGCAATACAAAATTTGGCTTAACATGACCACTGACCAAGCATAATGAACATTAGCTTTCCCTCCTTGTGTATCAGTATCACATTTGTTCGATGTATATGTTCATGCTTATAGCTATGCATCCAACACTTTATGGGAATAAGTTTTTTATTTCTTTTTTATATTGATTTTTGTTTTCTCCATTGTAGATGGTTTATAGTGTTCTCTGAATATTCTACTATACAGCAAGGTGACCCAGTCACACATACATGTATACATTCTTTTTTTCTTACATTATCATGCTCCATCATAAGTGACCAGACATAGTTCCGAGAGCTATACAGCAGGATCTGATTGCGTATCCATCCCAAAGGCAATAGTTTGCTTCTATTAACCCCAAATTACCAATCATTCCCACTCCCTCCCCCCCCCTTGGCAACTGCAAGTATGTTCTTTAAATCCATGTGTTTATTTTATGTGCAATGGTTCATTTATGCCATATATTAGATTCCAGATATAAGGGATATATGGTATTTGTCTTTCTCTTTCTAACTTCTCTTAGTAGAAGAATCTCAGGTTCCATACATGTTGTTGCAAATGACATTATCTTGTTCTTTTTTAGGGCTGAGTAGTATTCCATTGTATATATTTACCACTTCTTCTTAATCCAACCATCTATCAATGGATATTTAGGTTTTTACCATGACTTGGATATTATGAATAGTGCTGCAGTGAACATACAGCTGCTTGTGTCTTTTTCAAGGAAAGATTTGTCCAGATATATGACCAAGAGAGGGATTTTATATGGTAGTTTTATATTTAATTTTCTAAGGTACGTCTATACTGTTTTCCATAGTGGTCGTAAAAATCTGCATTCCCACCAACAGTGCAGGAGAGTTCCCTTTTCTCCAAACCCCCTCCAGCTTTTGTTATTTATGGACTTATTAATTATGGCCATTTTGACTGTTGTGAGGTGGTATTTCATTGTAGTTTTGATTTGCATTTCTCTAATAATCAGGGATATTGAGCATTTTTTCATGTGCTTGTTGGCCATCTGTATATATTCTTTGGAGAAATGTCTGTTCAGGTCTTTTGTCCATCATTCAATTAGGTTGTTGGCTTTTTTGCTATTGAGTTGTATAACTTCCTTGTATATTTTAAAAATTATGCCCTTGTTGTTTGAATCATTTAAAAATATTTTCTCCCATTCTATAAGTTTTCTTTTTTATTAATATGATTTCCTTTCCTGTGCAAAAGTTTGTCAGTTTTATTAGGTCCTAGTGCTTTTTTTTGTTTCTTATTTGGTCTTTTTGCCATTTCTTGGGCCACTCCCATGGCATATGGATGTTCCCAGGCTAGGGGCCTAATAGGAGCTGTAGCTGCTGGCCTACACCAGAGCCACAGCAACAGGGGATCTGAGCCACATCTGCAACCTACAACACAGCTCAGGGAAATGTTGGATCCTTAACCCACTGAGGTGGGCCAGTGATCAAACATGCAACCTCATGGTTCCTAGTCAGATTTGTTAACCACTGAGCCATGATGGGAACTCCAAGACCCGTTGCTTTATATTTGCTTTTATTTTATTTTATTTTATTTTTTTTGCTTTGGGAGACTTTGAGAAAATGTTTTTAAAGTTAATGTCGGAGAATGTTTTGCCTGTGTTCTCTTCTAAGAGTTTGATAGTGTCTCCTTTTTCATTTAAATCTTTAAGCTATTTTGGTTTATTTTTTTTTCGTGTTTATCTTCTTTTTATTTTTTTTTTTTATTTTCCCACTGTACAGCAAGGGGATCAAGTTATCCTTACATGTATACATTACAATTACGTTTTTTTCCCCACCCTTTGTTCTGTTGCAACATGAGTATCTAGACATAGTTCTCAATGCTACTCAGCAGGATCTCCTTGTAAATCTATTCCAAGTTGTATCTGATTACCCCAAGCTCCCAATACCTCCCACTCCCTCCCCCTCCCATCAGGCAGCCACAAGTCTTTTCTCCAAGTCCATGATTTTCTTTTCTGAGGAGATGTTCATTTGTGCTAGATATTAGATTCCAGTTATAATTGATATCATATGGTATTTGCCTTTGTCTTTCTGGCTCATTTCACTCAGGAGGAGATTCTCTAGTTCCATCCATGTTGCTTCAAATGGCATTATGTCATTCTTTTTTATGGCTGAGTAGTATTCCATTGTGTATCTATACCACCTCTTCCGAATCCAATCTTCTGTCAATGGACATCTGTGTTGTTTCCATGTCCTGGCTATTGTGAATAGTGCTGCAATGAACATGCAGGTGCATGTGTCTCTTTTAAGTAGGGTTTTGTCTGGATAGATGCCCAAGAGTGGGATTGCAGGATCATATGGAAGTTCTATGTATATTTTCTAGTTTATTTTTGAGCAAGGTGTGAGGGTGTGTTCCAGTTTCATTGATTTACACACAGCTCTACAGTTTTCCCAGCACCACCTGCTGAAAAGACTCTTTTTTCCATTTTATATTCTTGCCTTCTTTGTTGAAGATTAATTGATTGTAGGTGTCTGGGTTTATTTCTGAGTTCTCTGTTCTGTTTGATTTGTCGTATGTCTGTTTTGGTACCAGTACTACACTGTCTTGATTTCTATTGCTTTGTAATAGTGCCTGAAGTCTGGGAGAGTTATGCCTCCTGCTTGGATTTTGATCCTCAGGATTGCTTTGGCAATTCTGGATCTTTTGTGGTTCCATATAAATTTTTGGATTGTTTGTTTTTGTTCTCTGAAAAATGTCTTGGGTAATTTGATAGGGATTGCATAGAATCTGTAGATTGCTTTGGGTAGTATGACCATTTTTACAATATTAATTTTTCCAACCTAGGAGCATGGAATATCTTTCCATGTCTTTGAATCATCTTTAATTTCCTTGATTAATGTTTTATAGTTCTTAGCATATAAGAATTTCACTACCTTGGTGAGGTGTATTCACTGGTATTTGATTTTTTTTGGCTGAAATTTTAAAAGATTTTGTATGTTTTAATTCATTTTCCAATATTTCTTTTTTTTTCTTTAATGTTATTCTCAATTTTAACAACAAAAATTATCAGTTTCACTTATTGGAACTAGCTTGTATATCTGGTCAAAATATTTTTCCCAATTTACATCTTAAAAGCTGTATTTAGAACTTGCCATACAAATTTATATTTGTAAGTTTATATTACTCCTGATATTTATTTTGTATATGTTATTAGGTAAGAGATTAATTTTATTATTGTTGATTCATTTTTCCAAGCAAAACTTAATGGCAAAAAGATACCCCATAATCTTCTATGTCACCTGTGGTGTAAGCTAATTATGCCTATATTCAGGTGATGTGATTTGATGCACTTTCTTTCTTTTTTTAATTTTTTTTATCTTTTTTCCCATTATCATGCTCCATCGTATGTAACTAGACATAAAACTCAGTGCTACACAGCAGGATCTCATTGCTAATCCATTTCAAAAGCAATAGTTTGCATCCATTATCCCCAAGCTCCCTCCTCCTCCCCAGGGTACCACAAGTCTATTCTCCAAGTCCATGATTTTTTTTTTCCATGGACAGGTTCACTTGTGCCTTATATTAGATTCCAGGTATAAGTGACATCATATGGTATTTGTCTTTCTCTTTCTGACTTTCTTCACTCAGGATGAGAGTCTCTAGTTCCATCCATGTTGCTGCATATGGCATTATTTTGTTCTTTTTATGGCTGAGTAGTATTCCATTGTGTATATATACCATATCTTCCTATGCCAATCATCTGTCAATGGACATTTGTGTTGTTTCCATGTCTTGGCTAATGTGAATAGAGCTGCAATGAACATGTCGGTGTTTGTGCTTTTTTTTTAAGAAAGTTTTGTCCAGATATATGCCCAAGACGGGGGTTGCTGGATCATATGGTAGATCTATATATAGTTCTCTAAGGTATATCCATACTGTTCTCCATACTGGTTGTACCACATACCATTCCCACCAACAGTGCAGGAGGGTTCCTTTTCTCCACATCCCCACCAGTATTAATTATTTGTGGACTTATGAATGATGGTCATTCTGACTGGTGTGAAGTGGTATCTCATGGTAGTTTTGATTTGCATTTCTCTAATAATCAGGGATGTTGAGCATTTTTTCATATGCTTGTTGCCCATCTGTATATCTTCCTTGGAGTAATATCTATTCAGGTCTTTTGTCTATTTTTCCATTGTTATTTTTTTATTTTTTATTTTTGCTGTTGAGTTGTATAAGCTGTTTGTATATTTCAGAGATTAAGCCATTATCAGTTGCATGATGTGAAACTATTTTCTCCCATTCTGTAAGTTCTCTTTTTGCTTTCCTTTACTGTGCAAAACTTGTCAGTTTGATGAGTTCCCACTGGTTTGTGTTTGCTTTTATTTCTGCTCCTTTGGCAGAATGACCTGAGAAAACATTTGTAAGGTTGATGTCAGAGAATGTTTTGCCTGTGTACTCTTCCAGGGGATTGATTGTGTCTTGTCTTATAATTAGTCCTTTCAGCCATTTCGTGTTTATTTTTGTGCATGGTGTAAGGGTGTTTTCTAGTTTCATTGATTTGCATGCAGATGTCCAGGTTTCCCAGCAATTCTTATGGGATAGACTTTTTCCCATTTTATGTTCTTGCCTCCTTTGTCAAAGATTAATTGACCCTAGGTGTCAGGGTTTATTTCTGGGTTCTCTATTCTGTTACATTAGTCTGTATGTCTGTTTTGGTACCAGAAGCACACTGTCTTGATGACTGTGGCTTTGTAATTTTGATTGAGGTCTTGGAGAGTTATGCCTCCTGCTCGGTTTTTGTTTTTCATGATTTGTTTGGCAATTCTGTATATATTTTGGTTCCGTACAAATGTTTGGATTGTTTGTTCTAGTTCTGTGAAAAATGTCCTGGGTAATTTGATAGGGATTGCATGGTTTCTGTAGATAGGTTTGTGTATTATGACCATTTTTACAATATTGTTTGTTCCAATCCAGGAGCATGGAATATTTTTCCATTTCTTTACATCTTCTTTAATATCCTTGATTAAAGTTTTATAGTTCTTGGCATATAAATCCTTTACCTCTTTGGTCAGGGGTATTCACAGGTATTTGATTTTGGGGGGCTGCAATTTTAAAAGGTATTGTATTTTTGTATTCATTTTCTTTGTTAGTATACAGAAATGCAGCCGATTTCTGGATGTTAATCTTGTATGCTGTTAGTTTGCTGAATTTTTTGATGAGGTCAGGTAGTTTTTGGGGTTGAATACTTAGGGCTTTCTATGTATTAAATATCATATCATCTACATACAGTAACAATTTTATCTCTTCCAATTTGGATACTTTTTAGTTCTTTTTTTATTTTTTTGGATTGCTGTGGCTAGGACTTTCAATACTGTGTTGAATAACAGTGGTGAGAGTGGCATCCTTGTCTTGTTCCATATTTTAACAGGAAGGCTTTCAGCTTTTCTACATTGAGTATTATATTTGCTGTGAGTCTGTTGTAAATGGCTTTTATTATGTTAAGGTTTGTTTCCTCTACACCCACTTTGTTCAGAAGTTTTGTCATGAATGGATGTTCAACTTTGCTAGATGCTTCTTCTGCATCTATTGTGATGGTCATCAGGTCATTTTTGACTTTTCTTTGTTACTCTGGTGTATGAGGATGGTTGATTGTGTACATTGCACAATTCTCATGAACTGGGGATGAATCCCAGTGGGATGTGGTTATATGACCTTTTCGATATGTTGTTGGATTCCACTGGCTAAAATTTTTTGAGAATTTTTGCTTCTATATTCATCAGAGATATTGGCCTATAGTTTTTTTTTTTTAGTGGTATCTTTGTTTGGTTTTGGAATTAGGGTGATGGTGGCATGATAGAATGTCTTTGGGAGTGTTCCTTCTTCCTCAACCTTTTGAAAAAGTTTAAGGAGGATGGGCACCAGATCCTCTTTGTATGTTTGGTAGAATTCACCTGTGAAGCCATCTGGTCATGGGCTTTTATTTGTAGGGAGTGCTTTTATGACATATGCAATTTCATTTCTAGTGATTGGTCTGTTCAATTGATCTACTTCTCCTTGATTCAGTTTTGCAGGCTATAAGTTTCTAGAAAGTTGTCCATTTCTTCTAGGTTGTCAAATTTGTTGGCATACAATTGTTTATAGTATTCTCATATGGATTTTTGTATTTCTGTAGTATCCATTGTGACTTCTCCCTTTTCATTTCTTATTTTGTTTATTTGGGTTGTTTCTCTCCTCCTCTTGGTGAGTCTGGCCAGAGGTGTGTCAATTTTGTTTACCTTTTCAAAGAACCAGCTCTTGGTTTTATTGATTTTTTCAATTGTTTTTGAATCTCTATTTTATTGATTTCTTCTCTGATATTAATGAGTTCTGTCATTCTGCTGACTTTAGTTTTTTGTTCTTATTTTCTAATTCACATTTATATGTTGGGTTAAGTTGTCAATTTGAGATTTTTCTTCTTTATCGAGGAAGGCCTATATTGCTATGAATTTCTATCTGAGCACTGCTTTTGAGGCATCTGCTAGATTTTGAGTGGTTGTGTCTTTACTATCTTTTGTCTCAAAGTATTTTTAAATTTCCTCCTTGATTTCCTCATAGACCCATTGGCTTTTTAGTAGCATGTTGTTTAGTCTCCAAGTAGTAAGTTTTTTCTTATTTCTTTTCTCCTGTGGTTGGTTTCTAGTTTCATGCCATTGTGATCAGAGAAGTTATTTGAAATAATTTCTATACTCTTAAATTTACTGAGGTTCACTTTGTGCCCCAGTTTGTGATTGATCCTTGAGAATGTTCCTTGTGCACTTGAGAATAGTGTGTATTCTGATGTTTTTTGGATGTAATGTTCTGAAAATGTCAATTAAGTCTGAAATTTCTATTTTGTCATGTAGGATCTCTGTTGCCTTATTGATTTTCTGTCTAGAGGATCTGTCCATTGATGTGTGGGGTGTTAATGTCTCCTGCTATGATTGTATTCCCATCACTTTCTCCTTTTATGTCCATTAGTATTTGTTGTAGGTATCTGGGTGCCGCTATATTAGGGGCATGTATATTGACGATTGTAATATCCTTTCATTGAATGGATTGTTTTACCATTAAATAGTGTCCTTCTTTGTCTTTCTTTACGGCCTTTGTTTTAAAGTTGATTTTGTCTGATATAAGCATTGCAGCTCCTGCTTTCCTGTCTTGCCCATTGGCATGAAATATCTTTTCCCACCCCCTTACTTTCAACCTATATGTGTTTTAGCCATAAGACGAGTCTCTTGTAGATAGCAGATTGTAGGCTTTTGCTTTTTTATCCAATCTGCCACTCTGTCTTTTGGTTGGAGCATCACGTCTATTGGCATTTAAGGTAATTATTGATAGATATGTATTTATTTCCATTTTAAACCTTGTTTTCCAGTTGAACCTATGTTTCTCTTTTGTTCTTTTCTTTTTTTGGTTAGATGATTTCCAATTATTTGAAGCTTGAGTAATTTTCTTTTTAGTTTTTGTGAATATAATGTTTGGTTTTGATTAGTAGTTGCCCTCTTTTTTAAGTATGTTAACCCCTTCCTCTATGTGATTGCTTTAACATGGTAGGCAAAGAGGTTCAAACACATTATTAAAATAAAAAAAGATGTGTATTATCTTACTTCCCTTCCATGCAGTCTATGATTTTGAAGTCTTTTTTTTAACATCTTCATGTTTGTCCTTTTGCTGTTCCTTATGTCTATCATTGCTTTAACAGTAGCTTCTCCCCGCCCCCCCATTTAGATCTGTATGCTGGCTTATTTAAGTGACTGCATTCGTGGTTTCCTCCACCCTATTTCTTCTTACTTCTTTTTATATTTAGTGAAGCCCTTTCAGTATTTCTTTTAGAATGAGTTTAGTATTGTTTTATTATTTTAGCTTTTGTTTGACAAATTCTGTATTTCCCCTTCTATTTTAAATGATATTCTTGCTGGATATAGCATTCTGGGTTGCAATTTTTTTTTTTTACTTTTAGCACTTTAAATATATATTTCCACTCCCTTCTGGCCTATAGTGTTTCTATAGAGAAGTCAGCCAATAGCCTTATGGGGGTGACCTTATCATTAATGCTTTGTTTTTCTTTTGCTGTCTTTAGAATCCTCTCTTTATCTTTATTTTTTGCCATTTTTATTTTAATATGTCTTGGTGTGGGCCTATTTGGGTTCAACTTGTTTGGGACCCTCTGTGCTTCCTGTATCTTGATATCAGTTTCCTTTAGGTTTGGAAAGTTTTCACCATAATTTCTTCAAACATAATTTCAATCCCTTTTTCTTTTTCTTCTCTTTTTTGAATTCCTATTATGCTTAGATTGGCCTGCTTTATATTATCCCATAGATCTCTTATAATGCTCTTTGTGTTTTTTTCATTTGCTTTTCTGTCTGCTGTTCTGACTGGGTGATTTCCATTTTTCTATTTTCCACATCACTAATTCATTCCTCTGCATTATTCATTCTGCTGTTTGGTGCCTTTAGCTCAGAGTGCATCTCTGCAAATGAATTTTCTAACTTTTCTATGTTCCTTCTTATATTTTCTAGTTCCTTTCTAAAAGTATCTACATTATTGCTTCTATCCACTCAATTCCTTGATATGCAGCCTTAATTCCTTTGTTAATTTCACTGTCTCCCTTTTGAACTCAGTGTCTGTCAGACTGCAATGGTCTGTTTCATTGTTTGTTGCTTCAGGCAAATTCTCCTGTTCTTTTAACTAGGAGTTGTTCCTGAGCTTCTTTATCTTGATTATGTTTTTTCTTATTCTATGAGTTTAGGGAAGCCAAACTGTAGTCTTTGAGGGCTACTTCCATGCAAGATTGCCCCTTTGTATAATGTTGGGGATTACTATTTACTTTTGGTATGGGAGTTTGGATATTTGCTGTATCTTTCTGTGGTGTGAGCAGCCTGTTATCCCCAGGGTGCTGAGTGTGTTTCTAGGGAGAAGGAGGCAATGGGTAGGGCTAGTAGCCAGTGTCTGGTGTTGCTGGGCTCTTAATAGCAGCAAAGACCTGCAGGAAGGTGCCACTGGGTACTCCAAGTTGCAGGACCCTGAGAAGTGGTAATGAGCCTAGGCAGAGTGACAAGGTGTCCAGAAGAATGGCAATGGTAGCAGCAGTGTGTGTAAGTCCCCAGGGGAGTGAGAGCAACAACCAGTAGTGTTCAATTGTAATGTCCTCCTCTGAGGTGATTGAAGACACAAATGGTGCCCATTCAGGGACCCCTAGCGGTAGCAAGCCACACCCACATCTGGAACCAATGATAGCTGCTGTGGTTTGTTCCCACCACATGCAATCCACAAAAGAAACACCCTGTCTCACTTAGCCCACACAGGAGGTCATACTCAGGCTGCTTCTGGTTGCAGGATCCTGAAACGTGACAGAGATCAAGCATGTGGGCATTGCCTGGAGTGTTTGGCAGTGGTAGCCACTGCACCAGTGTGCTCCAGGGCTGTGTGAGCAACAACAGGTGGTGTTCAGTCACAGTGCCCTCCTCTGTGTTACACTTGAGGTAATTGCTGCCCCAAGTGGTGCATGGTCACAGACCCCTCATGCTGATGGACCACTCCCACTTCTGGAGTCAGTGATAACTGTGGTGATCTGCCCCCACCACCTTTAGACCATGCAGGAAGCACCCCATCCTGTTTAGCCTCCACATGAGTTTCTGCACCAGTTGTTCCCAGTTGTAGATTCCTGGGAAGAGACAGTGATCGAGTGTCTGGGGCACTGCCCAGAGTGTTTTCCAGTGACAGCTAAATGCTGAGTGTGTTCCCAGGGATCTGAGAGCAATGACATGTGGTGCTTGGTTGCAGTGCCCTCTTTTATTTTTTTCTTTCTTTTTTTTTTTGCTGACCCCTGAGGTGATTGGGGCCACAGGTGGAGCCCACTCACAGGCTCCCAGTGGTGCCAGGCCATGCCTCCCTCTGGCCTCCAGAGGACCACAACTGTCTGTCCCTGCTACCTGTAGATCACACAGGCGGCACCACGTTGCACTTAGCCCCCCACTGTCCTTAGCCCACACATGAGATCCCTGCCACCTGTAGCCTGCACAAGAAGTGCCAGGTCTCCACATAGCCTGACAAGTGGCTTCTCTCCACACATAGCCTGCACCAGAGGCACTCGACGCTCTGAGAGCCTGTGTGCACACATGCTCAGAGAGATTCCTGTGGATGTCCACCCCTCCCCCTCTCACCCTCCCCAACAATGGTGCCTTGCTTCTCCTGTGAGTCCAGACCTTCTCCCAGGTTCCCTCTGCCATGACGTTCCACTGCCCAGACTGTAGCACACCACTCCCCCACCCATGGCACACTGCTCCTTAGCCCCTTAGGCCATCCTCACACGGCCAATCCTAGTCCTCTCCCTAGGATTGACCTCCAGAGCCTGAGTCTCTGTGCCCAGCCCACTCTAGAGTGTCTCAAATGGTGGTGTTTGGAGTGGTGGTGCAGAGGATATGTGTGGCTCTCACTCTGCTTTGCCCTCCTCAGTCCAGCTACATGGCTTTTCTTGGTGACTTTGAAGTCACCTCCATTTTGGCTGATCTCCCAGTCAGTTAGGTGGCTTCCCAGGATGTGGGTTCTTTTTCTCCTTCACAGCTCCCTCTCAGGAATGCTAGTCCCAACCTGATTCCTTTTCTCTTTCTCTCTTTTTTTCTTTTGTTCTCCCAGTTATGTCAAGAGTTTCTTGCCCTTTTTGGAGGTTTAAGTTCTTCTGCCAGCATTCAATAGATGTTCAAATTTATTTTACATGTAGATGTGTTTTTTTGATGTGTTCATGGAGAAGGTGTGTGTGACCACTTACTCCTCCACCATCTTGATCCATCTCCTAGTTTTTTATTTCTTTAGATTAATTACATAGGAGTGGGATTGTTGGGTCAAGTGTAAGTTGAACTTTATATGAAACTGACCAACAGTTTCTCATCAACGTTCTACTTATGCATTACTGCCAACCATGTATGAGAGTTTCAATTTCTAAAATCCTCACTGCCTCTGCTATTGCCAGTCATCTGATGTCAGCCATTCTAGTGGATTTGTTGTGTTGTCTTGCTGTGGTTTTCATTTCCATTTATCTAATGACTAATGATGTTGGTTGCCTCTATACAGACTGATCTGCTCCCTTTGGTGAAGTTTATTTTCAAATATTTACCCTAGTTTTAAAAGATAATCGACTTGCTTTTCTTGCATATGTGTTCTGGATTTACCTCTTTGTCAGAAATATGTTGTATAAATATTTTCTCCCAGTGTGAAGCTAGTTCTTTTATTTTATTAAGAGTTTCTGTTGAAAGTCAGGTGCACCTCATTTTTATCAAGTCCAAATTATTTTTTTTCTTTTCTAGGTCATGACATTTTTGTCCTATTCAGTAAATATTGATAGCCCATATTTTCCAAGATTGTGTCCAATGTTCTCTTCAAAATGGTTTTGTCATTACAATTCTAACCCATTTGACACATTTCTAGTTACATATTTTGTATGTGGTGCAACATAAGACACTATGATCTTTTAGGACATATTGATACTGAATCATGCTGGCACCATTTATCAAAAAAAATCCTATCTACATTCAAATGTCTTGGTGGATTTTTAAAATATTAATTAACCTTATATATTCTGTTGTATTTCAGATTATTAATTCTTTAAAAATTATTCATTGATCTATATTCCTATGCTCATGTAATGATTGTTATTCCAATTGCTATGGATTTAGAAACAGTTTTAAAACTAGGAAAAGTAAATCCTGCATTTTGTGTCTCACTTTTAAGTTGTTGTGTCTATTTTGTTTTCCTTTTACATCTATGTAAAACTAGGAATTAAATTCTAAAATAGACTCTGCTGTTTTGAATTGATTACCTTGAGTCTGTAGCTCTACTGTGGGAAGATCCACCTCTATAATAATATTGAGTTATCCAATTTATGTGCAAGGTATATCACTATTTATTTACATCCACTTTAGTTTCACCCATGAATGTTTTGTTTTTTAATGATGTGTATTACACGTGTTTTGATAAAATCATCCATGTGTATTTTTTTTGTTTTTCTGCTTCTGTAATAGTACATATAAATTCTTAATTCACAATGCTACTCCTGGGGTATAGACATACCATGAATTTTTTGGTTTAATTCATTAACCTTGTTTCATGCTACCTTGTTAAACTCACATAGTTCAGAATGATGTGGAGGGAGAGTTTTTGTTTGTTCATTTTCTTTCCCTTTTTTCCTGCCTTTGTTTAGATTAATTTGCTTTGTGTAATTCACTTTTTTTTTGGGGGGGGGTCACCTGTGTCATATGGAGTCTCCCAGGCTTGGGGTCAGATCAGACCTGCTGCTGCATGTCTATACAGTAGCCACAGCAATGAGGGATCTGATGGGATCTGAGCAGCATCACCTACACCACAGCTTAGGGCAAAGTGGGATTCTTAACCCACTGAACAAGGCCAGGCATCAAAAACACATCCTCATGGATACTAGGCATGTTCATTCCTGCTGAGCCACAATGGGAACTCCTTGTATTATTCATTTTATCTCTATTATGTAGAGATATTATAGATATATGTCACTTATTTTTGAGCCTCAGGTTTTTCCCCATCTTTTCAACTTTTGCTATCTTCTTTGTGTGTGTGTATGTGTGTGACTTCCCTATGCTGAATGCAGTAATTTTACAAATTTTAAATAAAAATATAAAATTAAAGAGTGTATAACTAGCATTTGGAGTGACATTTAAGGCTTTGCCAATGTTCACAACTGTAGTTTGTTTGGAGTGTGAAGGTGGTGATCAAAATATTTTGAAGGTGTTTGGTATTTGATACATGTGGGGATTTATGATAGCAACTTTCCTTAATGATACATTTATTTCTTTCCATAAACTGTGACTTAGGTGATCCCATAGATGAATGAAGATAATATGGCTTTCTTTCTTTTCTTTGGGTTCAATCTCGATTTCCATTTGACATGTTTTCTCTGGGACCTTTTTGAAATTAGGTTATTTGTTCAAAGGAGCAAGCAACATGTACCACCTCTTCTGTGTTACTCAGCCATAAAAAATGTGAAGTAATTACTTATGCAGCAACATGGATGGACCTGGAGATTATCATACTGAGTGAAGTCAGGCATAGAAGGAAAACTATCATATGTTATCACCTACATGTGGAATCTAATAAAATGATAGAAAAGAACTTGTTTATAAAACAGAAAGAAACTCACAAATTTGAAAAGAAATCTTATCATTACCATAAGTGGAACCATTGTGGAGAGGGAAGAATCCCAAGGGTGGGAGTAACATACACACACTACTGTATGAAATATGTGATTAACCAGAACCCACTGTATAGCACAGGAAAATCTGCTCTATAGTTTGTAATAACCTAGAGAGGAAAAAAGAATGGATACATATGTGTGTGACTGATTCCCTTTGTGGCACACCTAAACTAAAACAATATTGCAAGTAAATTATACTCCAATAAAAAAATTAAAAAAACAAACAAATTCAGAGCAAGCCAAAGGGAGTCATTAACTAAGACAATGGAGCCCATTAAATGGATACTTTTATAGACCTGGTGGAAGATAGTATGAGAAAAAGAATATATATATATATATATATATATATATATATATATATGTTTAATATATGGCTGTATCATTATGCTGTAGAGCAGAAATTGAAGCAACATTGTAAATAAATTAACTCTAATAAAAAATAAAATAAAATGAGTACTTTTGGGATATTCATTAACCTTCATTAGATAAGTGACAAAATAGATTTAAAGGGATAGTAAAATCCTTAGTAAAATTTCACAATGAATGTGTTCATTTAATAAATCCTCAGCAAAAATTAAAAATTTAACTGGATTGATGAATGGGTATTTTATGTGCTCAATATATTGATATGCATAGAAGAATAAATGCAAATATTGTTACAACAAATTTCTCATAGAAAAAGAAAGTTATAAGATAAAAAAACTAAATGGATTTATGTAAACCTAAAATTCCTGAATAAAAACAATTGTAGAAAGATAGAAAATGATTAATAGAAGGCTGAAGTTCTTTACTTTATCCTTTGTTTTGATGTCTGTTTTATTTGGATTTCCATCATGTAGCAGAATGGATTTTAAAACCAGCAAATCAAATAGGTATGTCCACTGGTGAGAAAAATCCCTCTTTGTATCCAAGGCTATGACCTGTCAGGGGAAACATAAATCTGGTTGGAAGAGTCAGGAAGGAGGTCTCCCTACATCTCCTTCTGGGTTCCCACACACATGGCATCTCCCTGATGGATGGTGTTGCCTCACAATTGTCCCTGAGAACCATCTGCCTGAGAACCACCTTGTCCCAGGTCTCATAAATGATCATCACTGGATGTGGAGCTAAGATTGGCATCTTTATCAAGCTCTCAAGGTGATTGTACAGAACATCCCAGTTTAGGGACCACTGCCCTATGGCATCAGTCCTAGGTGCAGGAGGAAGAAAAGTGAGCTATTAACACAGGTGTAATGCTTGTCTCTTTACCAAGAGCTTGGTGCCCTGTTAGCTTGTGTCCTCTCCCTGATGGGAAGAGCATAGATTTCACCTCTCCATTTCTGAAGTAGGTGAACTAACTGAGGAGGAATATCCAGGCTCATGTCTTTTCTCTCTGAAGCTGGTGAGAATTTCAGGACCACAGAAGTTGTGGCTAAATCTGTTGTCATGGTGTCATATGGATTAGGTGAGAAGACAGTCCATGATCCTGGCAGATAGATCACATGAGCATAAATTTCACAGCAGAACAGCATATGTTTTTTTGGAAACAGGTGTGTGCGTGTGTGTGCGTGTGTGTGTGAACACGGGTGATCAACACTTCTGTGTGCTCTTCCTTAAGCCACTTCTTTTTCCTAGTTCCTAAAGATGGATAGAGGAGATATTCTTGGCTTTTCTCTGAACTTTCTTGATAAGAACTGTTTTCATTTTAGATTGTGCTTGATGAAGGCATGAGAGGGTTTTTTGTATATATGTATATATTAATATATAATTTTATTTTAATATATAGTTTTATATAATTTACATATAATATTTATATAATATATAATTTATAATTTTGTATATATTTATATATTAATATATAATTTTATTTTTATTAGGTTATAGTTTATTTACATTGTTATGCCAAGTTATGCTTTGCAGAGAAGGAACCCAGTCATAAATATATACATATTTTAAATATATTTTTATATTATATGTATTATATAACTCTCTATACATGTGTGTATATATGTACACATATATACACACACACATTATTTCTCTCATATTATCTTCCATCATGTTCTATCCTACAAGATTGGTTATATACATTGTTAAATCATGAGAGGTAAGAGAATGATAAACTTGTGTACTAGTAAAATGTATTTAACTGGCAGTAATATTTTTAGTTTTTCCTGCACTATTTCAAGACTGAGCTCTAAGTCACTTTGAGTCTAAGCAAAAGGTATGCTTCTTTTTTCTTCAACTTTTATATATAGTGTACTCTTTGACCATTTATTTTTGATCCACTTGTCATTAACTATATCTCATTAAAACTTCCTCTGAATACAACTCATTAATGAGTTTTAGATTTCAAAATTTCAATATTTAATCAACTTGAAGGTCAAGACTTATGGTTGCTTCTAAATGTACAAACAAAATGTAAATTATGTAGATTTAATTTTAGATACCTTTGCTAAGACATTTTTTTTCTTTACTGATTATACATAGAGGGCTGATGCCCTCTTGGATGATGCAAAAATGCCACTGATCCAGTTTCTCTTCTGTATCCAACTCTCCTAGCTGATAGATAGTTCACTCATTTCACATGATGATACCATGCATTTAAAGGATATTTGTAGAGTCATGTCTGTGCAGACAGACCTTGTCATATTCTCCAGTAGCCTAGATTACATTTTATCTTGCTACTATAAAATATTATGTGATGGTTACTGCTTCTTTTACTCTCTGTTCATTCTAGCAGACAGGAGAAAAGAATGAGGAGGAAGAACCAGAGCCATGTGTCCACGTTCCCCTTTGTGGGGCTCCCCATCCAGCCAGAGCAGTAGGATGTGTTCTTGGCCCTGTTCCTGGGCATGCACCTGACCACAGTTCTGTGGACCCTGCTCATCATCCTGCTCATCAGGCGGGATCCTCACCTCCACACTCCCATGTACTTCTTCCTCAGCCACTTGGCCCTCACAAATATCTCCTTTTTATCTGTCACTGTCACCAAGATACTGATGAACATGCAGATTCAGGATCAATCCATCTCCTATGCAGAGTGTATAGCACAGATCTCTTTGTTCATAGTTTTTGCTGTTCTGGACAATTTCCTTCTCACCTCAATGGCATATAGTCAGTATGTGGCCAAATGTCACCCTCTCCACTACACCAACATCATGAGAGAGGGACTGTTCATTACTAGTAACTGTATCTTGGCTTCTCTCCAGTGCTATTGCCCTTAGTCATACCTTCCTCCTGACCCAGCTCTCCTTTTGTGCTGACAGCATCATCCCCCATTTCTTCTGTGACTTTGGTACCCTGCTCAAACTCTCCTGCTCAGACACATCCCTCAATGAGCTGGTCATTTTCACGATAGGAGAGGGAGTCATCACCTTCTCACTCATGTGCAACTTGGTCTCTTATGGCTGCATCGGGGCCACCATCCTCAAGGGTCCATCCACCAAGAGCATCTGTAAAGCCTTCTCAACATGTGCTTCCAACCTCTCTGTGGTTTCTCCGTATCATGGAACAATTATTGGGATGTATTTTCTACCATCATCCAGCACCTCCAGTTCCAAGGACATAATTACCTCTGTGATGTATACAGTGGTCACCCCATTGCTGAATCCCTTCATTTACAGCCTGAGGAACAGAGACATGAAGGGGGCCCTGGAGAAACTCTTCCACAAGGCAGAAGTTTTGTCTTAGTGACATTTGCTCATCTTTATAACAGACACATGTAGTCACATATCCCTGATCCTGCGAGTCTAATCTTTGGGCCAGCCTGGAATGAATACTCAGTAAATATTTGGTAACTTGAATCACATTTTGTTGCAGTTATTCTTTCTTTTTCTTGCAAATCGTTGGCATAAATTGTTGATTCTGTGTTAATATTGTGTATTAATGCTTATTTACTGTATTGAACAATTACATAGTTAATAGTACATATGTCTCTCCTTTATTTCCCAGGGGGAAAAAAGTGCTTTTTTTTAAACATCTCTATTTAGATTAAGTTCATGTATAAATTGTGTACATATTTAAAATGTTCAGATTGGTATTTTGAGTTACATATACTGTGAAATACCACCACAATCAAGTTAATTGATATATTAATCATCCCCACATACTTAACATTTTAATTTATTTGTGTGAGCAGTGAGCGATCCTAAGAGACTGCACTAGTGAATACCATGCATACAATAGTCTGGGTCACTATAGTCATCATGTTGCACACTTGCTCTCAGGAGAACTTACTCCTCCTGCGTAACTGGTCTTTGTCCATTATGTTAGTGAAATAAGTCAAACTCAAAACAAGACAAATACTGCATAATCTCCCTTTTATGTGGAAACTAAAATGGTCAAATACATAGAGTAGAGGATAGGAGGGTGGTTGCTACAGGCTGTGGAGGAGGACATGGGGGTCCCTATGAATTGGTGGAAGCTCCAGGCTGACCAGGCCCCTGTGGCATAGAAAGGTGGCAGAACTGGGAAAGGCTAAAGTATGTATTCTCCTCTCCTCCCTCCCCATTCAATGTTTTTTTTTTCATGATTTTGGCTCCTGGGGGGTCAGCAGAAGGAACTGTATAGCGGCCTTTATTGCTCCAGGCAACAATCCACAGGTATGAGTTCAGCTCCTCCACTTAGGGATTCAAGTCTTCTTATGGATTTTAGAAACACTAATCTCTCTAAGACACGGTGGATCCCTTCACTCAGCAGTTCACTCTCAGACTACTTGTGTCTGGAGTGTTTTGACTGCATGCATGAGTTTGAAGAAAATACCCGCTCAGCTCAGACTGGGATTGAGAAAGACAAAGAAAGCACCCCATGGTTTGGCGTATTCTGTTGCCTGCATTGAATTTGGTGTCTGTCTCATTCAATGTCTTCATTATGAATATCCATGAACATAATTTCTATTCAGCATAGTGATACCAAATTTATGTTATGAGCCTAAGTAATAATCTCTTTTCTTCTACATCCAGGCAGGGACCACATAGTTCTCCTCCTTCAGGCTGTATTTAGTTAAAAATGAATAGGATCAATATTGCTGCTGAGGCTCAGCACCACGTAGCTGCAAGAGAAGAGTATTTGGGAAAACAGATCTCAATTGCAGGGTTTCCTTGCCAGAGTGTATAGCCTGGGGAAATTCCCTTCATGCCTCTGAATATCCATTTCTTCTTCTGTAGACATTGAAAACATTGCAAAACTTCTAAAATATGTTTGATTTGAAACAACTGCAATACTAAATTTGGCTTAACATGACCACTGGCCAAGCATAATGAACATTAGCTTTCCTTCCCTATGTATCAGTATCACCTTTGTCTCATATATTTGTTCATGTTTATAGTTCTCCATCCAATTCTTTATGGGAAGAAGCTTCTTATTTATTTCCCTCCATTACCTATGAGTAGAATTGCTGGGTCATGAGTAAGTTGAACTTTATGAGAAACTGGCTAACAATTTCCCATTAAGTTTCTACATTATGTGTTAATGCCAACCATATATGAGAGTTCCAATTTCTAAAATCCTCACTGCCTCTGGTATTGCTAGTCATCTGATGTCAGCCATTCTAGTGGGTTTGTTGTGATATCTCGCTGTGGTTTTCATTTCCACTTGTCTAGTGACTAATGATGTTGGTTGTCTTTATGCAGACTGATCTGCTATCTTCCTTGGTGAAATATGTTTTCAAATCTTTTACCCAAAGTTTTTAAAAATAATTGACCCACTTGTTTTCTGTATGTGTTGTGGATTCATCTTTATCAGAAATATGTTTTATAAATATTTTCCACAAGTCTGAATCTAGTTCTTCTATTTTTTAAAGAGTTTCATTTGAAAGGCAGGTGCATCTCATTTTTATGAAGTCCAAATTATTATTTTTTTCTTTCCGAGGTCATGACTATTGTGTCCTATTCAGTAAATTTTGATACCCCAATTTTCCAAGATTGTGTCCAATGTTCTCTTGAAAATAGTTTTCTCATTACAGTTCTTACCCATTTGACCCATTTCTAGTTATATATTTTGCATGTGGTGCAACATAAGACTCCATGTTCTTTTAAGACATATTGATACTGAATCATACTGCCACCATTTATTGAAACAATATCCTATTCACATTTAATTACCTTGGTTCATTTGTAACATATTATTTGACCTAATATATATTGTTCCATTACAAAATTATTCATTCTATTCAAATTATTCATTGATCTATATTCCTATCCTCATGAAATTTTTGTTGTTTTGATTGCTATGGAGTAAGAAGCTGTTTTGAAATAAGGAAAAGTAATTCTGGCTGTTTTTTCCTCATTTTTACATTATTTTGTTTATTTTTATTCCCTTTCACTTCTATTTAAAATTTAGAATTATCTTCTCAAAGTAGGCTGCTATGGTTTTGACTTTGATTACCTGGAGTCTATAGGTTAATTGTGGAGATAGCTTCCTCTATAATTTCATTGAGTTATCCAGTTTATGTGCAAATATATCTCTCTTATTTATGTCCTCTTTAATTTCACCTGTGAATTTTTTGTTGTTTTTTGACAACTTGTGTTTCACATATTTTGATAAATACATCCAGGTGTCTTTGTTGTTGTTGTTGTTGTTTTACTGCTATGATTGTATATGTAAATTCTCAATTCACAATGCTGACTTCTAGGATATAGACATAGCATTGATTTTGGGATTCTATTCTTTAACCTTGTTTCATGCTACTTAAACACACCTAGTTCAAATAGATTTTTTTTTTAATTTTGTTTTCTTTCCCTATTTTTCTGCCTTTGTTTAGATTAATTTGGTTTGCATCACTATTTCTTTCCCACATTTTAGGGCTGCATATGAGCATATGAATGCTCCCAGTCTGGTGGTTGAAATAGAGCTGTAGCTGCAGGTCCACACTAAAGCCACAGCAATGTGGGATTCCAGCCATATCTGTGATCTATACCATAGCTCAGGGCAACACAGGAACCTTAATCCACTTTATGAGGGCAGACATCAAACCCACATCCTCATTAATGCTAGGCAGGTTCATTCCTGCTGAGCCACAATGGGAACTCCCTTATTATTCATTTTCCATCTTTTTCTGCCTATATATATTTATTTATATATATTTATATTTGAACCTCAGTTTTTTCCCCAGTCTTTTCAAATTTTGATATTTTCTTTGTGTGTGTGTCTTGCCTATGCTACATGCAGTAACATTACAAATTTTATATGTAAACATAAGAGTAAATTGTATATAACTAGCATTTGGAATGAAATTTAAGGTTGTGCTGATATTCTCAACTCTAGTCTTTTTGGAGTTTCAAGATGGGTATCAAAATTTTTGAAGGAGTTTGTGTATGATACATGTGGAGATTTATGATAGCAACTTTCCATAATGATGCCATTTATTTTTCCATAAGCTCTGATTTAGGTGATCCCGTGGGTGAATGAAGATAATCTGACCATGTTGCCGCTTGCAATGGGGTTCAACTTCGATATCCATTTGTCATGTGTTTTCCTGGATGTTTTCAAAGTTAGGTTCTCTTTTCAATGGAGCAAGCACATGTACCACCTCTTCTCTATTATTTAGCCATTAAAAAGACTGAATTAATGCCTTATGTAGCAACATGGATAGTCCTAGAGATTATCATACTAAGTCGGGCCGACAGAGACAGAAATATATTGTATCACTTATATGTGGAATCTAATAAAAATGACAGAAAATAACTTCTTTATAAAACAGAAAGAAACTCACAGATTTCAAAACCAATCTTATGGTTACCACAGTTGAAACTGTTGTGGGGAGAGATGAATCTGAAGTGTGAGAATAACATATATCCACTACTGTATAAAATGAATGATTAACTAGAACCTACTGTATAGCCCTGGAAAATCTACTCAATACTTTGTAATACCCTATGGGGGGAAAAAGAATGGGTTTGTACATGTGTGTGACTGATTCACTTTGCTGTACTTCTAAAACTAAAGTAACATTGTAAGGCAACTGTACTGAAAAAGAAATTAAAAATGAATAAATTCAGAGCAAGCCAAAGGGAGTCAGGAAATAAGAAAATGGAGCCCATTAAATGGATATTATTATATATGTGATGGAAGATAGCATGAGAAAAAGAATATATATATATACACATATTGTATATGTACGTAACATATACGACTCTCTCTCTATATATATAGTCATATATAACCCTAACCCTAACCCCTAGTCATATATATATATATATATATATATATATATGGCTGAGTCATTATGCTGTACAACAGAAATTGACACAACACTCTAAATCAATTAAGTCTAATAGATACGAAAAAAATAAAAGGAGCACTTTCAGGATATTCAAGTAACCTTCAAGAGAGATATAACTGGTAAAAGATATTTCAAGGTGTAGTACAATCTTTAATAAAATTTAACAAGTGGTAAAATCAAGAGGGCAGAGAGGTAAGACTTCATGCTCACTTTCTTCCACAAGCACATCAAAAAAAACAAATCTATGTGTAGAATGATTTGCACTGAATATCTACTGAATGCTGGTAAAAATATTAAACCTCCAAAAAGGGCAAGAAACCCTTGACATAACTGGGTAGAACAAATGAAAAGAGAGAGAGAAAAGGAATCAGGACAGGACTAGCATTCCTGATAGAGATCTGTGGGAGAGAAAAGCAACCCACACCCTGGGAAGCCACCTAACTGACAGAGAGATCAGCTGAGATTGAGGGACCTGAATGTCACCAAGAAATGAGCAGCAGCTGGACTGAGGAAGGCAAAGCAGAGCAAGAGCTGCACAGATCATCTGTACCACCACACCAGACACCACAGCCTGAGATGCTTGGGCAGGGGCTGGGCATTGAGACTCAGGCTCCAGAGGTCAGTTCTGGAGAGAGGACTAAATTGGCTGTGTAGAGACAGCCTGAGGGACCCCGGGGCAGTGTGCCACAGAATGGAGAGCAGAATTCCACAGCCAAGGGAACCTGGGATGAGAACTGGGTCCCCAGGAGGAGCAAGGCACCATTGTTGGGGAGGGTGAGAGCAGGAGGGGTGGACCACCATAGGAATCTCCGTGTGCCCATGTGGGTTTTCAAAGGGTTGGGCACCTATAGTGCAGGCTAAGCGTGGCAAGAAGCCACTTTCTCAGTCTATGGGAGACCTGGGCATTATAGTGTAAGCTAAGGGCAGTGGGGCATAAGTGTGATGTGGTACCTCTTGCATGATCTCCAGGAAGCAGGCAAAAACTACAACTGTCATCTCAGAAACCAGAGGGAGGCGTGGCCTGCCACCACTAGAAGTCTGTGGCAGTCACCACAGAGGTTGGCCAAAAAGAGGACACTGCAACTGAATACCACCCATTGTTGCTCTCACTCCCCTGGGAACACACACACCCTGCTGTTGCCACTGCCAAATGCCTGAAGAACCCACATGCTTGATCACTGTCCCTTCCCAGGGCCCTGCAACTAGGCAAAGCCTGTGCAGCACCTTCCACATGGGCTAAGTAGGCTGGGGTGCTCCTTGAATGGTCTACAGGTAGTGTGGGGCAAACTACTGCAGATATCTCTGACTCCAAAGGTGGGCATGACCCACCACCACTAGGGGTCTGTGAACAGGCACCACTTGCAGCCCCAGTGATCTCAGGCAGCACCCAGAGGAGGGCATTGCAACTGAACATCACCTGTTCTTGCTCTCACTCCACTGGGAACTCACACACTCTGTTGCTGCCACTGCCAATGCTCTGAGCACCTTGTAAATCTTCCTAAGCCTCATTACCACTTTCCAGGGCCCTTCAACTAGGAGTAGCCTGCACCACCATCATGCATGGCCTTGGTACTGTCAACAGCCCCCAAACCAGGCACTGACTACTAGCCCTACCCATTGCCTCCTTCTTCCGGGAAACACACTTAGAACCCTGGGGATGACAGCCTACTTACACTGAAGAAACAGGCAACATATATCCAAACTCCCATGCAAAAAGTAAATAGTAACCCCCCACAAAAACAAAGGGGTGAACTTGCATAGAAAGGGCATTCAAAGACAGCAGTTTGCTTTGCTTAAACTCACAGAAAAAGGAAAATATAAGCAAGGTGAAGACGCTCATAAAACATTCACAGTTAAAAGAACAGGAGAATTCACCTGAAGCAGCAAACAATGAAACAGGCCCCTGCAGTCTGAGAGATACTGAGTTCAAAAGGGAGGTAGTGAAAATACAGAAGGAATTTTGGCTGAATATCAAGGAATTAATAATGGATAGAAGCAATAATGCAGATTCCTTTAGAAAGGAAATAGAAAATATAAGCAGGAACACATAAAAATTAGAAAATTCATTTGCAGAGATGCAAACTGAGCTAAAGGCACTAAAGTGCAGAATGAATAATGCAGAGGAACAAGTTAGTGACTCAGAAGATAAAATAATGGAAATCAGCCAATCAGGACAGTAGACAGAAAACCAAATGAAAAACAAGAAAGCAATATAAGAGATCTATGAGACAATATAAAGCAGGCCAATCTATGTATAGGAGGCACTCCAGAAGGAGGAGGAAAAAAAAGGGTACTGAAAAATATATTTGATGCATTTATATCTGAAAATTTTCCAAATCTAAAGAAAGTTGATATCAACACACAGGAATCACAGAGAGTCATAAACAAGTTGAACTCAAACAGGCCCACACCAAGAAATACTGTAATAAAAATGGCAAACGTTAAAGAGAGGATTCTAAAGGCAGCAGGAGAAACACAAAGCATTAATTATAAGAGAATCCCCATAAGGATATCAGATGATTTCTCTACAGAAACACTAGAGGCCAGAAAAGAGTGGCAAGATATATTGAAAATTATAAAAGGGAAAAATTTGGAGCCTAAAATACTCTACCCAGCAAGGATATCATTTAAAATAGAAGGAAAAGTAAATATTCTCTAACAACCAAAAGCTAAAAGAGTACAAATATACTAGAGGTATTATAAAAGAAATATTGAGAGGGATTCTCTGAATAAATAATAAGGAAGATATAGAATGCAGGAAAACACAATTAGAAAGCAATCACTTAAATAAGCCAGTATACAGATCAAAAAGGAAGAGGGACCCTACTGTAAAAGGGACAATAAAAAGAAGGAACATAAACAGCAAAGAACAAACATGAAGATACTAAAAAAGGACTTCAGGAATTCCCGTTGTGGCTCATTGGAAGTGAATCCGACCTGGAACCATGAATTTGTGGGTTTGATACCTGCCTCTCTCAGCGGGTTAGGGATCTGGTATTTCCATGAGCTGTGGTGTAGATTACAGACATGGCTCAGGTCTGGCATTGCTGTGGCTCTGGCATACGCCAACAGCAACAGTTCCAATTAGACCCCTATCTTGGGAACCTCTATATGCTGTGGGTGCAGCCTTAAAAATACAAAAAGACAAAAAAGAAAGACTTCAAAATCATAGAATGTGGGGAAGGAAAGTAAGAAAATCTAAATACTGCTTTTTTTAAATAATGTGTTTGAGACTACATAACCATCAGGCTAAAGCAAGCAGATGTAGGAAGAGGTTAACATACTTAAAAAACAGGGCAACCACAAATAAAACCTAATATTATATTCACAAAAACTAAAAAGATAAACATAGGATCAAATGGAAAACAAGGTTTAAAATGGAAATAAATACATATCTATCAATAATTACCTTTGGAGTTCCCGTCGTGGCGCAGTGGTTAACGAATCCGACTAGGAACCATGAGGTTGCGGGTTCGATCCCTGCCCTTGCTCAATGGGTTAACGATCCGGCATTGCCATGAGCTGTGGTGTAGGTTGCAGACGTGGCTCGGATCCCGCGTTGCTGTGGCTCTGGCGTAGGCCGGTGGCTACAGCTCCGATTCAACCCCTAGCCTGGGAACCTCCATATGCCGCAGGAGCGGCCCAAGAAATAGCAACAATAACAACAACAACGACAACAAAAAAAGACAAAAGACAAAAAAAAAAAAAAATTACCTTAAATGTCAATGGACTGAATGCTCCAATCAAAAGACAGAGTGGCAGATTGGATAAAAAAGCAAAAGCCTAGTTTTGGAAACAAGATGGTGGAATAGAAGGACTTGACCTCAACTTCTCTCATAAAAACAACAAAATTACAACAAAATGCTGAACAACCTTCAACCAAATGGACTGGAAACTTTCAAAAAGATATCCTATTCCAGAAGGCAAAAAGGAGGCCACATCAAGAGGTAAGAGGTGTGATTAGATGATATAAGCAACCCCATACCTCCTGGGTAGAACCCTACAGACTGAAAAGTAACTGTATCACAGAGACTCACCTACAGGAGTGATAGTTCTGAGCCTCACATCAAATCCCCATGCCTGGGGAACTGGTATTGGGAGAAAGAGACCCCAGAGTATCTGGCATTGAAGGCCAGTGGAGTTTCTGCACAGGCACTCCACAAGATTGAGGGAAACAGAGACCCCATCCTTGAAACACACACACAGATTTTCACGTGCACTGGGGCCCAGGGCAAAGCAAAACTTCAAAGGAATCTGGGTCAGACCTGACTGCAGTTCTTAGAGGATCTCCTTGGAAGACAGGGGGTTACTTTCACTCCTTGTAGGGGAAGGACTTTGGAGACAAAGCTCTTGGGAAAATTGATCAGCATGTGTTCTTCTAGAGGTGGCCATTTTGGAATAATCTGACCCCATGCTTCAGTGCTAAGAAGCCCCAGGCCAACCAATAATCCAGGCGAGATCACAGCCCCATCCATTAGTAAGCAGGCTGCCTAATGAACCCCCATGCACACTGCCACTTCTAAATTCACCCAGAGACACATCCCCACCGTCTCTTCCATCAGGAAGCCTACAGCAAGCCCCTGTACCAACCTCATCTACAAGGAGACCAGACACCAGAAGTAAGAGCAGCTACAACTCTATGGTCTGCAAAAAAGACCCCACACCAAAAACCTATAAAAATGAAGAGACAGAGAACTATAACTCAGATGAGGGAGAAAGGAAAAAACTCAGAAATACAGCTACATGATCAGGAGATTCTCAGACTCAGGGAAAAGACTTTAGTTTGTTGATGCTGAAGATGATGCAAGATTTGGGAAATAAACTGGAGGCAACTCTCCATAATTTAAAGAAAAACAATATGAGATTTAAAACTTAAGCAAGCAGAGATGCAAAATAAAATAAATGCAGTAAAAAATTCATTAGAAGCAACCAATAGCAGAATACAAGAGGCAGAATAATGAATAAGAAAGGTGGAGAACAGACTAGTGGAAATCACTGGTACAGAACTGAAAAGAGAAAAAAGATTGAAAAGAAATGAGAGTCTCAGAGAATTCTGGGACAAGATAAGCCCACCAACATCCTTATTACATGGGTGCCAGGAGAAGAGAGAGAGAAAGTAACAGGAAAAAAAATATATTCAAAGAGATTATAGCTGAAAACTTCCGTAACAAGGGAAAGGAACCACTCACTCAAACCCGGGAAGCACAATGAGTACCATATAAAATAAACCCAAGGAAGGGGAAGGGAGTGGGAGGGATCGGGAGCTTGGGTTTATCAGACACAACCTAGAATAGATATACAAGGAGATCCTGCTGAATAGCATTGAGAACTATGTCTACATACTCATGTTGCAACAGAAGAAATGGTGGGGGAAAAAACTGTAATTGCAATGTATACATGTAAGGATAACCTGACCCCCTTGCTGTACAGTGGGAAAATAAAAAAAAAAGTAAATAAATAAACCCAAGGAGGAACACCCTGAGACACATATTAATCAAACTGACCAAAATTTAAGACAAAGAGAAAATCTCGAAAGCAGCTAGGGGAAAGAAACAAATAACATACAAGGGTATCCCAATAAGGTTATTAGCACTTTTTCAGCAGAAACTGCATGCCAGAAGGGAGTGGCATAACGTGATGAAAGGAAAAAACCTCCAACCAAGATTAGTTACCCAGCAAGGCTCTCTTTCAGATTTGAAGGAAAAATCAAAAGCTTTACAGATAAGCAAAAGCTAAGAGAATTCAGCAACACTAAACGAGCTTAACGACAAATACTAAAGGAATTTCTCTAGGAAGAAAAGATAGCAACAGGAAACAAAAATTCCACAAATGACAAGGCTCCCCAATAAAGGCATATAAGTATAGAGTAAAGATTCAAAATCATCTATGCATATTTATGCTATCAAAGTCAGAAATCGTGAGGAGGGTACAAACGCAGGATACTGGAGATGCACTTGAAATTAAGAGACCAACAAATTAAAACAATCTTGTGTATATATATAATTGATACACAAATCTATAATTGATACAAAACAAATAAAAAAATCAACTGAAATACAACAATAATGATAGTCATCATACCATGAGAGGAGAGATCAAGAGAAGATGGGAAGAAAAAAGAGCAACAAAAACAAATCCAAAACAATCAATAAAATGGTAATAAGAATACACATATCAATAACATTCCTTAAATGTTAATGGACTAAATGCCCCAACCAAAAGACATAGACTGCCTGAATGGATACAAAAACAAGACCCATATATATGCTGTCTTCAAGAGATCCACTTCACTTCCACGGACATATACAATTTGAAAGTGAGAGGAGGGAAGAAAATATTCCATGCAAATGGGAATCAAAAGAAAGCTGGAGTAGGAATACACATAACAGGCAAAATAGACCTTAAAATGAAGAATATTTTAAGAGACAATAAGGACACTATATAATGATCAAAGGGTTAATCCAAAAGATATAATAATTTTAAATATCTATGCACCCAACATAGGATCCCCATAATATATAAGGAAACTGCTAACAACCTTAAAAGGAGAAATTGACAATAGCAAAAGAATAGTGGAGAACTTTAATAGCCCACTTACAGGAATGGACAGATCATCCAGACAGAAAATCAATAAGGAAACACAGGCCCTGAATGAAGCATTAAACAAGATGGACTTAACAGATACTTATAGGACATTCCATTCAAAAGCAACAGAATACACATTCTTCTTAAGTGCACACAGAACTTTATGTAAGATTGATCACATCATGGGCCACAAATCAAGCCTAGGTAACCTTAAGAAAATTGAAAACATATTAAGTATATTTTCTTACCACAACACTATATGATCGAAAATCAACAACAAGAAAAAAACTGCACAAAACACAAACTCGTGGAGACTAAACAACATGCTACTAAACAACCAATAGATCACTGAAGAAATCAAAGAGGAAATTGAAAAAATTCCTCAAAGCAAATGAAAACAAAGAAACAACACTCCCAAACCTATGAGATGTAGCAAAAGCAGTTCTAAGAGTGTAGTTTATAGCAAAACAAGCCTACTGGTGGAAACAAGAAAAAGGTCAAATAAACAAGACAATTTTATATTGAAAGCAGCTAGAGAGAGAAGGACAAGACCCAGTTAGTAGACAGAAACAAATCATAAATATCAGAGGAGAAATCAATCAAGTGGGATTTATCTCAGGGATGCAAGCATTCTTCAATATCTGCAAATCAAAAATTGTGATACACCACATTAACAAACTGAAGAATAAAAACCATAGGACCCTCTCAGCAGATGTGCAAAAAGCCTTTGACAAAATCCATCACCCATTTCTGATAAAAACCCTTCAGAATGTGGGCATAATAAAGACCATATATGACAAACCCAGAGTGAACACCATTCTCAATGGGGAAAAGCTGAAAGAATTCCTGCTGAGATCAGGAACAAGAAAAGGATATCCGCTCTTGCCACTACTCTTCAACATAGTTTTGGAAGTGCTAGCCCTGGCAATAAGAGAAGTAAAAGAAATAAAAGGAATCCAAATTGGAAAGGAAGAAATAAAACCATCACTATTTGAAGATGACATGATCCTATACCTAGAGAATCCTAAAGAATCTACCAGAAAACTGTTAGAGCTCATCTATGAATTTGGCTAGGTCACAGGATACAAAATTAATACGCAGAAATTGACTGCATTTCTATATACTAACAATGATCAGAAAGAGAAATTAGGGAAACAATCCCCTTTAACATCACATCCAAAAGAATAAAACACCTAGGAGTAGACCTACCTAAAGAGACAAAAGACCTGTACTCTGAAAACTGTAAGACACTGATGAAAGAAATCAAAGAGGACACAAACAGATGGAAAGGCACACCATGCTCTTGGATCAGAAGAGCTAATACTATCACAATTTCTATACTACCTAAGGCAATCTACAGATTCAATGCAATCCCTAGCAAATCACCAAGGGCACTTTTCACAGAACTCAAACAAAATATTTTAAAGTTTGTTTGGAAGCACAAAAGACTCAGAATAGCCTAAGACTTCCTGAAAAAGAAACATGGAGCTGGAGGAATCAGGCTCCCTGACTTCAGACTATGCTACAAAGCTACAATCATCAAACCATATGGTACTGGCACAACAACAGAAATACAGTGGAACAGGATAAAAATCCCAGAAATAAACCCATGCACCTACAGTCAATCTATGACAAAAGAGACAAGAATATACAATGGAGAAAAGACACCCCATTCAATAAATGATGCTGGTAAAACTGGACAGCCACATGTAAAACAATGAAATTAGAACACTCCCTAACACCATACACAAAAATAAACTCCAAATGGATTAAAGACCTAGATAGAAGACCAGATACTATAAAGCACTTAGAGGAAAACATAGGCCAAACACTCTTCAACATAAATGACAACAATGTCTTCTCAGTTCCACCTCTTATATAAGGAAAATAAAACAAAAACAAACAAATGGGACTCAATGAAAACTTAAAAGTTTCTGCACAGTAAAGGAAACACTAACCAATAGAAAATAAAACACACAGAGTGGGAGAAAATATTTTCAAATGAATCAAATGACAGGGATTCATCTCCAAAACTTATAAAAACCAGTTACACCTCAATACCAAAAAAATCAAACAAGTGCATCAAAAAATGGGCAGAAGATCTAAACAGACATTCTCCAAAGAGGACATACAGATGGCCATAAAATTCATGAAAAGATGTTCAACATCACTCATTATTAGAGAAATGCAAATCAAAATCTCTATGAGGTACCACCTTACCCCAGCCAGAATACCATCTTCAAAAAGTCTACAAACAATAAGTACTGGAGAGGGTGTGGAGAAAAAGGAAACCCCTTAGCACTGTTGGTGGGAATGTAAATTGGTGCAACCACTGTGGAAAACAGTATGGAGATTCCTAAGAAAACTAAAAATTGAGTTGTCATCTGATACAGCAGTCCCACTGCTGGGCATCCCTCCAGGAAAACCATGATGCCATTTGCAGCAACATGGATGGACCTAGAAATTATCAGTCTAAGCCAAGTCTGTCAATGAGACATCAACAATGAATGCTATCACTTACATGTGGAATCTAAAAAAAAGGACACAATGAACTTCTTTGCTGAACAGATACTCACTCACAGTCTTTGAATGACTTGTGGTTTCCAAATGAGACAGCTTGGGGGTGGGGGGATGCACTGAATATTTGGGATTAAAATGCTATAAAATTTGGTTGTCATGATTTTTGTACAACTATAAATGTAATAAAATTCATTGAGTTATTTAAAAAATAAAATTTTAAAGTAAAAAGTAAAAACCTAGACTATGCTGTCTAAAAGAGACTTGCCCTAGGGCAAAGTACACATATTGATTGAAGTGAGGGGATTGAAAAAGATATTTCATGCCAATGGACAAGACAGGAAAGCAAGAGTTACAATACTCAGATAAAATAGACTTTGAAATAAAGGCTATAAATTAGGACAAAGAAGTACAATATTTAATTGTAAAAAGATCCATTCATGAAGCAGATATTACATCAATATATATATGCCCCAATATAGGAGCAGCCAGATACCTCTAACGAAAACTAACAGAAATAAAAGGAGAAAATGATGGGAATACAATCATAGTAGGATATTTTAACACCCCATTCAAATCAATGTACAGATCCTCTAGAGAGAAAATCAATAAGGCAATAGAGACCCTAAAGGAAACAATGGAAACTTTAGACTTAATCAACATTTTCAGGACATTACATCCAAAAAAAATAGAATATGCATTCTTCTAAAGTGCACATAGAACATTCTCAAAGATCTACCACATATTGGGGCACAAACCTAACCTCAACAAATTTAAGAGTATAGAAATTATTTGAAGCATCTTCTCTGACAACAATGTCATGAAACTAGAAATCAACCACAGGAAAAGAAATGAGAAAAAACTAACATGGAAACCAAACAACATGCTACTAAAAAACCCATGGGTCAATGAGGAAATCAAGAAGGAAAGTAAAAAATACCTCTAGACAAGTGATAATGAAGACACAACCATTCAAAATCCATATGATGACACACAAAAAAAGTGCTCCAAGGAAAATTCATAGCAATACAAGCATTCCAAAACAGAAGAAAAATCTCAAATAGAAAACTTTACCCACCACCTAATTTAATTAGAAAAAGAATAGACAAAACCTAAAGTTGGCAGAAGGAAGGAAATCATAAAGATCAGAGAGCAAAACAATAAAATAGAGATTTAAAACAATAGACAAAACCAACCAAAGCAAGAGCTGGTTCTTTGAAAGAGTAAGTAAAATTTGCAAACCTCTGTCCAGTCTCTCTAAGAAGCAGAGAAAAAAAACCAATATATAAGCAAAATAAGAAATGAAAGAGGACAGATTCAAATGGATACTGCAGAACTGCAAAAACCCATTAGAGAATACTATGAAGAATTACTTGCCAACAAATTTGACAACCTAAACAGACAACTTTATGGAGACTTACAGCCCACTGAAATTTAATTGAGAAGATATAGATTAACTTAAATACTGTTCACTAGAAATGAAATTGACTATGTCATAAAACCAACCCCTACAAACAAAAGTCCAGGAGCAGATGGCTTCACAGGAGAATTCTACCAAACATACAAAGAATAACTTAAACACATCCTCCTTAGATTTTTCAAAAGGTTGAAGAAGGAACACTCCAAAGACATTCTATGATGCCACTATCACCCTAATAACAAAAGTAGAGAAAGATACCATCAAAAAAGGAAACTATAGGCCAATATCTTTGATGAATATAGACACAAAATTCTCAACAAAATTTTAGTCAATCAATTCCAACAACATATCAAAAATATCATATACCATGACCAAGTGGGATCCATCCCAGGTTCACAAGGATGGTTCAACATGCAAATCAATCAATGTCATACCTCACATTATTGAAAGAAAAGTCAAAAACTCTATGATAATCTCAATAGATACAGAGAAAGCATTTGACACAGTCCAATATCCATTCATGATAAACCATTACCAAAGTGGGTATAGAGGGAACATACATCAATATAATAAAAGCCATTTATTATAAACCCACAGCAAATATAATACTCAATGCAGAAAATCTGGAAACCTTCCCACTAAAATCTGGAACAAGACAAGGATATCCACTCTCACCACTGTTATTCAACTGAGTACTGAAAGTCCTAGCCACAGCAATCAGACAAACAGAAATAAAAAAGTATCCAAACTGGAAGAGAAGAGTTAAAATGTCACTGTATGGAGATGACTTCATACTATATATAGAGAACCCTAAGAACTCCACACAAAAACTACTTGAAATGATCAACAAATTCAGCAAAGTAGCAGGACACAAGATTGACAGTCAGAAACTGATTGCATTTCCGTGTACTAACAATGAAATTTTAGAAAGGGAATACAAAAATACAATAACATTTAAAATTGCACCCCAATAAATTGAAAACCTGGCAATACACCAGACCAAGGAACTGAAAGACTTATATGCCAAGAATTATAAAACATTAATCAAGGAAATTAAAGAATATGTAATGAACTTGCAAGATATTCCATGCCCCTGGGTTGGAAAAATTATTATTGTAAAAATTCACCATACTATCCAAAGCAATCTACAGACTCAATCTAATGCCTATAACTAACCATGACATTTTTCACATATCTAGAAAAAACAATCCAAAAATTTATATGGATCTATAAAAGACCCAGAATTACCTAAGTAATGCTGAGGAACAAAAACCAAGCAGGAGGCATAACTTTCACAGACTTTAGGCAATATTACAGAGCCACAGTAATCAAGACGATGTGGTACTAGTACCAAAAACAGACATACAGACCAATGGAGCACAAAGGAGAACTCAAAAGTAAACCCAGACACCTACAGTCAATTAATCTTTGAAAGGTGGCAAGAATATATAAAATGGGAAATAGTCTTTTTAGCAACCATTGCTGGGAAAACTGGACAGCCACATGTAAATTAATGAACCTGGAACACATCCTCACACCATGCAAAAAAATAAACTCAAAATGGCTAAAAGATCTAAATGTAGGTCAAGACACCATCAAACTCATGGAAGAGAACATGGGCAAAACAATGCTCTGACATCAACCTTACAAATATTTTCTCTGGTCAGTCTCCCAAAGCAACAGAAATAACAGCAAAAATAAATCAACAAATTTTGCAAAACAAAGGAAACCATAAAAAGTAAAAAGACAACCTAAGTAATGGGAGAAAATTGTTTCAAACATTTCAACTGACAAGAACTTAATTTCCAAAATATACAAACAATTTATACAACTCATAAAAAAGCAACCCAATTGAAAAATGGTCAAAAGACCTGAAGAGACATTTCCCCCAAGAAGATGTATAAATGGCCCCAAGCACATGAAAAAAATCCTCACCATCACTGACTAATAGAGAAATGGAAATCAAAACTACTATGAAATACCAACTCACACCACTCAGAATGGCTACCGTTAGCAAGGCAACAAATAAATTCTGGAGAGGGTGTGGAGAAAAGGGAACCCTCCTACACTGCTGGTTGGAACATAAATTGGTACAACCACTATGGAAAATAGTGTGGAGGTTCCTCAGAAAACTAAATATAGAACTACCATATGACCCACAAGTTCCATCTTGGGCATCTATCCATACTGAACTTCCCTTTAAAAAGACACATGCATCCATGAGGTCATTGCAGCACCATTCACAATAGCCAAGAAATGGAAACAACCCAAATGTCACTCAACAGATGATTGGATTGTGGAGATGTGGTACATACACACAATGGAGTACTACTTAGCTATAAAAAGAACAAAATAATGCCATTTGATCAACATGGATGGAATTAGAGACACTCACACTAAGTGAGGTAAGTCAGAATGAGAAAGACAAATACAAATACCATATGCTATCTCCTATATATGGAATCTAATATACAGAACAAATGAATCTTTCCACAGAGAAGAAAATCATGAACTTGGAGAACAGACTTGTGGTTGCCAACGGGAAGGGGCAAGGAGTGGAGTGTACTAGGAACGTGGGGGTAATAGATGCAAAGTATTGCCTTTACACAATAAGAAATGAGATCCTGCTGTATAGCACTGGGAACTCTATCTAGTCACTCATGATGGAGCATGATAATGTGACAAAAAATGTATAAACATGTGTGTGTTACTAGGTCAATTTTCCATACAGTAGAAAATTGACAGGATACTGTAAACAACTACCATGTAAATAATAAAAATCATTAAAAAAGCACATATCAAATAAAAATCTCAAAAAAATAAAAATAAAATTTAGCAATGTGTTCATCTAACAAATAACCAGGTAAAAATTAAAAATTTTAAGTAGATTCATGATAGATATTTTATGTGCTCAATGTATTCATAGGTGTAGAAGTAGAAATGCAAATGATAGTACAGTAAATTTTCATGGAAAAAGATATAAAATAGATATAAAATTATATGGATATATGTAAACCTAAAATTTTCTAAATAAAAACCATTATATAAAGATAAAAAATGAATAATGGAAGTCTGAAATACTTTCACTTTATCCTTTGTTTCCATGTCTATTGTATTTGATTTCCATCATGAAGCAGAATTAATTTTATTTTATTTTTTCTTATTTATTTTTTTTAATTTTTTTAAAATTTTCCCACTGTACAGCAAGGGGGTCAGGTTATCCTTACATGTATACATTACAATTACAGTTTTTCCCCCACCCTTTCTTCTGTTGCAACATGAGTATCTAGACATAGTTCTCAATGCTATTCAGCAGGATCTCCTTATAAATCTATTCCAAGGTGTGTCTGATTACCCCAAGCTCCCGATCCCTCCCACTCCCTCCCCCTCCCATCAGGGAGCCACAAGTCTCTTCTCCAAGTCCATAATTTTCTTTTCTGAGGAGATGTTCATTTGTGCTAGATATTAGATTCCAGTTATAATTGATATCATATGGTATTTGCCTTTGTCTTTCTGGCTCATTTCACTCAGTATGAGATTCTCTAGTTCCATCCATGTTGCTGCAAGTGGCATGATGTCATCCTTTTTTATGGCTGAGTAGTATTCCATTGTGTATATATACCACATCTTCCGAATCCAATCATCTGTCGATGGACATTTGGGTTGTTTCCATGTCCTGGCTATTGTGAATAGTGCTGTAATGAACATGCGGGTGCATGTGTCTCTTTTAAGTAGATTTTTGTCCGGATAGATGCCCAAGAGTGGGATTGCGGGGTCATATGGAAGTTCTATGTATAGATTTCTAAGGTATCTCCAAACTGTTCTCCATAGTGGCTGTACCAGTTTCCATTCCCACCAGCAGTGCAGGAGGGTTCCCTTTTCTCCACAGCCCCTCCAGCACTTGTTATTTGTGGATTTATTAATGATGGCCATTCTGACGGGTGTGAGGTGGTATCTCATGGTAGTTTTGATTTGCATTTCTCTTATAATCAGCGATGTTGAGCATTTTTTCATGTGTTTGCTGGCCATCTGTATATCTTCTTTGGAGAAATGTCTATTCATGTCTTTTGCCCATTTTTCCATTGATTGATTGGTTTTTTTGCTGTTGGGTTGTATAAGTTGCTTATATATTCTAGAGATTAAGCCCTTGTCAGTTGCATCATTTGAAACTATTTTCTCCCATTCTGTCAGTTGTCTTTTTGTTTTCTTTTGGGTTTCCATTGCTGTGCAAAAGCTTTTCAGTTTGATGAGGTCCCATGGGTTTATTTTTGCTCTAATTTCTATTGCTTTGGGAGACGGACCTGAGACAATATTCATGATGTTGATGTCAGAGAGTGTTTTGCCTATGTTTTCTTCTAGGAGTTTGATGGTGTCCTGTCATATATTTAAGTCTTTCAGCCATTTGGAGTTTATTTTTGTGCATGGTGTGAGGGTGTGTTCTAGTTTCATTGCTTTGCATGCAGCTGTCCAGGTTTCCCAGCAATGCTTGCTGAATAGACTTTCTTTTTCCCATTTTATGTTCTTGCCTCCCTTGTCAAAGATTAATTGACCAGAGGTGTCAGGGTTTATTTCCGGGTTCTCTGTTCTGTTCGATTCGTCTGTCCGTCTGTTTTGATACCAGTACCATACTGTTTTGATGACTGTGGCTTTGTAGTATTTCTTGAAGTCTGGGAGAGTTATGCCTCCTGCTTGGTTTTGGTTTCTCAGGATTGCTTTGGCGATTCTGGGTCTTTTGTTGTTCCATATAAATGTTTGGATTGTTTGTTCTAGTTCTGTGAAAAATATCATGGGTAATTTGATAGGGATTGCATTGAAGCTGTAGATTGCATTGTGTAGTATGGCCATTTTCACAAATTTGATTTTCCCAATCCAGGAACATGGAATATCTTTCCATTTCTTTACATCTTCTTTGATTTCTTTGATTAAAGTTTTATAGTTCTCGGTATATAAGTCCTTTACCTCTTTGGTCAGGTGTATTCGAGAATTAATTTTAAAAGCAGTAAATCAAACAGGAATGTACCCTGGTGAGGCAAATCGCTCTTCACCTCCCTGGCTATGACCTGTCAGAGGAAACATGAATCGGGTAGGATGGCCCAATAAGGAGGTCTCCCCACATCTTCTTCTGGGTTCCCCCAAACAGGAAATCACTCTGAGGTTGTTCCTAAGGACAGCATTACCTCACAATCTGTCCTAAGAACCATCTGCCTGAGAATCCCCTGGCCCCAGTTCTCATGAATGAGCATCACTGGATGTGGAGCTGGGATCTGCATCTTTAACAAGCTCCCCAGGTGATTCTACAAAATATCCCAGTGTAGGGGCCACGGCCTTAGAGCATCTGTCCTGGAGGCAGGAGGAGGAAACCTGAGCAATTAACACAGGTGTAATGCATGTCTCTTACCAAGATCTTGGTGCCATGTCCCCTTGGGTCCTCTCCCTTGTGGGTAGAGCCTAGTCTTCACCTCTCCATTTCTGCAAGAGGTGAACTGAGGAGAAAGCTCCAAGCTCATGACTTTTCTCTCTGATGCTGGTGAGAATTTCAGGACCACTGAACCTGTGGATAAATCTGGTGTCAGGGTGTCATACAGAATAGGTGAGAATCCAGTCCATACTCCTGTCATCTAGATCAATTGAGCATAAATTTATGAGCAGATAAACATATCTTTCACCAGAAGCAGGTGTGTGTGTGTGCGTGTGTGTGTGTGTGTGTGTACACAGATGATTAGCACTTTTCTGTGCTCTTCCTTAAGCCATTTCCCATTACTAGTTCCTAAAGATAGACAGAGGAGACATTATTGGCCTCTCTCTTTTACCTTCCTTGATAACAGCTGTTTTCCTTTCAGATCATGCATGTTGATGTTGATGAGGTCATGAGAGATTGGCTTGGGTATGTGTGTGTATATAATTTCATTTTTGTTAGAGTATAGTTTATTTACATTGTTTCATCATTATATGCTGTGTAGTGAAGTCTCCCAGTCATTGTATATGCACACATTCTTTTTCACATATTTTTTTCCATTGTGTTCTATCCTACAAGTTTGGTTATAAATGCTGTTGAATCAGGAGTGGTGGAAGAATGATGAACATGAGTACTATTAAAAATGTATATAACTGGCAGTATTGCTAGTTTTTCAAGCAGTGATATTGCAAGACTGAACTCCAGGACAATTTGAGTCCAAGCCATAGGTATGATTTCTTTTTCTTAGATCTTTATGTTGACTATTTATTATTCATCCCCTTTGTTTTGACTATGTGTTGATGAATCTTCCTCCAAATACAACTTATTAATGGGTTTTAGATTTCAAAAGTTCAATATTTTACAACTTGAATGTCAAGATGTGTTTGTTTCTAAATGTACAGAAACACAAAGTAAATTATGGAAATTTAATTTTATATCCCTCTCCTAGGTCATTCTCTTCTTTACCAATTATACATAGCTACAGATGATGACTAAGAGGCTGACGCTCTCCTAGATGATGGCAAAAGGCAATGGGTCCAGTTTCTCTTCTGTATCCAACACTCTTATCTGATAGTAAGTTCTCCCATTTCACATGATGATCCTATCCAATTTAAAGGATATTTGTAGGGTCATGGCAATGCAGACAGACCTTGGCATATTCAGCAGTAGAAAAGTCTCCTTTGTATCTGGCTCCTATAAATTATATTGTGATAGTTTCTGCTTCTCTCACCCCCTGTTCATGCCAGCAGACAGAAAAGGAGCATGAGGAGGGAGAAACAGAGCCACATGTACAAATTCCTCCTCCTGCGGTTCCCCATCCAGCCAGAGCAGCAGGGCGTATCCTTTGCCCTGTTGCTGGGCATGTACCTGACCATGGTGCTGGGCAGCCTGCTATTCGTCCTGCTCATCAGGCTGGATCCTCACCTCCAGACCACCATGTACTTCTTCCTAAGCCACCTGGCTTCCTCTGACATCACCTTTTCACCTGTCACTGTTCCAAAAATGCTTATGAACATGTAGACTGAGGATCAATGCATCCCCTTTGAAGGATGCATAGCACAGATGTATTTCTTCATATTTATTACTTCTCTGGACAATTTCCTTCTCACCTCAATGGCCTATGGCAGGTACATGGTGAACTGCCACCCTCTCCAGTACACCACTATCATGAGAGAGGGACTGCATACCTTACTGGTTACTGTATCTTGGATTCTCTCCAGTGCCAAAACTCTGTGTCACACACTCCTCCTGACCCAGCTGTCCTTTTGCGCTTACAACACCATCCCCCATTTCTTCTGTGACTTTGGTGCTCTGCTCAAGATCTCCTCCTCAGACATGTCTCTCCATGAGCTGGTCATGTTCACAGTAAAACTGGCAGTCATCACCCTCCCACTATTATGCATCTTGGTCTCATATGGCCACATCAGGGCCACCATCCTCAAGGTTCCATCTACCAAGGGCATCTGCAAAGCCTTGTCCATGTGTGGCTCCCTCCTGTCTGTGGTTTTTCTGTATCATGGAACAATTACTCGGCTGTCAGTTTTCCTCTCATCCAGCACCTCCAATGACAAGGACATAATTACCTCTGTGATGTACACAGTGGTCACCCCATTGCTGAACCCCTTCATTTACAGCCTGAGGAACAGGGATATGAAGGGGGCCCTAGGGAAACTCTTTCACAAGGCAGCAGTCTTGTCTCAATGATGTTTGCTCATCTTTATAAGAGACACATGGAGTCACATAACCCAGCTCCTACAAGTCTAATCTTGAGCCCATCCTGGAGTGAATACTCAGTAAATATTTTGTAACTTGAATTGAAATTCATTAAAGTTATTCTTTCTTTTCCTAGCAAATCATTAGTGTAAATTGTGAATTCTCAATTGATATTATGGATCATTACTTATTTATTACATTGAGTAATTACATAGATAATAGTCCTTAAATCTCCCAGGAATTTACAGATTTTTTAAATATATATTTATTGAGGTTAAATTGATACATATAGTGTTGTATATATTTAAAGTGTCTTTTTTTTCTTCTCTAGGTCCACACCCACGGCATTTGGAACTTCCCATGTTAGGGGTCTAATTGGAGCTATAGCCACTGGCCTACACCATGGCCATAGCAATGTGGGATCCAAGCCACCTCTGCGATGTACACCATAGTTCATGTCAATGTTGGATCCTTAACCCACTGAGCAAGGCCAGGGATCAAACCTGCAACCTCATGATTCCTTGTTGCATTTGTTAATCACTGAGCCATGATGCCAACTCCTATTTAAAGTGTTCTGATTGGTATATATATATATATTTATTTCACCCATACATTGTGAAATAAATACCACAATCAATTTAACTAATAGAGTCATCATCTCTACATAGTTAATATTTTAATTTATTTGTGTGTGCAGTGAGAGAACTTAAGAGCCACTACACTAGTATATACTATGCATACAATACAGTCTGGTTTTATATAGTCATCATGCTGTACATTCAACCTCAGGAGAACTTATTCCTATTGCATAACTGGAACTTTGTATATTAAGCTAGTGAAAGAGGTCAAACTCAAAACAAGACAAATACTGCAAGTTCTCACTTTATGTAGAAATCTAAATAGTCAAATTCATAGGTCAAGGGACAGGATGGTAGTAGCTAGGGCCTGGGAAAGAGGAAATGGGGGTCCTTATGAATTGGTAGAAAGTCCAGGCTGACCAGGCTTGTGTGGCATAGAAAGGTGCCAGAGCTGGGACTTGGTAAATTATGTTCTTTCACTTCCTTGCTTTCCATTCAGTGTTCTTTTCATATTTTTGGTTGTTGGTGGTGGGTCAGGAGATGAACTTGTATATTAGACTTTATTGGTCCAGGCAACAATCCACAGGAATGAGTTCAGCTCCTAGACTTAGGGAGTCAAGACTTCTTCTGGATTTTAGAAAGACTAATCACTCTAAGACACTGCTGTTCCCAACACTCAGCAGTTCATTCTCAGATTAGTTGGTTTTGTAGTGTTCTGAGTGCATGAATGTGTTTGAACAAAATACCGGCTCAGTCAAGCCTGGGTATGAGAAAGACAAGCAGCCATAATGTGTAGTCTTCTCTTGCTCCCACTGAATTTGGTGTATGTCTCATTCAATGTCTTCATTGTGAATCTCCATGTAAATCAATTATACTCAGCTTAGTGATACCAATTTTATGTTTTGAGCCTAAGGAATAATCTCTATTTTTCTGCCTCTAGGTAAGAACCAGATATTTCTTCTTCTTCAGGCTATACTTAGTTAAAGATGAATAGGATCAAAACTTCTTCTGAGGCTCAGCACCATGTAGCTTTAAGAGAAGAGCATTTGGGAAAACTGATGTCAATTGCAGGCTGTACCTGCTGGAGTATGTGACCTGGGGCATTTCCCTTCAGTCCTCTGAATATCCATTTCTTCATCCCTGGAAATTGAAAACATTGAAAAACATATAAAATACATTTGATTTGAAACAAATGCAATATGAAATTTGGCTTAGGATGACTACTGACCAAGCATAATGAACATTAGCTTTCCCTCATCAAATGTGGCATATCTGTATCACCTTTGTCCCATATATATTTTCATGTTTATAGCTGTGCATCCAAGCCTTTATGGGAAGAAGTTTTTTTAATTTCTTTTGCTTAATTACTTAGGAGTGGAATTGCTGGGTCAAGTGTATGTTGAACTTAATGAGAAACTGACCAAAACTTTCTCATGAAGCTTCTGCATTATGCATTACTGCTGACCATGTATGAGAGTTACAATTTCTAACACCCCCACTGCCCTGATATTGCGAATCATCTGATGATGTCAGCCATTCTAGTGGGTATCTCACTGTGGTTTTCATTTCCATTTATCTAATGACTAATGATGGTGGTTATCTTTCTACAGATCAGTCTGCTATTTTCTTTGGTAAAATATATTTCCAAATCTTTTACCCCAAGTTTTAAAAAATATTTTTCTTGCTTGTCTTATATGTGTCTTCTGGATTCACATCTTAATCATAAATATGTTGTATGAAGATTTTCTCCCAGTCTGAAACTAGTTCCTTAATTTTATTGAGTTTCTTTCAAAGAGTAAGTGCTTCTTATTTTTAGAAAGTTCAAATTATTATTTTTTTCTTTTATAGGTCCTGACTCCTGTGTCCTATTCAGTAAAATAGATAGACCATATTTTCCAAAATTGTGTCCAATATTCTCTTCAAAATAGTTTTCTTGTTACAGTTCTGAAACATTTGACCCATTTCTAGTTATATGTTTTGCATATGCAACACAAGACTCTATGTTCATTTAAGACATATTGATATTGAATCATGCTGGCACTATTTATTGAAACAATATCCTTTCCACATTCATATGCCTTAGTTTACCTATAAAATATTTTTGACCTTATGTGTGTGTGTGTGTGTGTATATATATATATATATATATATATATATATATATATATATATACACACATAGTTCTATTTCAAACTTATTCACTCTATTCAAATTATTAATCAATCTATCTTCCTATCCTCATTCAATTATTGTTTTTTATATTGCTATGGATTAAGAAACAGTTTTGAAATTAGGCAAAGTAAATCTGATAGTTTATTTCTCATTTGTAAGTTATTTTGTCTATTTTGATCTCCTTTCACTTGTATATAAAATTAATAATTAACTTCTAAAATAGGCTCTGCTATTTTGACTTTGATTGCCTTGAGTCTATAGGTCAACTTCAGGGATAGCTCCCTCTATAATTTCATTGAGTTATCCAATTTATGTGCAAAATATATGTCTTATATTTATGTCTTCTTTATTTTCACCCATGAATGTTTTGTAGTTTTTAACAATGTGTATTGGACATGTTTTTATAAATTCATCCATGTGTATTATTTGGTTTCTCTACTTCTTCAATAGTGTCTATAAATTCTCTATTTGCAATGCTTTTGCTGGGATATAGACATACCATGAATTTTTCATTTTAATTCTTTAACTTTGTTTCATGCTACCTTGTTAAACTCATGCATTTCAAATGGATTTGGAGGGAAATTTTTGTTTGTTTTCTTTCCCTCCTTTTCTGTCTTTGTTTAGATTAATTTGGTTTGCATTATTTATTAGTTTTTTCTTTTATTGCCCTCACCAATGTCATATGGAGGTTCCTAGGCTATGGGTCAAATCAGTGCCACAGTTGCATGTCTATACCAAAACCACAGGAACAAATGATCCAAGCTGCATATGGGACCTACATGACAGCTTAGGGAAATGTGTTATCCTTACCCACTGAGTGAGGCCAGGTGTCAATCACAAATCCTCATGGGTACTGGGCAGGATGTTTCTGATAAGCCACAATGTGAACTATCTGTATTATTTATTTTTTCTATTATTATCTTTATTATCTTCATAGGTAAATATATTTTTTTTTTGGAAACAGGTTTTTTCCTCAGTCTTTTCAAATTTTGATTTTTCTTGGTTGTGTGTGTGTGTGCCCTATGAAAAATACAGTAAGTTTACAAATTTTATACATAAATGTAACTAAATATTATGGAATTACCATTTGGCGAAACATATAAGGCTATGCTGATATTCCCAACTCTAGTCTGCATGGAGTATGAGGACGGGAATCAAAATATTTTGAAGGAGTTTAGTATTTGATACATGTGGAGAATTTATGATAGTAACTTTATTTATTATAGGTTCATTTCTTTCCTTAAGCTCTGACTTAGGTGATTCCATGGCTGAATGAAAGTAATCAGGCTTTGTTGCCTCTTTCCATGGGGTTCAACCTGGATTTCCAGTCTTCAGTTGGGTTCTCTTCTCAAAGGAGCAAGCAACATGTACCACATCTTCTCTATTACTCAGCCATAAAAAAAGCCTGAACTAATGCCTTAAGCAGCAACGTGGATGGACCTCAATATTATCATATGGAAACATGTCAGGCAGACAAAGTAAAATGATCATATCACTTATATGTGGAATCTAACAAAAAATGATGCAAAAGAACTTATGTATAAAACAGAAAGAAACTGACAGATTTCAAAAGCAATCAAATGGTTACCATAAGTGGATCCATTGTAGGGAGGGGAGAATCTGGTGGGAATAACATATACACACTACTTTATAAAATAGATGATTATCTAGAACCTACTGTATGGCATAGGAGAATCTACTCTATAGTTTATAATAATCTACTGGGGGGAAAAGAATGGATATATGTGTATGTGTGACTGATTCCCTTTGCTGCACACCTAAAACAAACAATATTGCAAGTAAACTATAACTCAATATGAAAAATTAAAAAAACAAATTCAGAGCAAGCCAAAGGGAGTTGGGAATTAAGACAATGGAGCCCTTTAAATGGATAGGTTTTCTTTTTTAGTCATGATGGAAGATTATATGAGAAATTGAATATATATGACTATATATATAATGTATATACACACATACATGACTGGGTCACTATGCTGTAGCAAAAATTGAAATTATACTGTAAACAAATGTAGTATAATTAAAATGAAAAAAATGAAAGGTGTGCTTTAGAGATATTAAAGAAAACTTCATTAGCTATCAAGGCAAAGTATAATCTTTAAAAAAATTTCACAGTGAATGTGTTCACTCAACAAATTATCAGCTAAAATTTCAAATTTTAAGTAGATTAACATATGGCTACTTTATGAGCTCAATGTATTGATATGCATGTAAATATAACTTCAAATATTATTACAGTAAATTTTCATGGTAAAATAAAGCTATAAAGTATGATGTAAAATTAAATGGATTTATGTAAACCTAAAATTTCTGAATAAAAACTATTTTAGAAAGATATAAAATGAATAATGGAAGGCTGAATACTTTGACTTTATCCCTTTTTTTGATGTCTGTTTTATTTGGATTTCCATCATGAAACAGACTTCAATTTAAAAGCTATAAATCAAATAGGAATGTCCACTGGAGAGAAAAATCCCTCTTCACATCCCAGGCTATGACTTGACAGGGGGATACATGAATCTGGTAGGAAAGGCCAGGAAGGAGTTCTCCCCACATCTTCAGGGCTCCCACACACAGGGCATCTCCCCGAGGTTCTTCCTAAGGACAATGTTACCTCACATTCGGCCCTGAGAACCGTCTACCTGAGACTTACTTTACTCCAGACCTCATGAATGAGCATCTAGATGTGAAGCTGGGATCTGCATGTTTAACAAGTTCCCCAGGTGATTGCACAGAACATCTCAGTTTAGGGACCACTGCCCCAGGGCATCTGTCCTAGAGGCAGGAGGAGTAAAACTGATCAATTATCACAGGTTTAATGCATGTCTATTACCAAGAGCTTGGTGCCCTGTCCCCTTGGGTCTTCTCCCTGGTGGGTATAGCCTAGTCTTCACCTCTCCATTTCTGCAGGGGGTGAACTAACTGAGGAGGAAGCTCCAGGCTCATGACTTTCCTCTCTGAAGATGGTGAGTGGTTCAGGACCACAGAAGTTGTGACTAAATCTGTTGTCAGTGTGTTGTATGGAATAGGTGAGAAACCAGTACATACTTCTGTCAGCTAGATCACTTGAGCATAAATGTCAGAGAAGATCAACATATCTTTCACCAGAAGCAGATGTGTGTGTGTGTGCATGTGTGTGTGTCTGTGTCTCTACAGAGATATGCAGCACTTCTCTGTGTTCCCACTTAAGCCGCTTCATTTTTCTTTGTTAAAATTTTTAAAAGTTGATTTACAGTGTTGTTAATAGCTGCTGTGCAGCAAACATGGCACAAATTAAGCCACTACTTATTCCTAGTTCCTAAAATGGATAGAGGAGACATTCTTGGCTTCTTTTTTTGATATCCCTTGATAATAGCACTTTTCATTTCAGATTGTGCCTGTTGATGAAGTCTTGATTGGTTTTTTTTCTTTTGTAAATTGTATATAATTGTATATTGTATATATACACAATTTTTATTAGACTATAGTTTATATACATTTTAGTGTTGGTTTCTGCTGTACAGCATGGTATCCCAGTTTTTCTCATATTATCTTCCATTGTGTGCTATCCTAAGTAATTAGTTGTAGAGGTTGTTGAATCTGGAGAGGTAGAAGAATGATGATCATGAGTCCTGTGAAAATGTATATAACTGGTAGTAGTATTTTTAGTTTTTCAAGCAGTGATATTGCAAAGCTAATCTCCAAGACACATTGAGTCCAAGCAACAGGTGTGTTTACTTCTTCTTCAACCTTTAAGTATAAAATGGACATTTTGACTATTTACTTATTTAATTTTATTTTGTTTATTTTGGAGGGGCTGCACATATGGACGTTCCTAAGCTAGGGGGTCTAATCAGAGTACAGATGCCACCTATGCCAATGCCACAGCAGTGCAAAATATGAGTCATGACTTCCACCTACACCACAGCAATGCTGGATATTTAACCCATTGAGCAAGGCCAGGGTTCAAACCCAGAACCTCAAGGACCCTATGCGGTTTCATTTCTATTGTGCCTTGAGAGAACTCCCATTTTGCCTATGTATTTTTGATCCAACTTGCTTTGAGTATATATTGCGGAAGCTTTCTCCATATACTACTGAATACTGGTTTTTAGATTTCGAATGTTCTGTATTTTACAACTTGAATGTCAATACTAATTAATGTCTCTAAATGTACAGAAACAAAATGTAAATTATGTAGATTGTAATTTAATATCCCTCTTCCAAGGCATTTTTTCCTTACAAACTAGATGTAGCTGAAAATAATGACTAAGAGCCTGATTCTCTCCTAGATGATGGAAAAATGCCACTGAGCCAGTTTCTCTGCTAAATCAAACTCTCTTATCTGATACTAAGTTCTCATTTCACATGATGAGTCATTCCATTCAAAAGGATTTTTGTAGGGTCAGGGATGCAGACAGCATTGGCATATTCACTAGTAGGAAAGCCTACTATTTATCTGGATGCTCTAAATCATATTGTGATGGTTTCAGCTTCTCTCACTCTCTAGTCATCCCAGCAGACAGGAGGGGATCATGAAGATGGAGAACCAGAGCACCGTGTCTGAGTTCCTTCTCATGGGGCTTCCCATCTGGCCAGAGCATCAGGGCATTTTCTTTACCCTGTTTCTGGGCATGTACCTGACCACAGTGCTGGGGAACCTGCTCATCATCCTGCTCATCAGGCTGGACCCTCACCTCCACACCCCCATGTACTTCTTCCTCAGCCACCTGGCCTACTCTGACCTTTCCTTTTCCTCTGTCACTGTCCCTAAGATGCTGATGAACATGCAGACTCAGGATCAATCCATCTCCTATGCAGGGTGCATAGCACAGATGTATTTTTTCATATTTTTTACTGTTCTGGATGATTTTCTTCTTGCCTCAATGGCCTATGACAGGTATGTGGCCATCTGCCACCCTCTCCACTACACCACCATCATGAGAAAGGGACTGTGTACCTTACTAGTAATTGTGTCTTGGATTCTTTCCAGTGCTGATGCCCTGTGTTACACCCTCCTCCTGACCCAGCTGTCCTTTTGTGCTGACAACACCATCCCCCATTTCTTCTGTGACCCTGGTACCTTGCTCAAGCTCTCCTGCTCAGACACATCCCTCAATGAGCTGGTCATTTTCACAGTAGGACTGGCAGTCATCACCCTTCCACTCATATGCATCTTGATCTCTTATGGCCGCATCGGGGCCACCATCCTCAGGGTTCCATCTACCAAGGGCATCTGCAAAGCCTTGTCCACATGTGGCTCCCACCTGTCTGTGGTTTCTCTGTATTATGGAACAATCATTGGGCTATATTTTTTCCCCTCATCTAGTACCTCCAGTGACAAGAACATAATTTCCTCTGTGATGTACACAGTGGTCACCCCATTGCTGAACCCCTTCATTTACAGCCTGAGGAACAGGGATATGAAGGGGGCCCTGGTGAAACTCTTCCACAAGGCAGCAGTCTTGTCTCAGTGATGTTTGCTCATCTTTATAACAGACACACATAGTCACTAGCCTCATATCCTACAGGTCTAATCTTAGGCCCATCCTGGAGTGAATACTCAGTAAAGATTTGGTAACTTGAATTGCAGTTTGTTGCAGTTATTCTGTCTTTTCCTAGCAAGTCATTCTTATAAATTTTGAATTCTCAGTTGATATTATGGATTATTTCTTATTTACAATATTAAGGAATGCATAGCTAAAAGTTTTTAAGTCAATCCTGTTATTACCAGGAATTCATTGTTCTCTTAATATCTTTATTGAGTTTTAATTGATATATAAACTGTGCACATATTTAAAGTGTTCAGATTGATATTTTGAAACCACCATCAAGTTATTTACTGTACTCATCATCTCCACACACTTAACATTTTAATTTACTTGTGTGTGCAGTGAGAGGACTTACGATCCATTGCGCTAGTAATTACTGTGTCTACAATACAGTCTGCTTTGCTCTAGTCATCATGCTGTGCATTCGACCTCAGGAGAACATATTCCTCTTGCAAAACTGGGACTTTGTTCATTATGTTAGTGAAAGAATTCAAACCAAAACAAGACTAATACTGAGTGATCTAATTTTATGTGGAAACTAAAATCATCAAATTCATAGAGCTGAGGATAGGATGGTGGTATCTAGGGCCTAGGGAGTAGGACAAGGGGCTCCTTATGAATTGATGGAAGCTCCAGGCTGACCAGGCTCTGGTGGCATAAAGATGGGCCAGAGCTGAGACTTGGTAAAACATGGCCTTTCATTTCCTCACTTCCCATTCAGTGTTCCTTGCGTGTTTTGGATTGGTGGTGGTGAGGATGGTGGGTCAGGAGAAGAAACTAGAGCAGCCTTCATTGCCTCAGGAAACAATCCACAGTTATGAGTTCAGTTCCTCCACTTAGGGACTCAAGGATTCTGGATTTTAGAAACATGATCACTCTAAAACTGTGTTGTCCCCATCACTCAGGAGTTCACGCTCAGATTTGTTGTGTCTGGAGTTTCTGATGGCATCTGTGTTTGAAAAAAACTCCAGCTCATACCAGACTGGGAATGAGAGGACAAAGAATGCATGAGTGGTCTGGAGTCTTCTGTTGCCCCCAGTGAATTTGGTGTCTGTCTCATTAAATGTCTTCATTATGAATCTCCATGAAAATCATTGCTGCTCACCTTTATGTTATGAGACTAAGTTTTAATCTCTTTACTTCTACATCCAGTGAAGAATCATATAGTTCTCCTTGTTCAGGCTGTACTCAGTTAAAGACGAATATGATCAAATCTGCTCCCAAGGCTCACCACTATGTAGATATCAGAGAAGAATATTTGTGAAAACAGATCTCAATTTTAGGCTGTACCTGCCAGAGTGTGTGGCCTGGGGTAATTCCCTTCACTCTTCGGAATATCCACTTCATCTTTTGTGGAAATTGAAAACATTGCACAACATCTAAAATATGTTTGATTTGAAACAAACGCAATACAAAATTTGGCTTAACATGACCACTGACCAAGCATAATGAACATTCAATTCCCCTCAACAAAAGTGACATATCAGTATCATCTTTTTCCTATGTATATAGCTCTGTATCCAGCCCTTTATGGGAAGAAGGTTTTTTTTATTATTATTATTATTATTATTTCTTTTTTTTTCTCAGAAGCAATATTTATTTCAACATGATTTTATCTACATATATAACCATGGTTCCATACCAAGACTTGCTCTCACAAATACCTGTACTAGCTCCACCTCTTCAACTGGAATTATTGTCATAGCCAGTGCCAGGGATCAAAGCTGCACCTCCACAGCAACCCAAGCTGTTGCAGTTGGATTCTTTTTTTTTTTTCCCACTGTACAGCAAGGGGGTCAGGTTATCCTTACATGTATACATTACAATTACAGTTTTTCCCCCACCCTTTCTTCTGTTGCAACATGAGTATCTAGACATAGTTCTCAATGCTATTCAGCAGGAGCTCCTTGTAAATCTATTCTAAGTTGTGTCTGATAAGCCCAAGCTCCCGATCCCTCCCGATCCCTCCCACTCCCTCCCCCTCCCATCAGGCAACCACAAGTCTCTTCTCCAAGTCCATGATTTTCTTTTCTGAGGAGATGTTCATTTGTGCTGGATTATTAGATTCCAGTTGTAAGTGATATCATATGGTATTGTCTTTGTCTTTCTGGCTCATTTCACTCAGAATGAGATTCTCTAGTTCCATCCATGTTGCTGCAAATGGCATTATGTCATTCTTTTTTATGGCTGAGTAGTATTCCATTGTGTATATATACCACCTCTTCCTAATCCAATCATCTGTCGATAGACATTTGGATTGTTTCCATGTCCTGGCTATTGTGAATAGTGCTGCAATGAACATGCGGGTGCATGTGTCTCTTTTAAGTAGAGTTTTGTCCGGATAGATGCCCAAGAGTGGGATTGTGGTATCATATGGAAGTTCTATGTATAGATTTCTAAGGTATCTCCAAACTGTTCTCCATAGTGGCTGTACCAGTTTCCATTCCCACCAGCAGTGCAGGAGGGTTCCCTTTTCTCCACAGCCCCTCCAGCACTTGTTATTTGTGGATTTATTAATGATGGCCATTCTGACGGGTGTGAGGTGATATCTCATGGTCGTTTTGATTAGCATTTCTCTTATAAGCAGCAATGTTGAGCATTTTTTCATGTGTTTGTTGGCCATCTGTATATCTTCTTTGGAGAAATGTCTATTCAGGTCTTTTGCCCATTTTTCCATTGATTGATTGGTTTTTTTGCTGTTGAGTTGTATAAGTTGTTTATATATTCTAGAGATTAAGCCCTTGTCAGTTGCATCATTTGAAACTATTTTCTCCCATTCTGTAAGTTGTCTTTTTGTTTTCTTTTTGGTTTGGAACAGAATAGAGAATCCGGAAATAAACCCTGACACCTATGGTCAATTAATCTTTGACAAGGGAGGCAAGAACATAAAATGGGAAAAAGAAAGTCTATTCAGCAAGCATTGCTGGGAAACCTGGACAGCTGCATGCAAAGCAATGAAACTAGAACACACCCTCACACCATGCACAAAAATAAACTCCAAATGGCTGAAAGACTTAAATATACGACAGGACACCATCAAACTCCTAGAAGAAAACATAGGCAAAACACTCTCTGACATCAACATTATGAATATTTTCTCAGGTCAGTCTCCCAAAGCAATAGAAATGAGAGCAAAAATAAACCCATGGGACCTCATCAAACTGAAAAGCTTTATTATTATTTCTTTAGCTTAATTACCTAGGAGTGGAATTGCTGTGTCAAATGTACATTGAATTATATGAGGAACTGACCAACACTTTCTTATCATGGTTCTACATTATGCATTACTGCTAACCATGTGTGAGTGAGAGTTCCAATTTCTACTAACACCCTCACTTCCTCTGGTATTGCCAGTCATCTGATGTCAGCCATTCTAGTGGGTTTGCTGTGATATCTCACTGTGGTTTTCATTTCCATTTATCTAATGACAAATGATGTTGGATATTTCTATACAGAATGATCTGCTATCTTCTTTGGTGAAATATCTTCTCAAAACTTTTACCCCTAGTTTTAAAAAATAATTGGCTTGCTTTTCTCCTCTATGTGTTGTGGATTCACATCTTTATCAGAAATAGGTTCTATAAATATTTTCTCCCAGTCTGAAACTTGTTCTTTAATTTTATTGAGTTCTTTTGAATAGTAAGTGCTTCTTATTTTTAGTAAGTCCAAATTATTATTTTTTTTTGTTCTTTAGGTCATGAGTCTTGTGTCCTAGTCAGTAAATTTGATAGCCCATATTTTCCAAGAATGTGTCCAATGTTCTCTTGAAAATAGTTTTCTTGTTACAGTTCTTACCAATTTGACCCATTTCTAGTTATATGTTTTGCATATGGTGCAACACAAAACTCTATGTTCATTTAAGATATATTGATATTGAACCATGCTGACACTGTTTATTGAAACAATATCCTTTCTACATTCAAATGACTTGGTGTAATTGTAAAATATAATTTGACCTTATATATATTATTCTATTTCAAACTTACCCACTCTATTCAAATTATTAATCAATCTATATTCCTATCCTCATTTAGTTATTGTTTTTTTCCATTGCTATGGATTAAGAAACAGTTTTGATATTAGGTCAAATAAGTCTGATGGTTTGTTTCTCATTTTTAAATTATTTTATTTACTTTGATTCCCTTTCACTTCTATATGAAATAATTAACTTCCAAAGCAGGCTCTGTTATTTTGACTTTGATTGCCTTGAGTCTGCAGGTTGATTGTGGGGAGAGCCCCCTCTATACTTTCAATGAGTTATCCAATTTATGTGCAAAATATGTCTCTTTTGCTTATGATCTCTTTAATTTCTCCCATGAATATTTTGTAGTTTTTAACAATGTGTATTGCATGTGCTTTGATAAATTCATTCATGTGTATTTTTTGGTTTTCCTACTTCTATATTAGTATATATAAATTCTCCATTCTCAATGCTGCTGTTGGGATATAGAAATACCGTGAATATTTCAGTTTAATTAATTAACCTTGTTTCATGCTACCTTGTTAAACTCAAGTACTTCAAATAGATTTAGAGAGAGATTTGTTTGTTTGTTTTCTTTCACTTTTTTCTAACTTTGCTTAGATTAATTTGGTTTGTATTAAGCATTGTTTTTTTCTTTTATTGGCCTCACCAATGACATATGGAGGTTCCCTGGCAATGGGTCAAATCAGAGCTTCAGATGCATATCTATTCCACAGCCACAACTGCAAAGGATTTGAGCTGCATATGTGACCTACACCACAACTTAGGGAAATGTGGGTTCCTTACCCACTGAGCAGGGCCAGGGATCAACCCAAATCCTCCTGGATACTAGGCAGGATCTTTCCTCATAAGCCAAAATGGGAACTATCTGTATTATTCATTTCTCTATTATGATCTCTGTTATCTTCTTAGGTAAATATGTTTTTTTGAACCTCAGGTTTTTTCCTCACTCTTTTCAAATTTTGATATTATTTGAGTGTGTGTGTGTCCATCCCCTATGTTAAATACAATAATTTTACAAATTTTATATGTAAGTATGAGACTCAACAGTGTGGTATTAGCATTTGTACTGACATTTAAGGATATGCTGATATTCTCACCTTTAGTCTGTTTGCAGTGTGAAGATGGGAATCAAAAATTTTTATGGTTACAGTGTATTTATTTATTTATTTATTTATTATTTATTTTTAATATTGCAATGACTTTTATTTTTTCCATTATACCTGGTTTACAGTGTTCTGTCAATTTTCTACTGTACAGCATGGTGAGCCAGTTACACACACATGCATACATACTTTCTTCTCATATAATCTTGCTCCATCTTAAGTGACTAGAAATGTTCATTGCAGCACTATTCACAATAGCCAAGTCATGGAAACAACCCAAATGTCCATCAACAGATGATTGGATTAGGAAGATAGTGGTATATATGTACAATGGAATACTACACAGCCATAAAAAAGAAAATAATGCCATTTGCAGCAACATGGATGGAACTGGAACCAAAATATTTCGAAGGAGTTTAGTATTTGATACATGTGGAGAATTTATGAGAGTAACTTTCTTTGTTATAGGTTCATTTCTTTCCTTAAGCTCTGACTTAGGTGATTCCATAGGTGAATGAAGGTAATCAGGCTTTGTTGCCTCTTTCCATGGGGTTCAACCTGGGTTTCCAGTCTTCAGTTGGGTTCTCTTCTCAAAGGAGCAAGCAACATGTACCACATCTTCTCTATTACTCAGCCATAAAAAAGCCTGAACTAATGCCTTAAGCAGCAACGTGGATGGACCTCAATATTATCATACGGAAACATGTCAGGCAGACAAAGAAGTAAAATGATCATATCACTTATATGTGGAATCTAATAAAAAATGATACAAAAGAACTTATGTATAAAACAGAAAGAAACTGACAGATTTCAAAAGCAATCATATGGTTACCATAGGTGGAACCATTGTAGGGAGGGGAGAATCTGAATGGTGGGAATAACATATACACATTACTGTATAAAATACATGATAAACTAGAAACCTCTAGCACAGGAGAATCTACTCTATAGTTTATAACAATCTACTGGGGGAAAAAGAATGGATATATGTATATGTGTGAGTGATTCCCTTTGCTTCATACCTAAAACTAAAGCAACAGTGCAAGTAAAGTGTACTCCAATAAAAATAAATAAATAAAAAACACAAACAAATTCAGAGCAAGCTAAAGACAGTCAGGAACTAAAACAATGGAGCCCATTAGATGGACACTTTTATGATGGAAGTTAGTATGAGAAAAATAATATACATATATTATGGTTTTGTCATTATGCTGCACATCAGAAAGTGACAAAACACTGTAAATTAATTTTATAATAGAAACAAAAAATGTAGTGAGTACTTCATGTATATTTACATAACCTTCACTAGACAACTGATGAAAGAGATTTCAAGGCATTGTGTAATCTTTAATAAAATTTCACAATGAAATGTGTTCATTGGTGTGTGGGGCTGAGGGCTCAGCGCTTCAAGTGGGGACCATGGTGTATCCAGCAGGCCCACGAGCAATCTCCTAGAAGGCAGCAACTTTCAGCACTGGGAGCATGTCACCAGGCATCACTACACAAGTTTGTCACCTTATCCTCAGCAAATATTAATAGACTCTGGAACATAGTAAATGCTCAGGATGTATTCATTGAAAGAATGGTTGGGGAAGGCAGAGCAAATGGCAGAGGAGTAAGAGGTCACACTAGCCTTCTCCCAGAAACACATCAAAAAAGCACACCTACATGTAAAAATGACTCACACACAACATCAACTGAATGCTGGCAGAAGGAATTAAACCTCCAAAAAAAGGCAAGAAACGCTTGACATACCTGGGCAGAACAAAAGAAAAAAAGAGAGAGATAGAAAAGGAATGAAGATGGGACTAGCATTCCTGAGAGGGAGCTGTGAAGGAGAAAAGGAACCCACACCCTGGGAAGTCACCTAATGGACAGAAAAATCAGCTGAGTAGCTAGGACCTCAAAGTTGTGGAGAAATCTCAGCAGCTGAACTGAGAACAGCAAAGCAGTGTGAGAGCCCCACAGATCATCTGAACCACAAGCTGGGATACCACAGCCTGAGATGCTCAGGCAGGTGCTGGGTGCTGTGACTCAGGCTCTGGAGGTCAGTCCTGGGGAGAGGACTGGGGCTGGCTGTTTGGGGACAGTTTGAGGGGCTAAGCAGCAGAGCACCATTGGTGGTGAGTGGTATGTCACAGGCTGGGGAGAGGAATGCCATGGCAGAGGGAACCCTGGAGAAGGTCCAGGCCCACAGGAGAGGCAGGGCACCATTGTTGGGGAGTGCAAGGGCAGGAGGGGTGGACACTTTAGGAAACTCCCTGCACTGGAGTGTGCACATGTCCATGGGCTCTCAGAGGTTGGGGTGGCTCTGGCGCAGGCTACAGGTGTCCAGAAGCCTCTTGCTCATTTAGTGGAGACTGGGTGCTTCTCGTGCAAGCTAGTGGTGCCAAGGCACCTCCTGTGTGGGCTAAGGGCATCAGGGGCTAAGTGCAATGTGGCACCTCTTGCATGATTTACAGGTGGCAGGGACAGAATATGGTGGTCATCTCAGAGATCAGAGGGAGGTGAGGCCTGCCACCACTGGGTGCCTATGAGTGAGCCCTATGTGCCACCCCAGTCACCTCAGGGTTTGGAAAAAAAGATAAAAAGAGGGCACTGCAACCAAGCACCATATGCTGTTGCTCTCACACCACTGGGAACATAGCTGCCCTGCAGTTGCCACTGCCAAATGCTTGGGGGAACCCAGAGAGTTCATTACTGTCTCTTCCCAAGAACCTACAACTAGGAGTGGCTGGTTAGCAGCTCTTTTGTGGGCTAAGTGGTACAGGGTGCTTCTTGTGAGGTCTGCAGACAATGGAGGCAAATTGCCACAGTTATCCCTGATTCCAGAGTTGAGCATGGCCCACCACAACTGGAGATAACTGAACATAAATCCCTTATAGCCCCAACCACCTCAGAGGGCACAATAAAGAAGGCCATTGCAATGGAACACCACCTGTTGTTGCTCTCACTTCCCTGCGAGTACACCCACCCTGCTGCTGCCATGGCCAAACCCTCTGGGAAGTGCCCAGATGATTGATTACTGACCCCTCCCAGGAACCTTCAACTAGGAGCATCTCATGCAACACCTCCTGTGGGGGCTAAGCAGGAGGAGGTGCTTTTGGCATGGTCTAAAGGAGGCAGGGGCAAACTACCACAGTTATCTCTGTCTCTACAGGTGTGAGTAGCTCCGAACATTAGGTGTCTGTGAACAGACACCACTTTCAGCCCCATTCACCTCAAGGGAAACACAGAGGAGGGCATTGTGACAAAACACAACCTGTTGGTGCTCTTGCATCCCTGGGAACACACCTGCCCTGTTGCTGCCACTGCTAAATGTTCAAGACAGTACCCATAAGCCCGATCTCTGTCACTTTCCAGGATCCTGCAACTAGGAGCAGACTGTACAGCACCTTCTATGTGGGCTATGTGAGAAAGGGTGCTTCATGCTTGGTCTACGTGTAGTGGGGACAAAAGACTGCAGTTATCACTGACTCTAGAGATGGTCATGTCCCACTCCTACTAGGGGTCCCTGAATAGGCATCACAAGTGGTGGTTCCAATCACCTCAGAGGAGGGCGTTGCAATCAAACACATGCTGTTGTTGCTCTCACTCCCATGGGAGCTAAAACATCCTCCTACTGCTACTGCCAAATGCTCTGGTCACATTTCCGATCCTCCTAGAGCTCATTACCACTTCCCAGGGCCCTGAAGCTAGGGGTAGCCTGTGCCACCTTCCTGCAGTCCTTGCTTCTGTCAAGAGCCCAATGAACAGGCACTTACTGCTGGCCCTATCCATTGCCTCCTTTTCCCTGGAAACACACTGAACATCCTGGCAGTAATAGCCTGCTCACGATGAAGAAAGAGATGGCAAATTTTCAATCTCCCACACCAAAAATAAATAGTAACCTCCCCCAGGAAATACAAAAGGGTATTCTTGCATAGAAGTAGCCTTACAAGACTACAGTGTGGCTTTCCCAAACTCACAGAAAAAGAAAAAACATGAGCAAGATGAATAAGCTCAGGAACATTCCTAGTTAAAAGAACAGGAGAATTCACCTAAAGCAGTTGACAATGACACAGACCTCTGCAGTCTGAACAGACATTGAGTTCACAAGGGAAATGGTGAAGATACTGAAGTAATTAAGAAAGGATATGAACAGTAATGCAGATTCTTTTAGAAAGGTACTAGAAAATGTAAGGAGGAGCCAAATAAAACTAAAAAATTCATTTTCAGAGATACGATCTGAGCTAAAGGCAATAAAGACAGAATGAATAAGGCAGAGGAACAAATTAGTGACATGGAAGATAGAATAATGGAAACCACCCAATCAGCACCACAGACAGAAATCCAAATTTAAAAAAAAATGAAAGCAATCTAAGAGACCTATGGGATAATATAAAGTGGGACAATCTAAGTGTAATAGGAATTCCAGAAGTAGAAGAAAAAAAAAGGGGGGATTGAAAATATATTTGAAGAAATTATGGCTGGGAACTTTCCACATCTAAAGGATACTGATATCAAGATACAGGATGCACAGAGGGCCCCAAACATGTTGAACCCAAACAGACCCATACCAAGACATACTATAATAAAAATGGCAAAAGTTAAAGAAAAAGGGAAAAAGAATTCATTGATTATAAGTGAACCCATATAAGGCTATCAGCTGATTTCTTCACAGAAGCACTACAGGCCAGAAGGGAGTGGCAAGATAGATTTAAAGTGCTGAAAGGAAAAAATGTGCAGCCTATAATATTCTAGCCAGCAAGAATATCATTTGAAATAGAAAGGGAAGAGTTCCCATCATGGCACAGTGGTTAACAAATCTGAAGAGGAACCATGAGGTTGCAGGTTTGATCCCTGGCCTTACTCAGTGGGTTAAGGATCTGGCTTTGCCGTGAGCTGTGGTGTAGGTTGCAGATGTGGCTCGGATCCTGTGTTGCTGTGGCTCTGGCGTAGGCCAGCGGCTACAGCTCTGATTTGACCCCTAGCCTGGGAACCACTATATGCCATGGGAGTGGCCCTAAAAAAGGCAAAAAGCCAAAAAAAGAAAAAATAAATAAATAAATAAAAAGTAAAATAGAAGGGGAAATAAATAATTTTTCCAACAAACAAAAGCTAAAAGAGTACAGCAATACAAAACCCATCCTAACAGAAATAATGAAAGAGTTAAAAAAAAATTTAAAAAAAATTAAAAAAAAAGAAAAGATGAAGAATTAGGATGGAGGAAACCACAACTGGAAAGCAGTAACTTAAATAAGCCAGCATACAGATCGAAATATGAAGATGTTGTGGGGGGGAAAGACAACAAAATCATACAATGTGGGCAAGGAAAGTATGAAAATGTAGCTTCTTTGTTTTTATTTTCAGGATGTGTTTGAACCTATATGATTATCAGGCTAAAGCAAGCAGGTACAGGAAGTGGTTAACATACTTAAAAAACAGGAAAACCGCAAATCAAAACCAAACATTACATTCACAAAAACTGAAAAGTACTCAAGCATAAAATAAGTGGAAACCATCTTACAAAATAAAGAAGAGGGAAACATAGAATCACCCAGAAAACAAGGTTTAAAATGTCAATAAACCCATATCTTTCAATAACCACCTTAAATGTCAATGGACTGAATGCTCCAATCAAAGACACACAGTTGCAGATTGGATAAAAATGCAAAAACCTTCAATCTACTGTCTATAAGAAACTCAAATTAGAGCAAAGGACACATAGAGATTCAAAGTGAGGGGATGGAAAAAGATGTTTCATGCCAATGGACCAGACAGGAAAGCAAGAGTTGCAATACTCCTATCAGACAAAATAGACTTTAAAACAAAGGCCCTAAAGAAAGACAAAGAAGGACACTATTTAATGGTTAAAAGATCCATTCAAGAAGAGGATATTACAATCATCAATATATATGCCCCTGATATTGGATCCCCCACACACCTACCATAAATACTAACAGACATGAAAGGAGAAAGTGATGGGATTACACTCATAGTAGGAGACTTTACCACCCCACTGACATCAATGGACAGATCCTCTAGACAGGGAATCAATAAGTCAACAGAGATCCTAAAGGACATAATAGAAAATTAGACTTCATTGACATTTCCAGGACATTATATCTAAAAAAGTCAGAATATGCATTCCTCACAAGTACACCTGGAACATCCTTAAGAATTGATCCATATACTGGGGCACAAATTTAAGAGTATAGAATTTATTTGAAGCATCTTCTCTCACCACAATGGCATGAAACTAGAAATCAACCACAGGAAAAGAAATGAGAAAACACTAACTACATAGACACTAAACAACATGCTATTAAAAAACCAATGGGGCAGTGAGAAAATCAAGAAGGAAATTAAAAAATACATCAAGACAAATGACAATGAACACACAACCACTTAAAATCTATGGGAAGCTGCAAAAGGAGTGCTCAGGAGGAAGGTCATAGCAATACAGGCCTTCCTCAAAAAAAAAAAAAAAAAAAAAAAGCAAAATCGCAAATCAACAACATAACCCACCACCTAAATGAATTAAAAAAAGAACAAGAAACCCTAAAGTCAGCACAAGGAAGGACATCTGCAGGGAGCTGAGAAGATACAAGGAGCCAAGGAAGGGAGCTTGCCTGAACAGTGCAATTCCAAGGGCAGGCTCCTAATCAGAAAAAGGGGCCTGTCTGAACCACACAATTCCGAGGGCAGGTTCCTAAACAAGGGGATGCCTGCCTGCATGGTGCAATTCTGAGGACAGGCCCCAGAAGACAATATGGCTCGCCGGCTGACATAGGTGAAAAACTAAATTTCCCAGGAAATAATTTCCATTTTGTGTTGCTGAATGGGGATTGTTCCATGGATGACTTAGTCTTTTCTGTTATTCACTTGTTATTCAGTTTTCCTTAGTTTATCCTGATTATTTACTTATTATTCTTATTTCCCATTCTTATTTTCCTGTGGTGATTTGTGATTTAACAAAATTACAACAATAATATAATAAGAATTTCATCCAGAAGGACTTTTCCCTATTCAAATCCAACTTAATTAAAACATAGTGTTTATCTACTAACTAGTTATAGAGTAAACTTTAGAGTTAGGATTTTAATGAGGTCTATAGAAGTTACACACATATTATTCATTATCAAAAGAAACCTAGCTGTGAGTTTTGTCCTTGATGTTAGAAACTTTTAGTGGTAGCTTGCTAAGTTGATTTGTATTTTCTCACACTGTTTCCCTGCCAAGGATACTTTGAAGATAGACACTAGTCTGAAGACAAGATTTTTTTTTCTGTAACTTCTAAAGCTTGTGGGAATTGGCTGGCCATGAGATGGTTTGTGCTGAGTCTCCTCTTTCCCACATGATATGCTACACCTGTTTGTCCTTGAATTGTACTCGTTAAATTTAGTTAAGTTGAAGATTTTAGAATGTGATGTATTGCTACTATACCATGTGATCAAAAAACAAAGCATAATAGTTGACCAATGTACCTTTAACACTATGATGTAATCTGTAATGAAAAACTGTCTATATAATCAACCACTTATGCCAATAAAGTTTGAGCAGTCCAACGCCCTGAAAGAAGGAACAAAGAGGCTGTCTCTGTATGCACATTCGCTGACACCATGTCCCTCTCCGATTGGGAAAAATTTACACTCCCTGGCCACCAGAGCTGGCCTTTGGCACATTTCCTCTCCCCCAGTCCTTGTTGACTGTCATTTATTCTCTGCTTTGTGTGTTTCTCAAAGTGAAATTATGCAGCATTTGTCCTTGTGGGACTGGCTTATTTCACTTAGCATAACATCCTCCTAGTTCATCCCTGTTGTCAGAAACAGCAGAATTTCCTTTTTCAAAGGCAAAATTATAATCCATTGTGTGTATATGCCACATTTATCTCTTCATCTGTTGATGGATTTGTGGTTTATTTCTATAGATTATATTTGTGCACAGAGCTGCAGTGCATATGGGAGAGTAGATAAATTTCTGAGCTCCTGATTCCAGTCCCTTTTGGTCTATACCCAGAAGTGGATTGTTGGATCATGTGGTAGTTGTATTTTTAATGTCTTGGGGAATCTCCATACTGTTTTCCATATTGGCAGCACAACTTTACATCCCCACCAACATTGTAGAAGGGTTTTTGTTTGTGTGTTTTTTAAGTTGTGTGTGACAAAAAAATTCATTTTAAACTTATAAATTATTTGGTATGAATCCATACAAACCTCACTTCTGGCTAGGATGAGTATGGGTTAGACAGCACCAAAAAGCAGCACCAGGGCTTTTATATTTGTGTCACTATGTTTCATGCTGAATGTCTGTTTCTGTGTATAACACACTCACAATCTACCTCTCCTCCCCTTGGATGGCTGAAAAGCAAATAGGGACTTGGGAGGGCCTTGGAAATATGTGTATCCATTTTACCTGTTCAGATAGCCTCACAGCCTGACTGTTCCTTTGTCACAGCTCTAGACATTAACAGGCAGCAAACAAAGTCCTCTTTATGCTAAGTTGGTGGGACATTGCACAGATGGTTTGAGGGCTACTGAATTTCTTGCTATGTTCCTAATCGATGTTAGATGACTTCCACATTTCTCACTGGGGAACAAAGTAGGGTCAACTTTGAAACCTTGTCTCATTAATCAGATGACTGTGCATGCTGATATAGTTCCTTGGTCTCCCAGCATCTTTAATATCTTGGCTCTCTGGTTACCTCAGCAGTCAAATTCTCATGTCCCTCACTTTGCATGTATGCTCAGAGCTTAGCCATTTTAAAGCCCTGGTGATGGAAGGGGAGATAGAGACAATGGCAGATATGAAGGAAGCTATTTGTTTGCAAATTTATTAAAAAAGCAGTGAATCAAGTGCTATAGACCTACTAATCATCAAGGGCTATCCATCTTCTGGGCCTGTACTGTTTCCTGGAAGTGAGAGGGAGACTTCAGAAATAAACACACATTTTCAGGAACCTACTTGATCTTTCTTGATGGCCTCCTATATCTTTGTCATCTTTTATATCCTGATGTCTGCTTACTCATCCTGCCCCCCAAAATGAGCTGATTTATTTATTTTTGTGATCTGTTTCCTTTTGATTGTTATTTTAGTCAATATTATTGACTTTTGATATATTTTCTAAATTAAAAATTTTTAATGTGATAAAATATATGTAACACAATTTAATATTTCAACAATTTTTTGGTACCCATCTGTGCACTAAGTAATTCATGTTGTTGTGCAACCATCACCACCATCCACCTCCAGAATTTTTTATCTTCACAAATGGAAACTCTGTACCCACTGAACAATAACTCCTCCTTTTCCTTTCCACACCAGCCCCTGGCAGTCACCTTTCCATTTTTTGTCTCTATTAATTTGACTCTTCTAGGAATCTCATATGAATGTAATCTTCCAGTATTTATAATTCTGTGACTGCATGATTTTACTTAGCATAATATCTATAAGGCTCATTCATGTTGTGGCTATATCAGGATTTCTTTCTTTTTCAAGGCTGACTTATATTGCACTCTATATATAGACCACATGTTATTTATCCAATCATTTGCAAAAGACCCTGTGTTGTTTCCATCTTTTTGCTGCTGTGATTAACACTGTTTTAAATATGGATGTATAAGTACCTGTTCGGCGCCTGCTTTCAATTATTCAAAGTATATAACCAAGAGTAAAGTTCTGCTATCATATGAAATTCCATAGAGTTTTTTGAGGAACTTTCTTAATGTTTGTCTTTTCCTCCCTTCCTTTTCATTCCTTCATTTCTTCCTCTTTCTTTCCTCAATTTTTCTTTTTCTTTCTTTCTTTCTTTCTTTCTTTCTTTCTTTCTTTCTTTCTTTCTTTCTTTCTTTTTTCTTTCTTTTTCTTTCTTGCATTCTTTTTTCATTGTTTTATTTCTTATAGTAATTTAATGAAAAAAGTAAGTTTTTGTGTTGAGCACTTTTTTTTTTTTACATGGTGCATCAATCTTCCAAATAATGTTTTAAGTGCTGTGCATATATATAATGTGCATGTGGTGTGTGTGTGTGTGTGTGTGTGTGTGTATAATGTGTGTGTAAGACAGACATAAGCACATAAGCAGTATGACTGTGGAGCCATGGGATGGACAGTATCTTACTAATTACTGTTTCCCTTCTTTCACTCATTATGTCTCCCCTCTCTAAAAAAGAGAATGAGTCTTCCTTATTTCCGCTGAAGTGTTTCGTTGAAGTCACATACTTTCTCCATGTGACAGAGTCAGTGTTCAGACAAATCAAGTTGTGTTGCTCTCACCAGAATGGATGAGGCATCCGTGTGTGAGTTCAGTGCAGTGAGGCCTTTCCACACACTGACACAGTCAATCTGAGAAGTCTTGTGACCACGTCATAACTGCTATGCTCAGTACATCTAAGTTCCTAGAACTTCCCATTTGTCTTCATTCCCAGAAGAGAGAAAGGCAACATGAGGAGGGAGAACCAAAGCAGCATGTCCGTGTTCTTCCTCCTGAGGTTCTCCATCCAGCCAAAGCAGCAGGGCATGCACTTTGTTCTGTTCCTGGGCATGTACCTGATCACAGTGCTGGGGAACCTACTCATCATCCTGCTCATCAGGCTGGACCCTCACCTCCACACCCTCATGTACTTCTTCCTCAGCCACTTGGCCCTCACAGATGCCTCCTTTTCATGTCACTGTCCCTAAGATGCTGATGATCATGCAGACTCGGGATCAATCCTTTCCCTATGCAGCGTGTGTAACACAGACATATTTTTTCATGTCTTCTTCTTGCATTGACAACCTTCTTCTTGCAGTGATGACCTATGACAGGTATGTGGCCATCTGTCACCCTCTGCTACACCATTGTCATGAGGGAGGAGCTGTGTCTGTGTCTGTTGTTTGGTTCCTGGCTCATCTCCTGTGCCATTGCCCTAACCCACACACTCCTCCTGGCTCAACTGTCCTTCTGGGCTGACAACTTCATCATCCACTTCTTCTGGAATCTTGCTGCCCTGCTTAAGCTGTCCTGCTCAGACACCTCTCTCAATGAGCTGGTGATATTCACTCTAGAGTCTGTGGGTTTCTTTTTTTCCATTGAGTGGCATCCTGGTCACTTATGGCCACAATGGTGTCTCCATCCTGAGGGTCCCCACTACTAACGGGATCTGCAAAGCCTTGTCCAATTGTGGCTCCCACCTCCCTGCGGTGTCTCTATTCTATGGGACAATGATGGCAGTGTACTTTTCCTCCTCATCAGGCCAGTCCCCTGACAAAGACATCCTTGCTTCTGTGATGTACACAATGGCATCCATGTTGAACAATTCCACGTTGAACAATTTCATCTATAAGCTGAGAAACAGAGATATGTCATTGGCTCTAGGAAGTTTTTCATTAACAATAACCATTTTCACCAAGTGGGAATCACCTAACCATGTTCTTATTTCACTCACTGACCTTGTCAGAAATGACTTATAAAGTTGTGTTTTGAGTACCCATGTCAGTAACACCTTTCCTCAGTGTCCTTTAAATGGTCATTGTTATTAGATCAATCTCTTTCCCTTTAGTCATATCCATTGTCTATTTATCCTCCATAACCATACATATGTCATTAGCAGCAACACACATGTAATTTTTTGGGGATTCAAAGTTTCCAACTCCTCTGTATGTGTATGTGATTTAAAATTTTTTTCCATGTGTAATATTATTATTACATTTGGATTTTTACAGCTTTTTAAAGTGTATATATATAAATAGACAGAGAGTGAGTGCATGAGAGAGAGTCTTATTGTGGTCATCTTTTGCCATATGTTTGTAAATTTTTAATTAATTACTAAATTATTTTCAAATATAATTGACTTACAATGTGTGTTAATTTCAGGTGTAGAGCAAAGTGATTTGCTTTTAAATATATACTATTTATGTTTATGAAAATATCTAGTACAGATCCATGTGCTATACATTTGGTACTTGTAATTATCTACTGTACATATTGTAGTGTTATGTCTTAACCCCAAACTCCTAATTTTTCCCTCCCCCCATTCCCCTTTGAGAACCATTTTCTATATCTGTGGATCTATTTCCCTTTTGTGCATGAATTCATTTGTATCATTTTTTGAATGCACATATAATCAATATCTTATATGATTTTCTCTATTGTGTACTTCATTTAGTATGATAATCTCTAGGCTCTTCCATGTTGCTACAAATGGCATTATTTTTTCTTTATATGGCTGAGTAATATTCTATTATAGTATGTACCACATCATTTTTATCACTCATCTGTTTATGGATGATGTTGCTTACTTGAATACTCCTCAGTCATAGAAAAGAATGCAGTAATGTCATTTTCAGCAACATGATGCAAATAGTCTCATACTAAGTGAAGTCAGAAAGACAAACATCATATGATATCACTTACATATGGAATCTAAAATACAGCACAAATGAACCTATCTACACAACAGAAGCAGACTCATAGACATGCAGAACAGACCTGTGGTTGCCAAGGGTGAGGAGGGATGAGTGGGATGGATGGGGAGTTTGGGGTTACTAGATGCAAACTTTCACATTTAGAATGGATAAGCAATGAGGTCCTACTGTATAGCACAGGGAACTATATCCAGCCTCTTGGGATAGACCATGATGGAAGAGGATATATGAAAGGGAATGTATATGTATAGGACTGGGTCTCTTTGCTGTACTGCAGAAATGGGTGCAACAATGTAAACCAAATTTAATTTTTAAAAAGGTAAAAATATAAAATATATCATTGGAATAATTTTGACACAGGTACACACCCATGAAATTATCACCATAGCTATCAAAATCATGCATTTCCCTGATGTCTACCCTTCTGCCCCCTCTTTGCTCCTCCCATAGGTCCTCAGGGGAGACACTATTCTGCTTCTTTCATGTGGATTCATTTTCATTTCCTTGAGACTCATTTCCATGGAATTATGCAATGCATATTCTTTTCTTGCTGCCATCTTTCACTGAGTGTAAGCATTATGAGATGTATTCATGTTGTACTGTGTATCAAGAGTTCACTCTTTTTAATGCTGAGTAGTATTCCATTGTATGGATATACCTTGATGTTCCATCAACTCACACTTTAAAGTTATTTACATTTTTCATTATTTTAAAATTTTTATTTTTAAAAGTTTCTATTTATATTTTTTTACTTCATTAAAGTTTATTTGTTATTAAAGTATATTTCATTTACAATATAGTGTTAGTTTCAAGTGTACAGCAAAGTGATTCAGTCACACACATACACACACACATTCTTCTCTGATTCTTTTCCCTGATAGGTTGTTAGAAAATACTCTACACAGTGGTCAGGAACTCTGATTCAATTCATATAGAGCAGGGCTCTGAAATCTGTACTTGTAAGAAAATATTCCAGGTGATATGTAGTTTGATTTGGGATCCCTTCACAGTCTTAATGCATCTAGGAAACTTGTAAAATGTAGGCTCTGCCTCATAAGGATGGGGAGGGGCCTGAGATTCTTCATTTCTCACAAAATCTCAGGAGAAACTGATGCTGCTGGTTTGGATACCACACTTAGGGTATCCAGGGCCTAGGTTGTATTGGACAGTATTCCAGGTTCTGATGTATTTTTTCCACTTTTCTTTCTATTTAAGGTTGCACTTGCAACATATGGATTTTCCCCAGCTAGGGGCTGTATAGGAGCAATAGCTGCTGGCCTGCACCACAGCCACAGTAACATTGGCTCTGAGCTACATGTGTGACCTAGGCTGCAGCTCATGGCAATGCTGGATCCTTAACCACTGAGTGAGGCCAGAGATCAAACCCACATCCTCATGAACCCTATGGCAGATTCTTAACCTACCAAGCCACAATGGGAACTCCCCTGGTTCTAAAATTTTAAGAGTCTAGCTTGCTGGAGGGTTCTTAGCCTCCTCCTGCTAGATCTTTTCTCTCTGCTGATGACTTTGCTTTGACTCCTCCTCTCTTCCCAGACCCCACTATACTCATGAACACTTTCCTGTGTGGTGAGTCTGGACTCCTGGTATTTATCAAGATGTGGCCTCCCCATTTCCTAAGGAGCCCCTGTTCTTAGCTCATTCCTCCTCAGCACACAGACATTTGATATATCTCAGGCTGCTGTCACTGTGATGGTGCAGGATTATGGGGTTGGTAGGACATACCTAGAAGGTGGAGGTGGGTTAGGTGTTCTTCCCACAGAGTAGCTTCTGTCTAGCCATGGGGTGATGATGGCAGGGGGAGGTGGCAGGAACATGCCCCACCCGAGATGTAGGAACTTAGGGACTTGTATTCTCCTTGGACCCTAAAAGAAGTGTCTCTGTGTGCCTGCTAACTCCTCTTCCCCCAACCCTGATATCCTGAACTCCATGGACACTCCCTCTCCACAGACTTTGGGGAGTCCATGACAGCTGGTGGAATGGGAATGCCCAGGATGATGCATGCTTTGGAGCCTAGGGAGGTTGGAAAGGTGTGGCTGGATGGGTCCCCAGGCTCTGTGTGTGGGGGACAGTCATGCTGCTTGTCTAGAGGGGTTCCCTGGGCTCCTTTTCCCCATTCTTTCTCCGTGCCCCAACTCCAGACTCCACTCCATTCTTTGGATTCCATATTTTTCTTATGCTTTATGACCTTTTACACAATACATATTCTTCCTGTGGGTCTCCAAACACTTCACATTTTCCATGTGCCTGGAATGCCCAGCCTCTTTCTTTCTTTTTCTTTGTCTTTTTAGGACTGAACCCATGGCATATGTGGCATATGGAAGTTCCCAGGCCAGGGCTCTTATCCTAGATGTAGCTGCCAGCCTACACCACAGCCACAGCAATGCCAGATCCTTAACCTACTGAGCAAGGCCAGGGATAGAACCTGAATCCTTAAGGATACAAGTCTGTTTCATAACCTGCTGAGCTATAATGAATACTGATGCTGTGTTAATTCCTGCTGTACAGCAAAGTGAATCAGTTATAGATATATACACATTTTTTTTCATATTCTTTTCCTTTAGGTTATCAGAGGATATCAAACATAGTTCCCTGTGCTATACAGTGGGCCCTTATTATTTACATATTTTATGTCTAATTGTTTGCATCTGTTAATCCCAAAGTCCCAATTCATCTCTCCTCCACCCACTTCCCCCTTGGCAACAAAAAGTCTGTTGTCCATGTCTGTCAGTGTGTTTCTGTTTTGTAGATGAGTTTATTTATGTTATGTTTTAGGTTCCACATAGAAGTGATATCATATGGTATTTGTCTTTCTCTTTAAGACTACTATGGATCAATTTGCTATTACCAGTGCTGATCCAGAAACCTGGCCTGGGACACACACAATCAATAACATTAGGCATGGGTGTTCTTTTTATGTTAATCAGAGTTTACAGACAACCCATCAAACTGAAGACCTGGGAAGTTCCTTGGTGGTTCCTCAGGTTAAGTAACTGGCTTTGTCACTGCTGTGGCATATTCCTGGCCTGCAGCCCTAAAAAAAATAAAAAATAAAAAGGATGGCCTGGATGACATTATCACTGCCTTGCAAGAAGGCGCTTGTGCCGTTATCCAAACAGAGTGTGTTCATGCCTGATGAGTCTATGAATGTATCATTTTATTAAATCACATGAGGGCACAAGCAGCTATCCTGAGTCCCCAGCCTTGGGGACTTCATAAGTGATTCAGATCATGGCTTGTGGTGGAAAAAAATTGTTACATATTATGGAAATCATTATCCTAAACTCTTTTTCTTGCAAGAGCTACACTGTTGCTGTGATACCCACCCCCAAATGCAGCCAGATAGCCACCAAACAAGCCACCTCCAAGCCTGTGACACCCCTTGCTGGCCATTCAGGGCACAATGCAGGAGAGGGAGACATGTGAGATTGTAGGAGCTGGTCACTAGAGTGTTGGTGTCACCAAGATAAATTTCAGTCTTTTCACCTGTGGGCAGGTGAAATGTAGGAGCTGGTCACTAGAGTGTTGGTGTCACCAAGCCAAATTTCAGTCTTTTCACCAGTGGACTCTGGGTTGCTGTGAAGGAAAGGGCAGCATTTGTTGCAGGGTGCTAAGGTGGCTAATGCTCAAAAAACCTGGTAGGTGGGGAGTTCCTGTCATGTCTCAGTGAAAATGAACCTAGCTAGTAACCATGAAGATGCAGGTTCACTTCCTGGCCTCACTCAGTGGGTTAAGGATCCTGTGTTGTGTGAGCTGTGGTGTAGGTCACAAATGCACTCAGACCCTATGTTGTCCTGGCTCTACCATAGGCCAGAGGCTACAGCTGCCATTAGACCCCTAGCCTGGGAACTTCCATATGCCACAGGTGTGGCCCTAAAAACAAAACAGAACAAAACCTAATGGCTCTTAGGGAAAGGTTTTTAAAAACAGAGGGAGAGGGTTGCAGGTAGATGAGCAGCTGGGGGACATTCCTCTGATTGGTTGGTCATGAGGTAATCAGGAGTCAACATCATCAACTGGTCCACATGCTTGTGATTAGCAGGCCGTTAACTTTTCCCACCTGGTAGGGCTTTCGGTGTCTGCCAAACAGCTCAGAGGATTCGGTTAGGAATATTACCTGTAGCCCTTGAGGAGGGACTAAAAGTCCTTGACTTTGTTTCAGGGCTAAATTATTATTTTTTGTCTGGCTTGCTTGTTTCCCTTTCTTTCTGTATTTTTCTCACTTCTCTGATTAAATGCATTCTTTTAAACTCAGGGAAGGTCTAGGTGGTTAATGTTTGTCTACAAACCAGCAGCAGACCAAGGACACTGGGTGGAACAGGGGATGGGGGCGTTTCCCAGGAAGACCCCCTAGGGTCCTGTTCAGTTACATCTGGAGAGGTCACTGAGAGGACAAAGAAGAGGTGGCTGCTGATTGACCTGCAAGTTGGACTTGGCTGATTGGAGGCACCTTGACCCTACCTGTGTCCCTGAAATGTTCATTCTGCCCTGGGTTCCCAGGCTGGGAGCCATTTTTGAGGAGGCAGCCTTGAAGGAACACTGTGTTGCTGAGACTCTCTGGACAACATGCGAGTCTAAACCCACTGAAGGCCTCTGTAAAAGCTTTCAAGATCCTGGTCAGAAAGGGTGGAGAGCTGCTTTTGGCTACCAAGACAAGCCTTGTAGGTAAGTTTCCTTGCTTATGAAAACTGCCTCTTACCATTCTGGGGCAGGGGGATGATGGCTGGCTCTTTTTTTCAGGGGTGAGTTTGCCAACAGATGGTTGGGTTTTCTGTCCCCCTCCTCCATGGTAACTGAATTACACTTTATGTGAATGGAGGAACTTGTGTGTGGGGGTCTTTCCTATCCTCTTGACCTTTCATAAGCATCATCCCTAATATATTTTTCCCGTAATTAGCTTTTGGTATTTGCTTATTATGGGCCTGAACTGATACTACAGTTAACAGAAAATTCTCAACAATTGTGTGATTTTTCAGGGGTTTCTGCTTTTTGGTTATTAGGAATAGTGCTGCTATGAACATTCATGTACAGGCTTTTACATGGTCACATGTTTTCTTAGTCATATTCCTAGGAATGGAATTGCTGGGTGTATGGTAACTATGTTTGAACTTTTTGTGAAACTGCCCATATTTTCCAAATTGGCTTCATTATTTTAAGTTCATACTACCATATAGAAGGGTTAACCCTCCTCTCATGCCTTGCTAACTTTTTGATATTTTCCATTAAAATGAAAAAAAAAATCCTTCTGGAAGTGTGGTGGTATCTAATTGTGGTTTTGATTTTTATTCCCTGATGATTAGTGATGTTGTGTATTGTTCATGTGCTAATTGGCCATTTCTATTTTTTTATTTGGAAATGTGTTTAAATCCTTTGCACATTTTAAGATTTGGTTAGTAGTGTTTTTGTTGAAGTGTAACAATTCTTCATATATTCTCATACAAATACCTTATCAACTATATGATTTGCATACTTTTTCTACCTTTCTGTGGCTTGTATATTCACTCTCCTGATGATATCTTTTGAAGTACAAAACCTGTTGATTTTGATGAATTCCTGTTGATCCATTTTTTTTCTATTTTCACTTGTGCAGACAAGCGTTTGGTGTCATACCAAAGAGATCATTGCCTAACTGAGGTCACAAAAAGTCTCATGCCAGTGCTTTTCTCCAAGTGTCTTGTAGTTTAAACTCTTGCATTGAGCCCTATCATCCTTTTGAGTTAATTTTTGCATGAAGTGGGAGGTAAAAGTCCATCTTCATTCTTCTGCTTCTGGCTATTCAGTTGTCTCAGCATGGTTTGGTTTATTGAAAGCATTATTCTTTCCCCCTTGAATTGCCCAGGAAGCCTCCTTGAAAATAAATTGCCCGTAAATGTGAAGGTTTATTTGTGGACTCTTGATTATTATCCTTTGTCTAGCATTATGCTAGTATAGCATTGTTCTTTTTAATTGAAGTCTAGTTTCCGTATGACATTTATATAGCTTACAGATGTACTATAAATAGTGATTCATAATTTTTATGTGTTATACTCCATTTATAGTTATTATAAAATATTGGCTATATTCCCCATGGTGTACAGTATATGCATGTGGCTTATTTTATACCTAATAGTGTGTCCCTCTTAATCTTATGAAGTTTTCTTGCTCCTCCCCTCTTCCCTCTCCTCACTGGTGACCACTAATTTGTTCTCTGTATCTGTGAGTCTGCTTCTTTTATGTTATGTCCACTAGTTTGTCATACTTTTAAGATTACATATATAAGTGATGTCATATGTTAGTTGTTTTTTCTGACTTTTTTCACTTGGCATAATGCCCTGCAATATCATCCATGGTGCTGCAATGGCACAATTTCATTTTCTTTATGCCTGAGTAGTAGTCCATCATGTATATATGTATATGTATATATGTGTGTGTGTGTGCATCCACAGGTGTATGGATATATACATCCATTCATCTGTTGATGGACACTCATGTTCCTTCCATATCTTGGCAATTGTAAATAATGCTGCTATGAATATTGGGATCCATGTATCTTTTGAATTACTGTTTTGTTTTTTGGGGGGTTTATATACCCAAAGGTGGAATTGTTGGGTCATAGGGTAGTTATATTTTAGTTTTTGGGGAAACTACTATACTGTTTTCTATAATGGCTGCACCAATTTACAGTCCCATCAATAGTGTACCAGGGTTCCCTTTTCTCCACATCCTTGCCAACTTTTGTTATTTATGTTCTTTTTAATGGCATGTGGGAGGTGATATCCCATTGCAGTTTGATTTGCATTTCTCAGATGATTAGCAATTTTGAACATCTTTTCATGTGAAGTACTAAGCATGAATTAGTACTTACTTAGTTTGTAGTAAGTTTTGAAATCAGGAAGTGTGAGTCTACCAACTTTAGTCTTCTTTTTCAAGAATGTATTGGTTATTCTTATTCTAATTCATTTCCATGTGAATTTTAGGATCAGCTTGTTATTTTCTGCAAAAAAAAATATAGCTAAGATTTTTAATGGGGATTGTATTGAATTTAGACCATTTATTATTTCTACTAGATTTGGGGGGGGCTTATTTCTTAAGAATTTAAAAATATAGAGCATCTGCCATTTTCAAGTACAGATAATATTCCTTCTTTACAATCTAGATGCATTTTATTCCCTTTTCTAACTTAGACATGCTAGTTGGAACCTCTTGTACAATGTTAAATGGAAGCAGCAAGAGTTATTGTTATTCTTGATCTTAAAATAGCAGAAATAGGCAGACTGGCTAAAGGAATAGTGGAGCTCTCAAGAAAATGAGATCCTGTCTGATGATTAGAGTGGGCTGGTGTGAGAGGGTACTTTTTGAAGATGACATGGCACTTAAACTAGGTGGGCTTACCGTAAAGTGCCACAGAGGAGGAAATAATAGTGGGGAGGCCCTGAGGGAAAATGTGTATGCTCGATATGAGAGAATGAGAGCCCATTGTAGTCAGGACCCTAGTTTTGAATAATTATGGGACCTTAAATAGGGAGGGACTTTTTTTTGGCCACACTCATGGCACGTGGAAGTTCCCAGACCAAGGACTGAACCTGTGCTGTAATTGTAACCTGTGCCACAGCTGCAGAAAGCCAGATCCTTAACCCACTGAACTATGATGGAAGTTCAAGGAAATTCTGGAAGAGAGTGAGATGTGTAAGGAGGAGATCTACTTCAATATGTAATATCATTCTAAAAGTCATATTTTGTTTCAGTAAAAAAAAAAATAATAATAATAACATGCTGGAGTTCCCTGGCAGCAAATTGGTTAAAGATCTGTTGTTGTCACTGCTGTGTCTCAGGCCAGTACTGTGCCATGGGTTTGAGGCCTGGCCTGGGAACTTCCTCATGTTACATGTGTAGCCAAAAAATAAATAAATACCATGCCACATACTAAAAGCCACTGAATTATAGACTTTTAAATGAATTGTATGGTATATGAATTATATCTCAGTAAGACTCTTAAAAAATAACACCTCTTACTGAAATGAAAAGAAAAACCAATTTATTACTCACATGAACTCTATACAAAGAAAGATTTTAATCATAACACTGGCAGAAGAGTCAAAAGAAGGGTATATTTTTTCTTTTTGAGGCATGATATTATTTTTTATTTTTTCATTTATTTATATATATATTTTTTCTACTATACAGCATGGTGACCCAGTTAAACAACCATGTGTACATTCTTTTTTCTCACATTAAGTGTTCCGTCATAAGTGATTTGACAAAGTTCCCAGTGCTACACAGCAGGATCCCATTGCTAATCCATCCTGAAGGAAATATTCTGCATCTATTTACCCCAAGCTCCAATTCACACCCACTCCCTCCCCTTCCACCTTGGCAACCACAAGTCTATTCTCCAAGTCCATGATTTTATCTTCTGTGGAAAGGTTCCTTGGTGCCATATATTAGATTCCAGATACAAGTGATATCATATGGTATTTATCTTTCTGACTGACTTCTCTCGGATGAGAGTCTCTAGTTCCATCTATGTTGCTGCAAATGGCATTATTTCATTCTTTTTTTATGGCTGAGTAGTATTCCATTGTGTATATATACCACATTTTCCTAATCCAGTCATCTAAAAGTGGACATTTGGGTTGATTCCATGTGTTGGCTATTGTGAATAGTGCTGCAATGAACATGTGCATGCAAGTGTTTTTTTTAAGGTGAGTTTTATCTGGATATATGCCCAAGACTGGGATTATGGGTCATATGGTAGTTCTCTGTAAAGATTTCTAATGTGCCTCCATGTTGATCTCCATAGTGGCTGTACCAGCTTCCATTCCCCCCAACAGTGCAGGAGGGTTCCCTCTTCTCTAGTCTCCCTCCAGCGTTTGTTATTTGTAGTCTTATTAATAATATCCATTCTGACTAGTGTGAGGTGGTATCTCATGGTAGTTTTTACTTGCATTTCTCTAATAATCAGTGATGTTGAGCATTTTTCCATGTGCTTGTTGGCCATCTGTGTATCTTCCTTGCAGAAATGACTCTTCATGTCCTTTTCCCATTTATCAGTTTGGTGGTTGGTTTTTTGCTGTTGAGTTTTATAAGTTGTTTGTATATTTTAGAGATTAGGCCCTTGTCAGTTTCATCACTTGAACCTACTTTCTCCCAGTCTGTAAGTGGTCTTTTATTTTCTTTTTGGTTTCCTTTGCTGTGCAAAAATTGTCAATTTGATTAGGTCCCATTAGTTTATTTTTGCTTTTGTTTCTGTTGCTTTGGGAGACTGTCCTGAGAAAATATTCATAAGTTTGATGTCAGAGAATATTTTGCCTATGTTCTCTTCCAGGAGTTTGATGGTGTCTTGTCATATATTTAAATCTTTCAGCCTTTTTGAGTTTATTTTCATGCACGATGTGAGGGTGAGTTCTAGTTTCATTGATTTGCTGGCAGCTGTCCAGGTTTCCCAGCAATACTTGCTGAAAACACTTTTTTATCCCCCATTTTAGATTCTTGCCTCCTTTGTCAAAGATTAATTGACCCAAGTTGTGTGGGTTTATTTCTGGGTTCTTTATTCTGTTCCATTGATGTGTATGTCTGTTTTGGTACCAGTCCCACACTGTCTTGATGACTCTGACTTTGTAATATTGCTTGCAGACTGGGAGAGTTATGCCTCCTGCTTGGTTTTTGTTCCTCAGTATTGCTTTGGCAATTCAGGGGCTTTTGTGTTTCCATGTAAATTTTTGGATTGTTGTAGTTCTGTGAAACATGTCATGGTTAATTTGGAAGGGATTGCATGGAATCTGTAGATTGTTTTGGGTAATATGGCCATTTTTACAATATTCATTTTTCCAACCCAAGAGCATGGAATATCTTTCCATTTCTTTACATCTTTTTAATTCCCTTGATTAAAGTTTTATAGCTCTTGGTATATAAGTCCTTTACCTCCTTGGCCAGTTGTATTCCCAAATACTTGATTTTTTGGGTGCAATTTTTTTGTATTTGTGTATTCCCTTTCTATTATTTCATTTCTAGTATACAGAAATGTGACTGATTTCTGAATGTTAATCTTACGTCCTGCTACTTTGCTGAATTTGTTGATCAGTTCAAGTAATTTTTGGGTTGATGCCTTAGGGTTTTCTATATACAGTATCATGTCATATGCATATAGTTACAGTTTTACCTCTTCTCTTCCTATTTGGATGCTTTTTATTTCTTTTGTTTGTCTGATTGCTTTGGCTAGGACCTACAGTTCTATGTTCAATAGCAGTGGTGAGAGTGGGCATCCTTATCTTGTTCCAGATTTTAGTGGGAAGCCTTCTAGCTTTTCTCCATTAAGTATTATATTTGCTGTGGGTTTTTTTGTAAATGGCTTTGATTATGTTAAGGAATGTTCCTTCTATACATACTTTGTTAAGAGTTTTTATCATGAAGGGATATTGGACTTTGTCAAATACTTTCTCTGCATTTATTGAGATGATTGTATGGTTTTTGACTTTTCTTTTGTTAATGTAGTGTATGACCTTGATTGATTTGCATATGTTGAGCCATCCTTGTGAACCTGGGATGACTCCCACCTGGTTGTGGTGTATGGCCTTTTTGATATGTTGTTGGATTTGGTTGTCTAAAATATTGTTAAGTATTTTAGCATCTAAATTCATCAAAGATATTGCTTGGTAGTCTTCTTTTTTTCATTGTATCTTTGTCTGGAATTAGGTGATGTTGGCATCATAGAATGTCTTTGGGAGTGTTCCTTCTTCTTCAAACTCTTAGAAAGTTTTAAGGAGGATGGGTATAAGTTCCTCTTTGTCTGTTGGTAGAATTCACCTGTGAAGCTATCTGGTCCTTGGCTTTTATTTGTAGGGAGTGTTTTTATGACATCTTCAATTTCATTTCTAGTGATCAGTCTGTTCAGTTAATCTATTTCTTCTTGATTCAGTTTTGGCATGCTGTAGGTCTCTAGAAAGTTGTCCATTTCTTCTAGGTTGTTGAATTTGTTGGCATATAATTGTTGATAGCATTCTCTTCTGTTTATTTTTGTATTCCTGTAGTACGTGTTGTGACTTCTCCATTTTCATTTCTTATTTTATTTATTTGGGTGTTTTCTCTCCTCTTCTTGGTGAGTGTAGCCAGAGGTTTGTCAAAGTTTTTTACCTCTTCAAAGAACCAGATCTTGTTTAGACTGATTTTGTCTATTGTTTTTTTGAATCTCTACTTTATTGATTTCCTCTTTGATCTTTATGATTTCCTTCCTTCTGCTGGCTTTAGGTTTCGCTTGTTATTTTTCTAATTCATTTAGATGGTGGGTTGAGTGGTAGATTTGAGGTTTTTCTTTGTTTTTTAGGAAGGCCTGTATTGCTATCAACTTCCCTTGGAGCACAGCTTTTGCAGCATCCCATAGATTTTGAGTGGTTGTGTTTTCATTATCATTTGTCTCAAGATATATTTTAATTTCTTTCTTGATTTCTTCATTGACCCATTAGTTTTTTAGTAGCATGTTGTTTAATCTTCATGGAGTAGGTTTTTTCTTACTTCTTTTCCTGTGGTTGTTTTCTAGTTTCATGCCATTGTAGTCAAAGATACTTGAAATAACTTCTGTACTCTTAAATTTGCTGAGGTTAGCTTTTTGCCCAATATGTCATCAATTCCTGAGAATTTTCCATGTGCAATTTAGAAGAAGGTATATTCTGATTTTTTTGGATGTAATGTCCTGAAAATGTTAATTAAGTCTAACTTTTCTATTGGTTCCTTTAGATTTTCTGTTGCTTTATTGATTTTCTGTCTAGAGGATCTGTCCAGTGATGTCAGTGGAGTGTTAAAATCTCCTCATATGATTGTATTCACAACAATTTCTCCTTGTATGTCAGTTAATATTTGTTTTAGTTATCTGAGTGCACCTATATTAGGGATATATATATATATATATAGTTGTATTATCCTAATCTTGTATGAATCCTTTAACCATTAAATAGTGTCCTTCTTTGTTTTTATTTATTACTTTCATTTTAAACTCCATTTTGTATGCTATGAGTATTGCAACTCTTGCTTTCCTGTCTGGTCCATTGGCATGAAACATCTTTTCCCATCCTCTCACTTTCAGTCTATAAGTGTTCTATGCCCTAAGGTGAATTTCTTGTAGTCAACAGATTGAAGGTTGTTGCTTTTTTATCCAATCTGCTGCTCTGTGTCTTTTGATTGGAGCATTCAGTGCATTGACATTTACAGTGATTATTGATTTTTTTTTGGTCTTTTTGCCATTTCTTGGGTGGCTTCTGTGGCATATGGAGGTTCCCAGGCTAGGGGTCAAATCAGAGCTGTAGCTGCCAACCTATACCATAGCCACAGCAATACCAGATCTGGGCCACATCTGCAAACTACACCACAGGTCATAGCAATGCCAGATCCTTAACCCACTGAGCAAGGCCAGGGATTGAACCCATAACCTCATGGTTCCTAGTTGGATTCATTAAACACTGAGCCACGATGGGAACTCCCAATAGATATGTATTTATTGCCATTTTAAACCTTGTTTTCAAGTTGATTCTATGTTTCTCTATTCTTCCTTTCTTTTTTTAGTTGGATTGTTTCCATTTATTTTATATTTGAATACTTATCAGTTTTTGTGAATGAAATCTTTGGTTTTGATTTGTGGTTGCCATGTTTTTTAAGGATGTTAACCCCTTCCTATATCTGCTTGCTTTAGCCTGATAATCATATAATTTCAAACATATCCTTAAAAAAATGAAAAAGAATATAACTTTTCTTTCCTCCCTTGTCCACCTTGTATGAATTTGATGTCTTTTTCTTCTTCTTCTTTTAGCATCTTTATGTTTAGATCAGTATGCTGGCTTATTTAAATGAATGTTTTCCAGTTGTGGTTTTTCACCATCCAAGATTTTCCTCCTCTTTTTTTTTTTAATTTAGAGTAGCCCTTTCAGTTTCTTATACTACAGGTTTTGTATTTCTGTACTCTTTTACCTTTGGTGTGTTGGAGAAATTCTTTATTTTTCCTTATATTTTAAATGATATTCTTGCTGGATAGAATATTCTAGGTTGCATTTTTTTCCTTTCAGTGCTTTAAATATACCTTCTCACTCCCCTCCTTGCCTATAATCTTTCTGTAGAGAAATCAATTGATAGCCTTATTGGGGTTCCCTTATAATTAACACTTTGCTTTTCTATTGCTGCCTTTTGAATCCTCTCTTTACCTTTTGCCATCATTATTATAATATGTCTTGGTGTGGGCCTGTTTGGGTTCAACTTGTTTGGGGCCCTCTATGCTTCCTGTATCTTGATATCAGTATCCTTTCATTTGGAAAGTTTTCCCCCATTATTTCTTCAAATATATTTGCAATCCCCTTTTCTTTTTCTTTTCCTTCTGGAATTCCTATTGTGCTTAGATTGGCCCACTTTATGTTATCCCATAGGTCTCATATTGCTTTCATCTTTTTCCATTTCATTTTCTGTCTGCTGTCCTGTTTGGGTGATTTGCATTATTCTATCTTCCACATCACTAATTTGTCCCTCTGCATTATTCATTTTGGTTTTTACTGCCCTTAGCTCAGTCTGTATCTCTGCAAATGAATTTTCTAGTTTTTCTTGGCTCCTCCATATATTTTCTAGTTCCTTTCTGAGTGTTCTTATCCTCTAACTGTTCTTATCCTCTCTTAATTCTTACAGTATTTTCACTATCTCTCTTTCTTACTCAAAATCTGTCAGACTGCAGATATATGTCATTATTGACAGCTTTAAGTGAGTTCTTCTGATGTTTTAACCAGGAATGGTTTCTGAGCTTCTTCATCTTGCTTTTTTTTGTTACTGTGTGTGTGTGAATTTGGGGAAGCCAAACTGTAGTCTTGTCAGTCTCTGTCTATGTAAGAATACCCCTGTATTTTTTTGGGGGGTTACTTTTTTTTGGTATGGACATTTGAAGCTTTGCTGTCTCTTTCTTTGGTGTGAGCAGTCTGTTATCCCCAGGAGGCCCAATGTGTTTTCAGGGAGAAGGGGGAAATGGGTAGGGTCAGCATTCATTGCCTGCAAGCAGAGACCTGCAGGAAGGTGGCACAGGTTACAGGGCCCTGGGCAGTGGTAATGAGCTCTAGAAGGATCTTCAAAGTGACCAGAGAATTTGGCTGTAGTGGCATCAGGATGTGTGATTTCCCAGGAGAGTGAGAGCAATAAAGGCTTGTGTTTGATTGCAATGCCCTCCTTTGAGGTCATTGGAACCACAGGTGATGCCTGTTCAAGGACCCCTAGTGGGAGTGAGCCATGATCATCTTGAGCTTCTGTGATGACTGCAGTGATTTGCCTACACCACCTGTAGACCATGTATGAGTTGATCTTTCTTAGCCCACATAGGAGGTATTGCACAGGCTCTTCCTAGTTGTAGGAAGTGACAGAGATCTGGCATATGGGTACTGCCCTGAACTTTCAGCAGTGGCAGCAGCAGGGCTAGTGTGTTTGCAAGGGTGCATGAGCACCAATAGTTGATTAGGGCACAATGCCTTAGGGAGGAAATTTTTTTTATCAGTTTCCTTTTTGTAAACTGAAAACCCATTTAGGTCAACAAATCAAAAGGAAAACTGAAGGATGAAAGGTGACAGGGAAAAGTTTGCACTAGGAGTAGGAGAGTGCAAAGTTTAAATCTTTAATATAAAGAGGAATTACATAAGTCTTTAAAAGAATCAAACAACATGAAGAAATGATTAAGAAGAATAAACCAAACATGTTTACAGGGAGTTCCCTTCATGGCACAGTGGAAACAAGTCTGACTAGGAACTATGAGGTTGCGGGTTTGATCCCTGGCCTTGCTCAGTGAGTTAAATATCTGGTATTGCCATGAGCTGTGGTGTAGTTATCAGACTCAGCTTGGATCCCACATTGCTGAGGCTGTTGTGTAGGCTGGAAACTGTAGATCTAAGTCAACCACTAGCTTGGGAAACTCCATATTGTCACTGATGCAAACCCCCCAAAAAGCAATAAATAAATAAATAAATAAAATGTATTTACAGACCTACAAAACAATCAGTAAGCGAAAATTCAAACAAAAGTCCATGATTTTTTTTCCTGTGGAAAGCTTCATTTGTGCCATATATTAGATTTCAAATACAAGTGATATCTTATGGTATTTGTATTTGTCTTGGACTTGGAGAATAGACTTGTGGTTTCCAAGGTGGAGGGGAATGGAGTGGGATGGATGGGGTGCTTGGGGTTAATAGGTTCAGACTATTGCCTGTGGAATGAATTAGCAATGAGATCCTGCCATGTAGCACTGGAAACTATGTCTGGTCACATACGGAGCATGATAATGTGAGAAAAAAGGGCTACATGTATGTGTACCTGGGTCACCGTTCTGTACAGTTGAAAATTAACAGAACGCTGAAAATCAGCTATAATGGAACAAAATAAAATTCATTAACAAATAAAAATATAAAGAAAAGAAGTACCATTTTTTGCTTATGATATTTGCAACAATTGAGTCAAAAATTATAACATGAAAATGAAGAGAAAGGATCACTCCCATAAGGCCATCAGTTTGGATGTAAATTAATAATAGTGTCTTTTTTTTCTTCATTAACAGTTTTGTAAACTATTTTAGAAATCTGTATCATAAGCCTAAAAAATGCTCCACATGGCAACTCCACATCTTCAAATTTATTGCAAAGACATGGGAAAATCTCTCTCTCGATGGTTTATTCACAGTGATCTTCACTGCATTATTTCTTATAATATTATGGATAACTAGAAAGATCTAATTACCCCAAATGAAAAAGATTGTACTAAAAATGGCAGCTCCTTCTGCTATAATATTAATTATGAGACTTTTTTTTTAAATATAACAGTGTGGACAATAGGGTGGGAAACATTCATGCTTTAAAATTATGTGAAAAATCATCATGTTAACAATATAAAATAAATGCACAGAGAAAAGGACCATAAGAATTTGTGTAAAGTAGTCACAGTGGATTCATTCCAGAAAGGATTTGAACATTTTTCTTTATATTTTAGACATTTGTGATAATGACATGGATGATTTTTCAGCTGGAGGGAAAAAAAAGGAATGAGAGTTTAAAAAAATAAAGACTGATCATAGCTGACAAAAAACAAAATCACTTATCAGAGACAAAGATCTAAGCCCAGATATATAATCTTGGACACATCTCTTCATCTTTGTTTGCATCTCTAGACTATTCTAGCCCTCCCAGACCACACACAGATTCTGTCTACTTGGTGTGATAGTCTCCATGTTGATGCAGGTCCCCATGAGTGAGTTTCTTCTGAGGCAGGGTCAGAATTTTTTCCAAAGCCAAGTGAGTTTCCTGGCTGATGTCCTGACATTCCTAAATCTTGCCAGAATTTGTGGCTCTTGGGGAATAATTTATACTCCTACACTGTGCTTCTCTTGGGCATCCTTCTAGAATCCAGCTGTTGCTGGCATTTTTGATGTTCCCACCTCTGGGTTGAATCTGCCTGGATACATATACCCATACATCAAATCACCCAGTAGGGACTGCTGGTCTCTCCATCTCCAGAGTGCAGTTCTGACCTTGGTCAGTTGGCCCTATTTCAGTCCTTCAAAAGTATGGGTCTGTATTTGCTTGCATTTCTTGGAAGGCAAAGCATTCTGTCTTGAATGAGTTTTGACATTTATACTGGACACATGGAGGGAAGAAGTCATGTTGAAAGTCTGGGCCTGTACTTTAGGGAAGGACATTTTATGGGTTAGAACATCTTCCAAACCCAAAAAGTCTCCACAAGGCCTTCTTTATGTCCCAGTTCCTCAATCTGTAGATTAAGGGGATCAGCATGGGGGGGTGACTGTCATTTATACCACAGAAGCAACCATTGCAGTGTCTTCAGAGTAGGAGGAAGAGGACTGGAAATACACCAGAAAGTGTGTGCCATAGAAGAGAGTGATGAATGTCAGGTAAGCACCACAGGTAGAGAAGATTTTGTGATTCCCCCCTGCCCCACAGAGGGAACCCTGAGGACTGTGTGGATGATGTGGGCATGAGACCAGGACACAGGTGAAATGGACCATGGTCAAGAGGGCTCCTTCTGCAAACATCGTGACCTGAAAGATGTGGGTTTCTGAGTAGGTAAGTTTGAGGAGTGTGCATGTTGCAGAAGGAATGTGGGATGGAATGCGGGGAACAGAAGGAGAACTGAGACATGAGAGTGAGCAGGCCAGGAGGTGGGCACAGAGCCAGGATGTGGTGATGAGGAGCAGGCACCACTGGAGACACATGATCCCAGTGTAGTGAAGAAGGAGGCAGGTGGCCACATAGTGGTCATATCCTATCCCAGCCTGCTGGAAATCATCCAGCAAGGCCAATGCTATGAAGAAGTATATCTGTATGAGGCACCCAATGTAGCAGATGGTGTGGTGCTGTGTCTGGATGATGTCCAGCACCTTGGGGACAATGGTGCAGGAGAAGCAGGTGTGGATGAAGGAAAGGTTGGCCAGAAAGAAGTACATGGCAGTGTGGAGTTGAGAGTCTGAGCCAAAGGCCAGGATGATGAACATGTTCCCCAGCACAGTGACCAGGTACATGGCCAGGAAGAGCCCAAAGAGGAGAGGCTGCTGGTCTGGGTGTGGAGAGAAGCCCGGGAGTAGGAAGTCAGAGATGCTTGTTCAGTTTCTGAATTAGAGAAATTAGAGCAGAATCTCCCTTATATAAAGACACGCTATCAATATTACTGAGTCAAAGGACTTTGGTCAGCTTTCCTCTATCCCTTAAAAAGGTCACTGAGGTTCACTAGTACATGTAACTGCTAATGTACAAATAGGACAGTGAAATCTGATAAGAAGGCATCAGGGTAGAATGTGTTTTGATGTCTGCTCTCCTTTAATGTGGCAAGTTTTCCCCTTGGGTGTTCTGAAGGAGACTGGACTGGGGTTCACATGGAAAAACATTTCCAAATTCTCTTTAAAAAACATGTAGAACGCTCATTTAAATTTCTTGTCTTATTGCTGTGCTCACCTGCAGTTCATGTATATACTAGGATTTATTGAGCAAAATCAGGAGCTGTGTGTGCTTGTGTGTGTGTGTGTGCATGCACACACATATCAAGGGAGATGGAAGAAAGAATAGTTTCTTCAGAGAGGAGCCAGCTGGGCCTTAGGGGTCTCTATCTGTTCTGTCAATGCTCTGGACCCCTTTGATTTGAAGACCCTCCCCATGAATTAGTGAAGGGGAGAACGCTGCAAACTGAAGAGGACTTTATTATGAAGGACACACCATTTTCATTTTAATCATCAACTTCGTCTTCCTCCTGTTTTGTTTGACTATCTGGGCTTTGGCCTCTGGAGATGGGGTGGGAATTGGTTGTGTTCCTTATGCTCAGTCTGTCTTTGGTTAATTACTTCCCACTGAATCTCTGATTCTGGTTTTGTGCCATGTGTATCCACCTCATTGACTCACTGCCATCATTCCTGAAATAATGTATGTAGAGGGCAGGGTGCTAGCAAGGGCAGTGATGTTACTGATATTGTTAGTCACAGGTGATGAAATGTGAACATGGGATGCAGGATGTGGTGACAAAACTCTGGGTGATGTGCTTCACTGCTCTGGTCCTCATGTGCCTTTTCAATTGGGGGGGAATTTTTAGTCCCTTTGAACTTTGCTCTTCTCCTTTATAAGATATAGATAATACCCCTACCTGATAGGATTGCTGAAGAGACCAGAGGCTGGAACTCGTGTCAGTTTCTTCATGCGTCATGATGTGTAGTTAATATGTGGCGTTGAAATGACCTGTGTGATGGTGTGAGGGATAATGTGATCAGTCAGTGGTGGCCGAGTTTGTTTAATGTTGTGAGTAACAATATAAGATACCTCTGGAGGCTGCAAGTTTCCCCACTCTTTACACTTAATGAGATCTTGACAAAGTCACAAATTTTTTCAGGTTTGGTTTCTTCATTGGCTCAAATAGAATAATGCTGGTGTTCACTGCGTAGAGTGGTTATGAGGAATAAATTTGATAATGATGACATAATATTCAGATAAAGACTGACAAATACTAAGCATTCATTAAATATGATCCATTATTATTATTTAAAAATATTTTAATAATATTAAAAAGTAAATAATTAAAATTATTATTATTATTATTAAACATCTTTTAAAATGAAGCTGTGGCATCATTTTTGTGGTCTTGGTCAGTGTGTCATCATCATCATCATTACCAGCATCATCAGCCCAGCAGCACCACAGTGGACAGTTTTGGACCCTACTCAGAACTATGTATCACAAAGGATTTATTTTGGCATCTGGAAACGAAGTCAAATTTACTGGGTTGAATCACTTAATCATAAGAACCTCCAACTTATTAAGTATATCATGGGAATAAATAACTGTATCGTATAATTATTTGCTGGATCAAATATTAAGAAAAAGAAAGGGTGTGAATGAGTTTGACAAATGTTAAGTGGAAGTAGAAGAGTAAATTAGGGATGTCGATGTGGTGTGGTGGCTAAGAGTGATTCTGAGAGCTGTGCTTTTTCCAGTGGACTGAGAGTGAATTATTCTCTGTGATTGCACAGGTACTATGACCTGGTCACTAATGGGGCATGTGGAATGGTGGTCAGAGGCCGATTCTCCACACTGCCTTCAGTGTGCACCTTCAGGGATGTGATGAATCCCAGACAAGCTGCCCTGCATGGGGATCAGAAGATCCAGAAAGTGTATGGCAGAGAGGGATATAGAAAAGAAGGCAAAAATGAAAAGAAAGAGGCTCTATGGGCTTGTGTGTGTGTGTGTGCATGCATGTTTGATTTCACCTGCACACATGTGGCCTCAGGTAGACTCTGCTCCTTGTCCTCTTCCCTGTGCCTCTATCCTCACCTAGAGGTGCTGCATGGCATCAGTCTGTGACACTTGCATGAAGGAGCTTGGGTTCACTGTCCTGTTGTCTCCCCAGGAAGACATGGTTGGAGTCCCAGAGCTCTTCCTTGTAAGTAGGAACCAGAGAGACTGAAGACTCAGGTCACTGGTGATGCCTCAGGCTTAGTAGCCAGGAGGAGCTGCTGCCTATTCACAGGCAGTGTCTCCTGGGGCCCAATCCCAGACCTGCTACTTAGAGACTCAATGGGACAATTGACCAACATGCCAGCTGTCCCCTCTGGATGTTGTTTCCCTGTGTCCCAGCAACATCTGTGATAATTCTTTTGATGGACCAGGCTGGTCTCCATGCTGCATCCTGGTTTCTCCCCAGGTGAGGAGCAGCTGTGATCCATCCTCCCAGCCTTAATCCTGAACATGTCCACACTCTGTTCATGGCACCCATGCTTCCTAATTAGAGTCCTGTCCTCCTGGGTGACTGCATTATGTCACAGGAAATAAGTAAAAAATAAAGAGAGACTAGATCAGAGGTCACACTCATGGTTTTAAATGTCATGTAGAAGAGGAAATATTCAATGATCTCAGAGAAACTAGATATGAATTATATTTAGATTCTGATTTGGGACTAGGGTGGCTAAACTTTTATTTATAAACATACATTAATTTCTGGATAAGTTCATTTGTTTTTGTTTAAATGTATGCTACATAGGGAAGACTATAAGAAACATGTATTTTCTCCTATGAATGTTAATAAAATTAATGCCTATTCTTACATCATTCAGCTTAAATACTATACAGGTCAGTCCTTTATTTGCTGCTCTGAACTAGGTTTTTTCCTTACTTTTTTGATTAAAAATTTATTTACTTATTCACTTATTTTTTGGCCTTTTAGGGCTGTACCTGTGGCATATGGAAGTTCCCAGGTTGAATTTGAGCCACAGATGCTGGCCTATGCTATAGCCACAGCAATGCAGGATCTGAGCCACCCTGTGAACTGCACTGCAGCTCATGGTAATACCAGATTCCTAACCCACTAAGTGTGGCTGGGGATTGAATCAATGTCCTCATGGATACTGACTGGATTTGTTTCTGCTGTGGCACAATGAGAACTCCTACTTTTTTTTTTTCATTTAAAAAAATTTTATTGTGGTTGAACCTGATAGAGTATAATCTGAGAAAAAAGAATATAGAAATATATTCACTGGCTCAGTTTGCCATAGAGCAGAAATTGACTGAACATTGTAAATCAACTATAATAAAAAATAAAAAATAAAAATAAAAATTTTAACACAATTTTACACATCACTTTCCATTTATTGTTATCAAAGATATTGGGCAATAGTCCCCATGTTTACAGTATATACTTGAATCTCTCTTACATCCAATAGTTCATACCCCCCCCATTCCCCCACCTTCATACTCCCCCCTCCCCCAGTGGTATCCACTAATTTGTTCTCTGTATCTGTGAGTCTGCTTCTTTTATGTTTTATTCTCTAAATTTGCTGTTTGTTTTTTTTTTTTTGGTCTTTTTTCCATTTCTTGGGCCGCTCCTGCGGCATATGGAGGTTCCCAGGCTAGGGGTCGAATCGGAGCTGTAGCTGCCAGCCTATGCCAGAGCCACAGCAATGCAGGGATCCGAGCCGCATCTGCGACCTACACCACAGCTCACGGCAACGCCAGATCGTTAACCCACTGAGCAAGGGCAGGGATCGAACCCGCAACCTCAAGGTTCCTAGTCGGATTCGTTAACCACTGCGCCACAACGGGAACTCCTGCTGTATTTTTTTGATTCCACACATAAGTAATATCCTACAATATTTGTCTTTCTTCTGACTTACTTCTTTTAGCATAATGCCCAAGAAATTCTTAGAAACCAATCACGTAGGCATCAGTTCCCAGATTCAGAAGATCATTATTACCAGCAGGGTGAGTCTCCTTTTTTGTATCCTGTTAGTCTTTCCCCTTCTCTTCTTCTCAAAGTAAAATAATCCTTACCATCTTGATAACATTTTATTTTAGTGTTTCCTGCTTTTGAGCATTATAGCCATGCCCTAAAACAATGTGCATTCTTTTTTCATGCTCCTTTGTTCAGTCTTACATTTGTGAGATCAACCAGGTAGCTATATGGAGTGGTAATTTGTTCATTTCTATTTCTAAAAGTTGCCCTGCTGTATATGACCCCACACATTACTCATGCAGCCTATTTTTTTTTGAATTTTTTTGTTATTATAGTTGATGTACAATGTTCTGCCAAATTCTACTGTACACATATATGTATATAAACATTCTTTTTTCTCACATTATTCTCCATAATGTTCCAACACAAGTGATCGGATATAGTTCCCTGTGCTGTACAGCAGGATCTCATTGCTTATCCACTCCAAATGCCATAGTTTGCATCTACTCACCCCAAACTCTCAGTCCATCCCCCTCGGCAATCACAAGTCTGTTATCCATGTCCCTGAGTTTGTTTCTTTTCTATGGGTAGGTTCATTTTGTGTCATATATTAGATTCCAGATATAGGTGATATCATATGATTTTTGTCTTTCTTGTTCTGACTTAGTCTGAGTATTTCTAGTTCTATCCAAGTTTTTGCAAATGGCATTATTTGTTTTTTTTATGGCTGAGTAGTATTCCATTGTGTACATGTACCACATCTTCTTAGTCCATTCATCTGTCAATGGATATTTAGGTTGTTTCCATGTCTTGACTATTGTGAATAGTGCTGCAAAAACATAAGGGTGCAATATCTTTTTCAACAAATGCTTTCTCCAGGTATATGGCCAGGAGTGGGATTGTGGGGTCATACGGTGATTCTATATTTTGTTTTCTAAGGTCCCTCCATACTGCTTCCCATAGTGGTTGTACCAATTTACATGCTCAGTGTAGGAGAGTTCCCTTTTCTCCACACTCTCTGCAGCATCTATTTGTAGACTTACTGATGATGGCCATTCTGAGTGTGAATTGGTATACCTCTTTGTAGTTTTTTTTTTTTTCAGAATTTTATTTTTTATCATTTATTTATATTTTTTTTTCTACCACACATCATGGTGACCCAGTTACACATACATGTATACATTCTTTTTTCTCACATTACATATTCCATCGTAATTGACTAGACAAGAGTTTCCAGTGCTACACAAAAGGATCCCATTGCTAATCCATCCCAAAGGCAACATTCTGCATCTATTTACCCCAAGCTCCTAGTGCCTCCTCCTCCCTCCCCTTCCCCCTTGGCAACCACAGGTCTAGAAAATATTCAAACTCCCACACCAAAAAGAAAAAAATAGTAACCCCCCCCCAAAAAAATACAAAGGGTTGTTCTTGCATAGAAATAGGCTTATAAGACTACAGGTTATCTTCCCCAAAATCACAGGGGGGAAGAAAACAAGCAAGATGAAGAAGCTCAGAAATGATTCCCAGTTAAAACAACAGGAGAACTCACCTAAAGCAGTCAACAATGAAACAGACCTCTGCAGTCTGACAGACTTTGAGCACTTTGTAATTTTGATTTGCTTTGCTGTAATAGTTAGTGACTTTGAGCATTTTTCATGTGTCCCTTGGCCATCCATATTTCTTCTTTGGAGAAATCTCTATTCAGGGCTTCTGCTCATTTTTCAATTTTTTTTCTTTTTTTTTATAATTTTTTTTTCTTTTTTCTTTTTCTTTTCTTTTTTTTTTTTTTTTTTTTTGCTGTTGAGTTGTATGGGATCTTTGTATATTTTAGAGATTAAGCCCTTGTCAGTTGCATCCCATCATTTGAAACAATTTTCTCCCATCATGTAGGTAATCTTTTGTTTGTTTGTTTTTTTTCCTTTGCTGTTCAAAAGCTTATAAAGTTTATTAGGTGCAACTGGTTTATTTTTGTTTTTATTTCTATTGCTTCAGAGCACTGACTTAGGAAAACTTTTGTACAGTTAATGTCAAAGCATGTGTTGCCTGTGTTTTATTCTAGGAATTTTATGGTTCCTGTCTTACTTTTAAGTCTTTAAGCCATTTAGAGTTTATTTTTGGGCATGGTATGAGAATGTGTTCGTTTCATTGATTTACATGACGCTGTCCAGGTTTCTCTGCACCACTTGCTGAAGAGACTGTCTTTCCCCATTTTATATTTTTACATGCTTTGTCAAAGATTAATTGACCCTAGGTGTCAGGGTTTATTTCTGGGTTCTCTATTCTGTTCCATTGTTCTGTATGTCTCGTTTGATACCAGTACCACACTGTCTTGATGACTATGGCCCTGTAATATTGCCTGAAGTCTGGGAGAATGATGCCTCCTGCTTGGTTTTTGTTCTTCAGGATAGCTTTGGCAATTCTGGGTCTTTTGTGGTTCTATATAAATTTTTGGATGGCTTATTCTAGTTTGGGGAAAAAGGTCCTGTGTAATTTGTTAGGGATTGCCTTGACTCTGTAGATTGCCTTGGCTATTATGGCCATTTTAATAAGATTAATTCTTCCAATCCAGGAGCATACACTATCTTTCCATTTCTTTGAATCCTCTTTAATTTCATTGATTACTCTTTTATAGTTCTCAGCATATAAGTCTTTTACCTCCTTGGTCAGTTTTATTCCTAGGTATTTAACTTTGGGGGGCACAATTTTAAAGGTATTGTATTTGCATAGTCCTTTGCTAGTATTTCGTTGGTAGTATACAGAAATGCATCAGACTTCTGAATGTTAAACTTCTATCCTGCTACTTTGCTGAATTTATTGATGAGTTTGAGTAGTTTTTGTGTGGCATTCTTAGGGTTTTCTATTTATAGCATCCTGTCATTTGCATAGAGTGACAATTTTACCTCTTCTCTTCCAATTTGGATACCTTTCATTTCTTTTGTTTGTCTGATTGTTGTGGCTTGGACTTCCAATACTATGTTGAGTAAAACTGGTGAGAGTGGGCATCCTTGTCTTGTTCTAGATTTTATTTTGGTTTATTTTTATTTTATATATATATTCTTTTTGGGGCTGTACCCACAGCATATAAATTTTCCCAGGCTAGGGGTCTAATCAGAGCTAGAGCAGCCAGTGTACACTACAGACAGAGCAATGCCAAGTCTAACTCATATCTGTGACCTACACCACAGCTCAGAGCATTAATGGGTCTTAAACCCACTGAGTGAGGCCAAGGATTGAACTCTCAACCTCATGGTTCCTAGTAAAATTTGTTTCCCTTGTGCCATGATGGGAACTCCTGGTTCCAGATTTTATTGAGAAGGTTTTCAGCTTTTCTCTGTTGAGTATTATATTGGCTTTGGGTTTGTCATAAATGACTTTTATTACGTTAAGGTATGTTCCCTCTATACCCATGTTGGTAAGAATTTTTGTCATGAATCAATGTTGGCTGCAACCTATTGTTCATAAAATAAGTTGCTTTCATTTTTTTTTTTTTGATTGTTAGGAATAATGCTGCGACAGTCATTCCAGTATATTTTTCTTGCTGCTCGTGTGCACATATATCTTTCTTACAAAACTAAGAGTGGACTTTCTTGGTTTTAGAATGTCTGCATCTTCAGTTTTAGTTCACATAATGAAATTGACTTCCAAAGAGATTGTACCGAGTTTCACTTCCATCAGTAATGTGTGAAGATGTGGTTGTATCTCATTCTCATAACACTTGGTGGTGTCAGCATTTTTCATTGTACTCATTTGGTGTGTGTATATGGAGGGGCATCTCCTGGTGGTTTGATTTTGTATTTCATTGATTAGTAATGAGATTGAGTATCCTTTAAATACTTATCAGCATTTGTCTTTCTAAGGCCACACCCTTGTCACATGGAAGTTCCCTGGCTAGGAGTCAAATTAGAGCTTTAGTTGCCAACCTATGCCACAGCCACAACAATCCAGGATCCTAACTGCATCTGTGACCTATACCACAGCCTAAGGCAACACCAGATCCATAACTCACTGAGCAAGGCCAGGGATCAAGCCCCTGTCCTCATGGATACTTGTTGGGTTTATTAACCACTGAGCCATGACAGGAACTACCTTATTAGCATTTTTATTTCCTAATTTTGAAGCTGCATGTCTAAATGTTTATTTTTCTATCTAGTTGTCTACTGTATTCTAATTTATTGAGGGAACTATTTAAATATTCTAGATAGCAGTCCTTTGTGAATTGTATGTTTTACAGATATTTTCTCTGCCCTTGTGGTTTTGTCTTTTCACTCTTCTTACTTACCAAACACTCTTGCTTGCTAAGTAAATGTTGAAAATATTAACTGATTGACATCATCAATACATTCTTTCTTCTTAATGCTTTACTTGCACCTGGTTTATGAAGTCCATTTTTCCCTGAGTTCAGGAAGGGATTTTTCAACACATTCTTCTAAAAACTTTATAATTTTGCTTTTCAAAATTAGTTCTTTAGTCCATCTGGAATTCATTGTTGTGTATGTTGTGACTTGGTGGTGGTAGTGTCTTTTTTAACCTATTTTTGTTTGCATTGAGACACTTAATGTTGACCTAAAGAAATGTACAATATAGTAGTTGAGAGTTACATTTTATTTGGGGCAAAATTAGGACTTAAACCCAGGAGGCAGCATCTCAAGTAACCCTGAGAAAACTGTCCCCAGAAGCAGGGGAGAGTTAGGATATGGTGGAGTTTTACCAACAAAGGACAGGTAGTAGGAATAAAAGATTACAGAAAAACAGATATCTCAAATTACAGAATTTATTGCTTTTCTTTGGGAAGATGCAAAGTTCTGGGCTCATGGACATCATTCCTTTGGCATGCACCTCAGCTGTCTGGGGCCAGAATCCTCTGTTTTCACATCCTCAGTTTCCCCAGGGTTTGCTGTTAGGAGAGGCTGCAGTCTGATGGCTGCTAGATGGCAGGTATTCTTTGTTTCTTTCCTGAGTTCCCTCAGGGCTCACCAGCTCTCCCTTGGAGGTGGCTGTACTCACAGATGACTGTGATATCTTTTGTTTTGTTGAATTAGCTACAGCCAAGGGGGCAGCTTTTCAGGCAGCTCTGCAGTACAACCCCAGAGAGGAGAGGGGAAATATCAGGATGTGTGGTAAAGGTGAAGGGGGAGGTTCATGCATCGATGGATACTTACAGATGTTTGTTTCTGGTCTTGTGAGGATTACTAGTAGTCATGAGGAGCAGACTTCACCAACTAGTGCTTTTCTAGGTAGGAGAAAGTGCAATAATTGGGCCCATAAAATCTTCTCCTAAAAATATGTAGGTATCTGAAGACCCGGTTTTCCCACTTGCCCAAAGCAGAGTGCCTCACTCTTGATCTCCACCCTGCGTTCCCCTCAGGAGATGTTGAGGGTCAGCAGCTGCAGGGGCTCGTAATTTAACCCACTAGAGAGAGATGGCAGTTGCCAAACTCCAGTTCACAGTGGTCTTCCATGGTCATAAATACAACCATGGCTTTGGGAGGCCTTTTATGACCATTTCTTCCTGTGGTGTTACGAATGTTTATTCCCAGATTTGGCAAAGATGTCTTTGGTAGGCCACTCAATGTGTGGATAACTCTGTTCCTTGATGGTGGTGGGGTGAGCACAATGAACCCTAACCCTTTGAGTTATGTCCCCAGAACTTGTTCCTTTGGAGAAATAATTCTGCAAAGAGGCTGAGGGCAGTGAGGCAAATAAGTATTTATTAAGGAGAAGAGAGATAAGATAGTTGTAGAAAAAGCACAGGCCAGCTGGTGGGGGTAGGGAGAAAGAGAGAGGGAGGGAGAGACAGAGAGAGAGAAAGACCAAGATAGGAAGAGAGTGACACATGCTTTGGAGGCATTGAAATCACTCATATGGGGGTGGACCTTCTGGGCTTCCTCTGGCCAATCATCTTGCTTTGTGTGGTTTTGGCCTGACTAAGGCCCTCCCTTGTTAATGTGTATTTTTCAACCAAGCCACCCCTCGGCACCTCCATGAGGAGGGCCCTGGAGACCCCTAGTGTCTCTACTGATGAGGTGTAATCCCCAGTATCTTTTAATGGAACTCCCCAGTGTTTCCATGAGGAGGTCCACTGAACCACCCCCAGTGTCTTCACTGGCAAGTACATTCCCCAATATGTTTCATCTGTGCTTCCCCCAGTGTCTCCTCTGAGAGGGTCTTCCCTGGTGTTTTTCAACCAGCTTCCCCACTCCCCTCAGTATTTTTCTCTGAGTGGATATTCCCCCTGGTATCTTTCAAAGAGTGCCCCCCCCCCCAGTCTCTTTTAACTGAGGGGCAGGTACCTAATACCTATTAAACACCACCAAATAAAACTCAGGATCATCAACTGATATGGGAGATCTGAGATCCAGGAGAGATTCATGACAATTTGTCTAGACTCCCCAAGGAGGTGGATAAGCAGAAGGGGCCTATGGTGGTACCAAGGCTGTAATTCCTTGTAGAGTTCAGGCAAATGAGAGAAGTCTGCTTTGGGTCTCTTTTTTCATGGACCCCAAAACTGTCTACTTAAAAAAATGCACAACCTGATAGTTGAGACTCAAGTTTTACTTAGGCAAAATTAGGACCTAAATCCACAAAAGAACATCTCAAGCAACCCTGAGAAAACTGCTCCCTGGAAACAAAGGGGCAATCAGGATACATACGAGTTTTAGCAACAAAGGGCAGGTAGCAGGAAAAAAAAAAAAGATTAGAGGAAAACAGATATCTCAAGTTAGGGAATTTAGCACTTTTCTATGGAAAGATGAAATGGTCTGGGCTCACTGAAATCATTCCCCTGATATGTGCCTCAGCTGTCTGGGGCCAGCATCCTGTGTTTTCATAGCCTCAGTTTCCCCAGGGTTTCTGTTAGGAGTGGATGCAGTCTGATGGCTGCTAGATGGCAGGTATTCTTTGTTCCCTCCTGAGTTCCCTCAGGGCTCACCAGCTCACCTTGTAGTACTTGCAGATGACTGTGATATCTTTTGTTTTGTCAACTTAACTACAGCCAGGAGGCAGCATTTCTGAGAGCTCTGCAATACCACCCCTAAGAGGAGGGGGAAATATCAGGGTACATGTGATAAAGGTGAAGGGGGAGGTACATGCATCTATGCCCACATTTTACAGAGGTTTGTTGCTGGTTTCCTGCTGCTAGTCACCAGGAGTAGATGTTACCAATTAGTGCTTTTCTAGATAGGAGAAGATGCAAGAATTGGGCCCATAAAAACTTCTCCTAAAATATCTAAGTATCTGATGACCTATTTCTCCAGTTTGCCCAGAGCACAGAATGCCTCCCTGCTGACCTCCACCCTGAGTTCCCCTCAGGAGATGTTAAGGGTCAGCAGTTTCAGTGGCTCATGTTTTAACCCACATAGTCGGATGGCAGGTGCCAAACTCGAGTTCACTTTAATAATGTGAACGGTTCATGTATAGACTCTTTTGAACTGCAATATTATGGAACTATCAGCAATGAATAAAATGAAATATTGTTGCTTTTCTTAGAGAATTCCTATCTTTTATTTATTTTTCCTATCCTACTGCACTGGATGTGACCTCAAGTACAGTGTGGGATAGTTGTGGTGAGAGCTGGTGTTTATCTTGTTCCTTATGGGACAGAGAGTAATTAAATGTATAACCATTACATATTATCTATGCTCTATGTGTGAAAAAAGAACTCCTTTTTTCAGGTGAAGGAAATTTTCTTCTATGTCTACTTGCTATGTGAACTGGAGTTTGGCACTTGCCATCTGCCTCAACATAGATTAAATCATGAGCCACAGTAGCTGCTGACCCTCAACCCCATACCCCTTGGGAGCTCAGAGTGGAGATGAGGAGTGAGACACTCTGTGCTCTGGGAAAACTGGATGAAGAGGTCTTCAGGTAATTAGATATTTTTAGGAAAAAATTCATTGAATCCAATTCTTGCAACCCCTCCTAAGTAGAAAAGCACTAAAATCCTTTGTGGTGATGTCTGTTCCTTATGACTAGTAGTAACCTTCACAGGACCAGCAGCAAACTTTTGTGAAATGTGTTCCTGGCTGTTTGCACCTCCCCCTTCACCTTTATCACACACATTCTAAGGTTATTTCCCCCTGCCTCTTTGGAGCAGAATTTCAGAGCTTTCTTAAATGCTGAACCCAGGCTATTTTTTAAAAAAACAAAGGCTGTCACAGTCATCAGTGAGTGCAGCCACCCCCAGGGGTGTGAGAACTGAGGGAACTCAAGAAGGAAACAAAGAATGCCTGCCATCTAGCAGCCACCAGACTGCAGCCACTCCTAACAGCAAGCCCTGGGGAAACAGAGGCCTTGAAAACACAGGATGCCAGTCCCAGAGAGCTGAGGTTCATATCAGAGGAATGATTTCCCTGAGCCCAGACCTTTGCATCTTCCCATAGAAAAATGCTAAATTCCTTAATTTGAGATATCTGGTTTCCTATAACCTTTTGTTCTTATTACCTGCCCTTTGCTTCTAAAACTCCTATGTATCCTGATTGCCCCTTGTCTCCAGGGAGCAGTTTTCTCAGGATTACTTGAGATGCTCCCTCCTGGGTTTAGGTCCTAATGTTGCCCCAAATAAAGCTTAAGTTTCAAATTTCAGGTTGTGCTTTTTTTTTTTAAGTTGACCACTAACAGAACTTTTTAACTATCATGTGTTGAATTATATCAATTTTTTTATTGCATCTATTGAGATGTTATTCTGGCATCATGTAATCCCTGTCATTTGTTTTATCGTTATATTGACTTAATTTTTAAATGTTAAATAAACTTTGCATTCCTGGGAAAACTCAACTTGGTAACAGTGTCATCATGTTTTCTCTTCATTGTTTTAACGATCTTACTAATATTTTACTTTGACTCAATGCATTTAATTCATGAATGAGATGAGCCTATTCCTATTCTCTTTTGCAATGTCCCTGTTAGTTTTAAGTATCAAGGTTGTGCTAATCTCCAAATGGGAACTGGTGAGTGCTTCTTTAATTTCTAGTCTCTGAAAGATTTTTGCAAGCCAGAAATTCTTTCTTGCTTGAATATTTATAAAATTCACTGTTGCAGCCATGAGAGCCTGAAATTTTCTTTGAAGAAAGGATTTTGGCTACCAATCCAATTTCATCAATAGTTACAGGTCTATTTAGATTTTCCTTTTCTTACTACATTTTTTGGTGGGTTGTGTATTTTTTAATCTAAATTTAAAATTTACTTGTATAAAATGATTCATAATATCCCCTTTAATTTAATATCAGAGGTAATGTCATTTTTTAAAGAGAAATATCTTATTGATGTAATTTCATTCTAAAATAACATTTCATTATATGAAAATACTATATTCTATAAGAAAATTAAAATGATTATTTGTGTGAATTCTGCAAAGGGGAGGATTTTTAATTATTGCTCTATCAAAAGGGGTTAAAAATAAGCTGTCTAAATTTGATAATAAAATAAAAACTTCCTTATATAAAAAAATCACAAAGTTAAGAAGTAAAGAATTACCTAAGAATATTACCAAGGCAAACAATAGCAAGCTGTAATGTCTTTAATATAAAAAGGTCCATACAAATCAATGAAACTTCCCAGGAGGTAATAGGCAGATGACATGAAAAAAAAATTAATAAGGGAATTTAAAAAATTTGCTAAGAGAGCCAGGAAAAATAGTCTCTTTACCAATATTAAAATAATTAATAAAACTTAAGCCAGGAGATAGCATTTTGGCTGTCATATTAGTTACATTTAAGGGGAAATGTGCACATCAGAATTTGGAAAGGACATAGACAAAAGGGCAGAGTCATTTACACATGCTGGCAGCATGGATAAGGAGACTCCATGAAGTGCTACTTAGATGTTCTACTTTTGACAATATTGAAAGTTCCATATGATGAATATAAAAATCATTTCATTTCAGAGTCTTTCATTGTATTGTTATATGTAATAGAGAAAGCTTTTTTTAAAAACAAGTGGCCGCACCTGTGGCATATGGACATACCAGAGTAGGGGTTGAGCCACAGCCACTGTAAAAGCTCTAGGACTTCCTGTGAGCCACACAGGAAGTCCTAGAGAAGGCTTTGAATGTCCTTAACATCCAATAATGGTGAAACACAATATAAGTCAAGGATCTTTTTCTCATATAAAATCAGTTAATAACATGAATGTAGTTCTTATATAAGATTAAGCAAAAATGCTATAAAATTGTATTTGGTCAACAAAGGACAAAAAAGCAACTACCGGGAGTTCCCATTGAGGCTCAATGAACCAGACTAGTATCCATAAGGATGTGGGTTTGATTCTTGTCCACACTCAGTGCATTAATGATCTGTCATTGCCGCAAGCCACAGTGCATTTTGCAGATGCTGCTCAGATCTGGCATTCCTGTGGCTGTGGCATAAGCTGGCAGCTGCAGCTCTGATTCTGCCCCAGCCTGGGAACTTGCACATGCCACAAGTGAAGCCCTAAAAAAGGCAAGAAGGAAAAAAAAAGGAGGGAAATCATGTGTAATATTACCTGTGATCATCTTTAAAATGCAGAGATGGTGAGATTTTCCTTTTCTTCTCTTTCCTATGTGTGTATTTTACAAATTTACTGTAAGGAGTATATATTTTACTTAAGTACAGAAAAATGAAATAAGCCATAATTTAAAAACTAAAAAAACTCAAACCTGTCTCAATACACCTCATCAATAACTGTCATAGTCTTTGATGTTTTTGTTGGTTTTGGTTGCACTTGTGCCACATGGAAGTTCCCAGGCTAGGGACTGAATCCAAACTGCAGCAGGGACACATGCCATATCCTTAATCTGGTGTGCCACAGTGGGACTCCCCAGTCTTAGTTCTAATCCCATCTGTGTGATTTTGACATAGCATCTGATCTATCTGTGCCTAGTTTCCGCTCCTAGAATTATTCTTGCTCACTTACACACAGAAAACCGTGCTTCTTCTTGGTTCATCTTTCCCTTGTATAGCTTAATCCCTATAAGTGAGGTGTTTCTAAAGCTGGGTATGGAGGTGGTCCCTGAAACTGAGACATTTGACCCTCCCAGATATTGTCACATGTCTTGTAGTGAATGGACAGGTTCACTATAGACTGAGTTGTTACTTGGGCTTCCTCCAAGAACCTACACCCTGTCTGATGTCATCTTTTGAGGATTCCCACTCTGATTTGACTATGCTTGGTCACCAATACCCAGGCAAGTCATGCTACAGGGGCTTCTAGCTACTCCTGCTCCAGGCTGTAGCTCTTTCCTTGGCCAGTTAATCCTAACCCAGTCACACCAAGTCAGACATTCTCCCCTTTCAAAAACTGCTTGGGATGCTGAGAACCAACCTGCTTTGAATTCAAGGTTTCAAAGTTACAACGACAACATCAGAGAAGAAAGCATTTCTTGGAGCCTGAGCTTCTAGTCTGGGAACGACATGTTATTGAGTATAAGTTTTCCCCCAGTTGAAGAATATGGACAAAGCCTCCTTCATGTCCCTGTTCCTCAATCTGTAAATAAAGGGGTTCAGCATGGGGGTGACCACTGTATATATCACAGAGGCCACCATTCCAGTGTCTGCAGAATAGTAGGAGGAGGGCTGGAAATACACCAGAAAGAGGGTCCCATAGAAGAGAGTGACAACTGTCAGGTGAGCACCACAGGTAGAGAAGACTTTGTGCTTTCCCCCAGGAGAGGGGACCCTGAGGACTATGTAGATGATGTGGGCATGAGAGATCATGACACAGGTGAGAGGGATAATGCCCAAGAGAATGGCTTCAGTTAACATGGTGACCTGAAAGATGTGTTTTTCTGAGAAGGCAAGTTTGAGGAGTGGGGGCATGTCACAGAATAAGTGTGGAATGGAATGGGAGGAACAGAGGAGAACTGAGACATGAGGAGAGTGAGTGAGAATCCCAGGAGGTGGGCACAGAGCCAGGATGTGGTGACCAGCAGCAGGCAGCACTGGGGACACATGATCATGGTATACTGGATAGGAAGAGAGACGGCCATGTAGCAGTCATATGCCATCACAGCCTGCTGGAAATCACCCACAGAGTTAATGCCATTAAGAATTACATCTGCACAAAGCACCCAGTGTAGGAAATTGTGTGGTGCTGTGTCTGGATGTTGACCAGCACCCTGGGGACAACAGTGCAGGAGAAGCAGGTGTCAATGAAGGATACGATGGACAGGAAGAAGTACATGGGGGTGTGGAGGTGAGGGTCAGAGCCAATGGCCAGGATGATGAGCAGGTTCCCCAGCACAGTGACCAGGTACATGGCCAGGAAGAGCCTGAAGAGGAGAGGCTGCAGGTCTTGGGTGTGGAGAGAAGCCCAGGAGCAGGAAGTCAGAGTTGCTGGTTTGATTTCTGATTCCCATTGAAAGGAGAAAAATTTGTGCAAAATATTGCTTAAATACCTGTATCCTCCAAAAGGTTGTATCATTCAAAGCCTTTTGTCTGATTTCCGTGTTTTTTTTTCCCAAAGGTCACAGAGATGCTCTTATGTCTTTTGCTGGTGTGCATATAAACATGTACAGAGATGAGAACTCAGTGCAATGATTAGGAGACTTGTTGGGGGTGAACTCTGCATTTTAGCTGTCCACTAGGTGGTCCTGTAGACTTCCCAGAGGAGGTTGAACTGGAGATTAGCTAGGAAGAGGATTCCTAAGTCTTAGTCCACACCTACCTGTTTAAACAGGAAAGCTAGGGATTTCATAGGCTTGTGAAGTTTGAATAAGGTATCTGTGGGGGTATGTATTTACTAGAAAATTCTTAAGGGTAGTACTCTCTGTGTGTGTCTCTCTTCTGAGTCTCTGTGTGTGTACATGTGTGTCATTCAGGAGTAGAGAAGGAATGCACATTACATAAAAATGTCATAGTAACACTCAGATATTCTTGGCATGGTGGGATTATTTGTACTCATTTTTTTGAAGATCCATCAAATGAGAAAATGTGGATAAAGTTACTTTATAAACTCAAAGATATTTTATAAACAAGCATTCCTATCATCATCACCATCATCATTATCAGCATCATCAGCATCATCATCACCATCATCATTATCAGCATCATCATCACCACCATCATCATCACCATCATCATCATCACTATTATCATCATTATCAGCATCATCATCATTATCTTCATCATCATCACCAATGTTAAAATTATCTAATCCTCAGTCCTTAGGAATGTTGTCTTTAGTGTCTTATAGACTAGTTGGGTATCGTTTCTGGTTGTGTTACCCTCTGCAACATACACATCCTCAGGTCCTCTTTTTGCTTCAGTTTCCTCATCTGTAAATTGTGTGCCTACTTTGTATACTTATCACAGATAATGAGTGAAATGGTATATTCAAAGCACTAACACAGAGTAGGTCTTCAATAAATTGTGACACTTGTTACTAATATTGCTAGAAGCAGTAGTAGATAAAATGGAACCTGAGCTTCCTGATTCAACAACAACAACAACAAACACCCTCATTTCTTTTTATATTTTGGGCAGATCTTTTTTTACTATCTCTTCATCCTCATCTAGAAGATGTGGACATAAACTTACCATATAGAAAAGTTGAAAGTTATCAAAATGCCAGAAACATAAAAGTTTTATTCAGGACCATATAAACTCCAAAATGAGAGTTTCTGCATTTGGTATGCATGGCAAGATGTGCACACCAACAGGCAGTGCCAGCCAGGTTCATGCCATGATCTTTGACATGGTGATAAAATACATCTGGGTCTGATTGACCTTCATCTGCCACAAACCCCTTTGTGAGTTGTAACCTTGAGCAAGGTTTAGCAGTCTTTCTGACCTCAATTTCTGCATCTGCTCAAAGAGAACAATTAGCAGAACAATCATATAATCCAGTATTCCCACTCCTAGGCATGTATTGGGACAAAACTTTCATTTGAAAAGACACATGCACCACTATAGTCATTGCAGCAATATTCACAATAGCCAAGACATGGAAAAAACCTACATGTCCATTGACAGATGAATGGATACAAAAGATATGGCACATAAACACAATGGAATACTACTCAGCCATAAAAAATCACAAAACAATGCCATTTGTAGCAACATGGATGAAACTAGAGATTCTCATAAAAGTGATAGAAAGACACTTCTGCATGATATCACTTATGTGGAATCTAAAACATGGCAAAAATGATCCTATCTAAAAAACAGGAACAGATCACAGACATGGAGTGCAGACTTGTGCTTGCCAGGGGGAAGAGGGGCGAAAGTAGGATAGATGGGGAGTTTGGGGTTGGTAGATGCAAATTATCACATTTAGAATGGGTAAGCAATGAGGTCTGACTGTAGAGCACAGGGAACTATACCCAATCTTTTGGGGTGGAACATGATGGAAAATAGTATGAGAAAAAAAAAGGTATGTATATATGTATGTATGAGTGGGTCACTCTGCTGTGCAGTAGAAATTGAAACAACATTGCAAATCAACTTAACTCTAAAAAATCAGTACATAACTCATGATCTTGTAAGGACTGAAACAGATAAGGATTGTATAGAACTGGAATGACTACCAGTTTCTATCAAATCGTCATTAAATCCTTGCTTTCCCTGATGTTATTGTTTTCTCTCTCTTTTTTTGCTCTTGATGAACTTAACAAAATGATGATGTTTTCTGGGGTAACCAACTTGTCCTCTATGTTTACCTAGGACTGTCCTTCTTTCAAAATGGAATGTCCTACTTCCAGGAAAATTTCTCAGTCCTGAGAAATTTGGACTTTTCCTCAGTCATGGTCTGTGTGTGGGAAGTTAGGCTTTCAAAACTGTAAAGTTATAGAATATCAATCACCAGGTTACAGACACTAAACTTTCAAGTTATAGAATTGTAGTAACTATTGTCACCAGTGTCATCATTGTAAGCTTTGGGTGGCAATGGCTCTAACCTAGTGGTAACCATGACAAAACATCCACTTTGACAGGTGAGACCCAGGTTTGAGTTCTACCTGTATCATCTTGGTCAAAGCGTTTGACCTAACAGAACCCCAGTTGTAAAATGAGTCTAAATAAATCTAGCTCAAATCATTCTGAGACTCCAATTAATAAAGGTGATATTTATGACTGGATCGCTTTGCCGTACAGTAGAAATTGATAGAACAACATAAAACAATTATAATAGAAAAAGACAAACCTAAAAATAAAAAGATGAAAAATAAAAAGTTGCTGAACTCTAAGTGGTTGTGGAGATAGTTGCTCTCCTTGGGTGGTGGCTTAGAAGGAATCTGAAAGCCCCTCAGGATTGAGTGGGCTGTGAGTGAATTGTCCAGGCACAGTGCACAGGTCCTGAACACTATTATTGCAGTTGCCATATCTCAGCCCCTGCAAGGGAATTGAAGACCATTGATCAGCATTGACTTCAGATTGGGTTCTCAGAAAGTTCATGAATATTCAATCATGGTCCTCCTTATGGTGGTTAAGAGAGCCAGGGTGTATTTTTCTGAGTAAGGAAGGGGCAAGAAAGGAGAAAGACATAGGGGTAGAGATGTGTGTGTATGTGTGTGTGTGTGTGGTTGGATGTGTGTATGTATTGGTGTGTTGACCAGTGCCTCCTGTCTCTATGACTCAGGTCTTACCTGGAAATTCTGACCATCCTCAGATCTTGTCAAAATCACAAGGTGTTGGGTCTGCCTCACATGTTTGGTTTGCCTACCCTTCTTCTCAGTAAGACTCGCTAGCATCTCAGTTTTCTTGCTTCTCTCTAACAGCAGCACAGACCAAAGACCCAGGGCTTGAGCAGTCAATTCAGGAACAGGAACCAGGAGGAGCTGTGGGTTTTTCACATGGCATGTCTCCTGGGACCCAGCCCCTGATCTCCTAGCTACAGATGAGTCAGGGCAAATGTCCAACCCCTCAGCTGTCCCCTCTGGCCCTGGAGTTTTGAACCTCATTGGGATCAGAGTGACCAAGTCTGGGAATCCTGACAGCACTGCTCTTGGTGACACTCCCATGGGCATGGGTGTGGGTGGGCTCCATCTCCGTGAACCCCAACCTGCTGTGGAATTCACACACTAATCAGACCCAGAGCCTCATAAAGGAAAACCAGCAAATAAATAACAATCAATGAGTTGAACAGATTTGATAAAGTGTGAGAGATACAACAATCATCTTCAAATTCCTACAGTTCAATACATAGAAAAAGTGAATAGGTTTGATCCCCATGATTCCAGAGGGTAGAGATAAAAAAAAAATCTGGCTAAGAAATAGGGGTACGGCTTCATGCAAGATTATTTTATACCCTATATTTTTAATTGTGAATTTTATATATATATATATATATATATATCAGAGTATAAAATATCTAGGAATGGTTTTCTTATAGTTTTGCTACTCACCTAGCACCAAGTATGCACATATGAATAAATCAGGTATTGTTTGTATTTCCTTATTTGTCTTTGACATGAAAGGAATCATTTTTCTTCTTTCCATCAATGTTGTATTTTGGGGAACATTCATTTGTATTAGTTACTTGTACCTACAGGTCATTCTTTCTCATTGCTGTCTAGTGAAGGGTCACTGTTGTACTTCATACCTTAAGGGCTATTCATTTTGGAATTCAGAATGCCTTCGATTTTAGGAAAGAAATCCTGTACATGTATCATTATTTCTGTGATAGCATTGATGGGTTCTATTTTTTCACCTTGTAACCAAACACAGTAATAATTTGGCAAGAAAATGAGGAAATATTCACATCAAGTGAAATAAACACATTTTTGAAAATAGCCACCTGTCACTTCAGGTCAGTTTTGGCTACCAAATGAGTTTGCTAAAACTCTATAAAATACTTTTCATTGATTTTTGAATTTTGGAGACTGCAGTTAAGGGAGTATTACTTAAATTCCATTTTGGATTTTACCCTAATGCAGTCATCCATTCTAATGTTGATGGTTGTGTGAGTTCCATTTGCCATCCCCCCACCCCCTGCCCTAGTTGTTTATTATCTCAGGGAGAATTCCTCCTATTCTCATTAAAAAATGAAAAACTGACATTTTGAGTAAATGTGACCTGGTCTTCTCCACTGTTTATTTTTCTTAGGAAAAAATTTCTATGCATGAATTGGAGAATCTTCTATTTTTATTTATTTTATAATGTCAAGTTTTGGGGTTTTCCTGGGGGGGCATACACACAGCATGAGTAGTTTCCCAGGCTAGGGACTGAACCCATGCCGTAGCAGTGATAACACTGGATCCTTTTCACTTGGTCGCCAGGGAACTCTTGGTGAAACTTTTAGACTACCATCCTCTAAAGAGAGCATCTCCACAATAGCAATCATTTACCATTTCTTTGTTCCATTATTGATGTTTTAGTGATCGCTCAAGCTTTATTATTTCAAAGAAAATGTCTGGAGAACTGGGGTTTATTCCTCCTTTCTTTTCACCAAGTTGTTAGATGGCTTTCATAGGTGAGAGAGTAACACCACAATAAATGAAGTCAAAACATCATTTGATTCCTCTTTGAACTGCTAGACTTATGAACATTCATGAACCTTCTCCTGGTGTACCCGTTCAGGTTTCTCTATGGTTATCTGCCAAGGAATAGAATTGTTTGCAAGGTATTGGTTAATGCTTTAGTTTGGGTCTTCTGAGAAGCAGATGCCAAGGTGGGATTTGGTGTGTAAGAGATGCACTGAGGAGGGGGCAAGAGAAATTGGAGAGTGCCTTCAAATTCTGATGCAGGGACCTGTGGAAGAAAAGAGGGAAGGAAGAAAGAATGGGGTGGGAAGAGTCTCAGTCTACAGCCAGATACCAAGAGAACTTTAAACAGGCCAATGTTTGGGGGAGGTGAACCTGCATCAAAATGGAACCCGCCAGCAGGTTCCTGTAACTCCCTGGAAATAAGCCTGTCTTGGTACCCCTGTCATGATTAATCATTGGCCAGGAGCAGGCTGTGAAAGCATGTTCTTTGTACCATGGACTGAAAAAAAAAAAAAACCTAAAAGTTGAGGTTTATGTTTCATTAAGTGAACATACTGAGGACTTAAGCCCAGGAAGCAGCCTCTCAGACAGCACTGATGGACCTTTCTAAAGAGGTAAGGAAGGAGCCAAAACATGTGAGTTTTTCCCAAAAACCCAAGAATTCGGTACATCAAAAGATTGCTGTAGGTATTCTTGTTGTGGTTCAGAACATTAAGATCTTGAGGTCTCTGTGAGAATGTGGATTGAATCTCTGGCCTTGCTGGGTGGGTTGAGGATCTGGTGTTGCCATAAGCTACAGCATAGGTCTCAGATGGGGCTTGGATCTGGTGTTGCCTTGGCTGTGGTGTAGGCTGGCAGCTGCAGCTCTGATTTGATCTTGGTCCTGGGGTACACCCAGGTGAGGCCATAGAGAAAAAAATTTGCTGATAATTAAAATAAAACCAGGCATTTCTACTTGATGAACTTAGTACTTTTGTATGGTAAGATGCAAGAGTCTTGGATCCTTGTGTTCATACTTTTGATATGCACCTTAACTACCCAGATGTTTTATCCCCATCCAGAATCCCCTCTGGGTGCCCAGCTGCTGTGGGGTTGATGGCTGCAGTATCCTTTGTTTCCTGATAGTGGGAGACTTTCTTCCTCCACAGCACACCCCTGAGATGGACTGGCAGGGGCAGGAGCTGGGAGAGTTAGTTTTGCTCCCACCACAGCAGAGGTGGGTTGTGCATTTTCATGAATGCCACAGTCTAAGCTTTGTGCCACACAGATCCAGTTCTCCCCACACAGGTCTGGTGAGCCCTTCCTCCTTGGAATCTTTTTTTTTTATTTTTTTATTTTCCTTTTTGCTTTTTAGGGCTGTACCTACTGCATATGGAAGTCCCCTAGGGGTTGAATTGGAACTGCAACCACAACCACAGCAATACCAAATCTGAGCTGTATCTGAGACCTACACACCACAGCTCACAGAAACCCTGAATCCTTAGCCCACTGAGAGAAACCACACATCAAACCAACATCCTCATGGATACTAGTTGGATTCAGTTCTTTACTGCTGAGCCATGAAGGGAACTCCCCTCCATGGATTCTTCAGACCTCCTTTCTTCAGGGGAAACTTAGAAGGGGGAGGGTGGAGGAATTAACCTCCTTTGCCATCACTGGTCTGGAAGTTGAAGTTACCTCTCATCCTCTCCCTCCTCCAGTGTCCATCGTAAATTCCTCTCATCCTCAGCTGTCCCCTCAGCAGGTCTTGGGGGGAAACCCGGTGGTGTGGGCCAAACCGTCATTCCCCCGGGGTCTGCAACCTCGATAAGCACAGTTGTCTCAGGCCAGGGTTGTTGCATGTGACCAATTACAGTTACAATAGAGAAGGGAGTGACAAGAGGTGCCCAGGTTTCCTGGAAAACAGTCATCAGAGTCCCCGTGTCCTTCTCCCTGTCCCCATTAAGTGAAAGCAGCTTGGCCTTGATTGTTGCCTTTGGTCTCAGAAAGTGAGTTCTAGAATTGACAAGATACTCTCACTAACTGGTCCTTTCCCATTTTTTTCTGATTTCCTATTGAAAAGCTCAGGTAATCTGCTTCAAGTTATAACATTCCATTCACTATCACAATCATAACTAACCAGGCAAAGACCACTTACTTCAAACAATTAAACTCCTTTAATTTTCACAAATCATACTACTTACTTTAGACAGTTAATCTCCTTTACTTCTCACCAAACTCCAAGGGCTGGCTGCTATATAGCTACTACATGGATGAAAAAAAACTGAGGTTTGCTAAAAATAAGCAGCACAGCCAAGATTTAAATCCCAAACCATTGTTCTCCTTAGTGATTTCTGTACACCATGCCGCCACTATCCACTGGCTCTCCTACTAGAACGTGGAAACTCACTATGTAATTGTAGTTTTTAGCTTGTTGGTGACGCTGATTATCCTTTTGTGCCTTGCTTCATGGCAGAGCCTCAGAAAAAGCTCCTGGTCAGTCAAGATCCATTTAATAGTTTTTTTCCTCCAGCTTAATTGAGATATAATTGACTTAAAGAATTATACATATTTAGGGGGTGGGGAGAGGGAATGGGAGAGACTGAGAGTTTGGGGTCAGTAGATGCAAACTGTTACCTTTAGAATGAATCAACAAAAAGGTCCCACTGTATAGCCCAGGGAACTATATCCATCCTCCTGGGGTAGACCATGGTGGAAAAGAATATTAAAAAGTATATGTATATATATATGTCATGAATATAATATATATATGATGGAGTCACTTTGCTCTACAACAGAAATTTGCACAACGTTATAAATTATGCTTTATAAAAGAATTCTAGGAAGATGGTAGTTATGGCAGCTGGGCTGGGTGGATGATCTGCACTGGCTTTTGGGCTGTGGCTGCTGCTGGCAACTGTGCTTCAAGCAGAGAGAAGAGGTCACCTCCATGGCAGCCCCAGGGAAAGTGGGAAGGATTGAGCTGAGGAAGATGGAACAGTCATCCTGGTTTGAGAACCACTCTTGCAAAGGGTGGGAGAACTGGGCTTCCTCAGAGACTGCTGCAATTGAAATGTACCACAGCTTAATTCCGGTTTTTTGCTTATCCTCCCCACCCTGGGTTTCTAGCAGTTCTTTCTCTCAACTTTAGACTATCTTGAGTACAATCTGTAAGACACATGGTGAAAGAAAAGAGAAACACAAAAGTTTGCAGAGATGAAGATTTTTTTAAAAAGCAGGCAAAAATGCAAGAAACTGATTCCTTATGACAAGCTCCCAGTCTTAGAGGAAAGCCTTCAAGTCTTTGGCCTGGGGTACACTTCCTTTTCACATCTTCCTCTCAATTGTTGGTGGTCTCTGTGAGTCACTCTTAGACAACCTTTTACCTCTGTTCTCTGGCTTTCCTGTGCTGCCACTGAGTCTCCTTCAGTGCTGTCTGTGGTTTTAAACAACATTGTTGCAACAAAAGGGGTTACTCATTACTCTATTAAAAAAAAAAGAATCATACATATTTAAAGTGTACAACATGATTTGATATGCATATACTTAATGAAATCATTATCACAATCCTGTTCATTAACACAACTATTAGCTCACGTGGTTACTTTTTTTCTTGATTTAAAGGCCACACCTGTGGCATATGGAATTTCACAGGCTACAAGTCCAAGCAGAGCTTCAGCTGCTGTCCTACACTACAGCCACAGCAATATGTGATAAGAGAAGTGTCTCCAACCTACACCATACCTCAATGTAATGCCAGAGCGAGGCCAGGAATAGGACCTACATCCTCATGGGTGTGTGTTGGGTTCCTTACCACAGAGCCACGATGGGAAATCCCACATAGTTACCATTTTTGTTTTGTGGTGAAAAAGCTTAGGACTTACTCTTGTAGCATATTTCAAGCACACAATACAGTAATAGTCACCACATTGTCCTTTAGATCCTCAGAGCTTAATCATCTTATGACTGAATGCTTGTATCCATTTGATGGTTCATTTTATTTTAAGCCCTGACCCTTGGCTTTTGTTTTTGTAATGCAAATTCCTGACACAAGCTCTGATTGGCTGAGCAGCCACTGCAAAGATGGCCATTTTGAATAAAGCCTGGCTCCCTCATCTTCCAACTCCCACCCCAATAAAATCAGAGCCTCAGGCTCAGGTGAGCTTCCTCTTCCCCCTCTCATCTCCCACTCTCTTCCTCTCTCTTCACCTCTCTCTACCCTTGACCTCACTGTGGCCCCAGCTATGCCAGGGGCTTTCTAGGACCTGTGAGTAATAACCCTATCTCCCAAAGTTTTCTGACATGTGTTGCTCAAAGTTGTCTCACAATCACCATAAGCACCATTAGGGCTGGTCCAGCCACAATGAGTTATCAGTGGACTACAGCTGGCACAAAACATTCATATAGGAATGCTGTGTATTTTTTTTTTCCTCTTGAGAAAGCATGTTATATTTTTTCATCCAGTCTCCTTAGTTCCTCTGGACAAAATTTTTTCTCCCAATTTTTCTTCACTTGTCTCCTTCACATTTCATAGCCATAGTTTTGTATAGCAGAAGTTTGAAGTGCTGGACAGCATTCCTCATGGAATTTTTGCTTCAGTGAAATTATTTGCAACTTATTGGAAATGAAGGTGGGATGGAGAGAGGAGTAAAGGAAGAAGGAGGCTCAGTGGTATTTTGTTATTATGGACATTGTAGAGGCCTTTCCTGTAGTCACTAGAATTCTTAAGAAACCCAACAACACTGATAAGAGCCTAAGGACAGATTAATTTATAGTGAATTTCAGGAAACCATGTGGGCTTAAAGCAGTGGGGAGATGTATGACAGTATGACTATTTCCAACCCCATTACAGAGCTTGGAATGTTCTTTGGGAAGGGACCATAGATATATTTTCATAAAATTTTGTTGTAATAAATGAAATTCATTGAGGACTTTCTATATACAGGACCCTGTCCCAGATACGTAAAACATAACTAATATATATCTTTGAAAATTTCCTATATCATTTAATGTTCATGATGATGTTATAACAATCAGATAGTTAGGTATAAGCAAAGAAAGGGGGGACACGGGGCCAGGAGGCAGGAGACCACATATCTTGCCAACAGTGGAGGTCATGGGCCAAGAAATGCAGAAGCCTCCATACTGACAGAAAACCACAAATTTTTGGGGGTAATAAGTGTCCTGGAGGCAGACAAAGGTGGGAAATGCACAAATCCTAGCACCTGATTTTAACCTGTTGCTCATTATTCTCTCATTACAGTAAGATGAAACTTGATGATAGAAGTGCCCATCATGGCCTGATGCCACAACACACTTCTTTTCTGTTTTTTTTTTTTTTTTTTTTTTTTTTAGGGCTACACTCACAGCATATGGAAGTTCCCAGGCTAGGGTTGAATCACAGCTACAGCTACTGGACAAGGCCACAGCCACAGCATCATGGGATCCTATCTGAGTCTGGGACCTACACCATGGCTCATGGAAATGCTGGATCCTTAACCCACTGAGGAGGGCCAGGGCTTGAACCCAGATCCTCCTGGATACTATTTGGATTCATTTCTGCTGTGCTATACTGGGAAGTCCCCCATGATACTTCTGATCAAGGCTGAATTAGGACAGAAATCCCTCTTCCCTTGGGAAAGGTGCAGCTGGAATGAAAATCAGGGAATATGACCCCTAAGCCCCTCCTTCCCAATGGATATTCTTCCCCTGCATTATGTTACATGCCCTTCATAACAAGCTTGCCAAATAAATGCAGGATAGCTGCTCACCTGTCTGCCTGCCTCCCTTTGGGGGCATATTTCTTACTTACTTAAATCCTTACTTTACTTTCTCAATTTCCATCTCTTTTCTGAATTCCCTCTGTGACAAGAATGTTTTTGCCAGGAACAAATTTCCTTTTCATATGAAAAGCTGAGGCACCAAGAGGTTAATATACTGTCTATGATCACAGAGTTGGTAAATGGGGTATCTGTGCTTCTGGTCCAAGCAGTATAATTTCAGACCTAGGGAGCTGAAGCTTAGGATAAGTAAACATTCCAAAGTTAGGTAAGTGTAGAAAGGTGGCTGAGTGGGAAGATCCTGAGCTTACCTCCTCTCAAAGGAATGCCAAAATTTCAATTATTTACAGAGCAGCCATTGATTAAGTCACCTGAAGACTAGCAGAAAAGTCTTTCCACAGATAAAGATATAAAGAAGGAACCACAATGGGATGTGTTGGAAGGAAAGAGACATTGTATTGTCAAGACCCACATCCCTGGGTAGTTGAGCCTCTAACTGGAGGATAATCAAAACTGCAGAGCTTCTGCCCAAGAATCAAGTTTTCTGAGTCCTACATTGAGCTCCCAGCACAGGCATCTGCACCAGCAAGGTGAATCCTCAAAGCATCAAGCTTTGAAGGCAAATGAGACTTGCATATGGGAGAACTGGTGGACTTCAGGAAAGAGTGACTTTGTTCTTAAAGGGTGCATGCCAAGTCTCACATACCCCATGTGCCAGCAGAGCGACAATCATTTCAAAGGAGCCCATGTGAGACCCACCTGCTAATGTCAGAGTGCCTCCTGAAGAGGCAGGGGGTAACTGGGATTCCCTCTGTGGACATTGATGTAATGGTACCCATTTGGGGGAGCTCATCATATCCTGATAAAACTTGTGCCGGCAAGTAAATTTGGAGTCCTCCGTCTAGCTTATTAAGGCTGGGGGCTTACCTGCCCACCAGAGGGTCGACACCAGACTCAGGTCCCCTTAGTAGGTCAGTACTTGCACCATTTCCCCCAGGGCTCACAGCCAGGGGCCCACGGACCTAGCCCTGCCTACCAGTGGGCCAGCATCCACTCTTGAGGCAGGGTCTGGTAGCCAGCTAGGTCTGGGGCTGGCTTGCTAACCAGAATCAACCCCAATAGCCAGCCCCACTCTGGCAGAAGGGCCCATGCAACCCACATAAGAGGCACTCCTAGAGCATATAGCTCTGGTGGAGGGCATTGTACTACTGGCCCCATCAGACATCTCTGCATAAGGCCACTTCTCCAAGATGAGGAAATATCACTGACCTCCTTAATACATAGAAGTTAACACAGAGAACTAGGCCAACAGAGGAGACAGAGGAATATGTTTCAGCTGAAAGAACAAGACAAAGACCCAGAAGAAGAACTAAGAAAATTGAGACAAGAAATCCATTGGAGTTCAAGGCAATGATTATAAAGGTGCTCAACAAACTGGGGAGAAGAATGGATGAAGAGAGTGAGAAGTTTAACAAAGAGTGAGAAAATATAAAGAAGAACCAAACAACATTGAAGACTAATGAATTTAATAATGCACTACAGGGAATCAACAGTAGATTAGAGGACACAAGGAATGGGTCAGCAAACTGGAAGTCAACATAGTGGAAACCAGTGAAGCTAGACAGACAAAATTAAAAAATAAGAATTTTAAAAAATAAGGGCAGTTTGGGAATTTCTAGGATAACATCCAGCATAGTAACATTCACATTATATGGGTCTGCAAAGGAGAAGAGAAAGAAAAAGGCACAAAATTTATCTGATGAGATAACAGCTGAAAACGTCCCTAACCTTGGAAAAGAAACAGACATCCAGGTCCAGGCAGCACAGAAAGTTCCAAACAGGAAAAACCCAAAATCCCTCATCTCAGTATATATCATAATTAAAATGGCAACAATTAGAGAATCCCTCAAAGATCCCAAATGGCCAGAGAAAAACTAAGAGAAAGAGAAAAGCTGGGTATTAAGTTCCCCGACTTCAGACTATACTACAAAGCTGCATTAATGAAAACAGCATGATACTAGCACAAAAATAGACACATAGATGAATTGAACTGAATAAAAAACCAAGACATAAACCCACACACTTTGGTCAATTCATTTATGATGCATAAGGCAAGGATATATATCACAGCAAAGACCAAAAGTGTTCTCTTCAATAAGTGGTGTTGGAGAAATCAGATAGCTACATTTCAAAAAATGAGATTAGAATATTAACTTACACCATATACAAAAATAAGCTCAAAATGGATTAATGACCTAAACATAAGACCTGAAACCATAAAATTCCTAGAAGTGAACATAGGCAGAGTGCTCCTTGACATAAATTGTAGCAATATATTTTTAGCTATCTCTCCTGAAGCAAAATAAATGAAATGAAAATAAACAAGTGGGACCACGTTAAACTTATTATCATTTACACAGTAAAGGGAATTATTAACATAATGAAAACTTATGGACTGGGAGAAAATATTTGTAAATGATATGAGCAATAAAAGGTTAATATCCAAACTATATCAATAACTCATACAATTCAACATCAGAAAAGACAACTTGATTTAAAAATGGATGGAAGACCTCCATAGACATTTCTTAAAGAAGACATACAGATGGCCAACAGGCACATGAAAAGATGCTCAACATCATTACTCATCAGGGAAATGAAGATCAAAAGTGCAATGAGATATCACCTCCCACCTGTCAGAATGGCTATCATCACAAAGACCACAAATAGGAGTTCCCATCCATCCATTGTGGCTCAGTGGTAACAAAACCTTCTAGTATCCATGAGGATGCAGGTTTGTTCCCTGGCCTTGCTCAGTGGGTTAGGGATTCAGCGTTGGCATGAGTTGTGGTGTGGGCTGCAGATGTGGCTCAGATCACACATGGTTGTGGCATGTGCCAGCAGCTATCGCTCTGATTTAACCCCTAGCCTGGGACCTTCCATATGCCACAGGTGCAGCCCTAAAAAGCAAAAGCAAAAAAAAAGGCTACAATTAATATTTATGGATGACGACTTGGAGAAAAAAGAGCCCTTTTACACTGCTGGTGATAATGTAAATTGGAATAGCTACTATGGAAAAAAGTATGGATGTTTCTCAAAAAATCTAGTTTTACACATGATCTAGCAATTCTATTTCTGAATATTTTTTGGAGGAAAACAAAAATGCTAATTTGAAAAGATATATGCACCTTTTACTTTTACATTAATTGCAGCATTATTTACAATAGCCAAGATATGGAAACAACCCAAGTGTCTATTGATAGATGAATAGATAAGGAAAACATGGTGTATATATGTAATGGAATACTAATCAGCCATAAAAAGGAATGAAGTCTGCTATTTGTGACTACATGGATGGACCTAGAGGGCATTATGCTAAGCTCAGAGAGAGAAAGAAACGTACTACATGTTTTCACTTATATGTGGAATAAAAAACAAAATAAGAAAACAAACATAACAAAACAAAACCAGACTCATAGATACAAAGAGCAAACAGGTAGTTTCCAGAGCGTGGGAATGAGTGAAAAAGTTGAGGGAGATGAAGGGGTATAATCTTCCAGTTAGAAAATGAATAAAAAACAAGGGCAAGATGTACATCATGGGGAATATGGTCAAAACTATTGTAATAACTTTGTATGGAGACAAATGGTCATTGGACTTGATCCATTTGTAATGCATAAAAATATCCAATTAATATTTTGTAGAACTGAAAGTAACATAATTCTGTAAGTCAATCTACTTCAGTAAAAAAAGAGCACATCAAAAACCCCACAGAGTTACAAAGGGGTAGATTTGGAATATTTCCATTTGACGATCATAAATTTGGGGTGAGGTCATTTATTGTATCTATGGTGCAGATGAGAAAAGTGAGGCTTAGGTTGAGTGACTTGATCACAGTCACACAAGTTGTGAGATTGAGTTATAAATTATTGTTGTTTCACCCAGATATTTAGGATACTTTTACTATGCAGGTACAGCAGCCTCCTGTGACCCAGTTGTGAAGAGCTTTGGAGAAGTCATGAGCTGTTCTAAAAGTCACAAGAGAATCCCCTTGTCATACCCAAGGGCTTGGTACCTAAGATTAATAACTCCTGTGATGGGAACAGTAACATTTTGAGGCTTTGTGTAAGCTGACCCACATAAAGAACATTTAAAAAACATTACTAGAGAAGTTTTTCCATGCTCTTCATCAGGAAAACTACTGCACAACACTGGTCATGGAAGTGACACACATGAGCCAGAGACTGCAAAGGAAAAAGAAAGAAACTGTATAATACAGTAAGAGAGCAATAACTGTGTCTCATTTTATTTATTTTTACCAAAAAGTACAATAATTTTATATTGCAGTTGACTTTTCTTCCTTACTGAGCTGTATTTAATTTTTTTGACCATGCCCTCAGCATGTGGAAATTCCTGGGCCAAGGATATGACCAGGGCCACAGCAGAGACTCCAGCTACAGCAGGCACAATGCTGGAACCTTGACCCACTGAGCCACCAGGGAACTGCTGTAACTAATTTTGAAGACAGCGGCCCTGATTGATTTATGTAATTGAATACAGTTCCTATTACCTAGCATATGTCTCATGAGTCCTTATCAAGTGAGTGAATGCCGAGATGTACCATACAGGGGTTCTACTATTCCATCTTCCTCATCAGCTTGTGCAAGGCCTGCTTCATATCCTTATTCCTAAGGCTGTAGATAAAAGGGTTCAGCATGGGGGTAACTACTGTATAGATAACAGTGACCACACGATCTTTTGTCACTGAGTAGGTGGACGAAGGGCGGATATACACAGATATTATGGTTCCATAAAATAGTGCAACCACTGTGAGGTGGGATCCACAGGTGGAAAAGACCTTGAACCTGCCTCTCCTGGAAGGAACCTGCAGAACAGCATGGGCAATGTATGCATAAGAGATAGTGATGAGGAGGAAGGGGCTCATGATCACAAAGGAGCCCTCTGTGAAGGCCAAGAGCTCATTGACAGAGGTGTCAGAGCAGGAGAGCATCAGCAGTGGCTGGACATCACAGAAGAAGTGGTGGATGATGTTGGGCCCACAGAAGGAGAGGCGGGCCATGAGGATGGTGTGGGTGAGCGAGTGGAGGTGGGACACCAGCCAGGATGTGATCACAAGCAGGAGACAGCGCCTGGGGTTCATGGTTGTGGTGTAATGCAGGGGGTTGCAGATGGCCACATAGCGGTCAATGGCCATGACAGCCAGGAGGAAGCTGTCAGTGATCCCAAAGGCCACAAAGAAATACATCTGGGCAAGGCACTGGGCAAAGAGGATGGTCTTTCTCTGAGTCAGCATGTTCACCAGCATTCGTGGCACAATGACAGTGGTAAAGCAGATGTCCACCAGGGAAAGGTTGGAGAGGAAGAAGTACATGGGGGTGTGGAGGCGAGCATCCCCCCGGATGGCTGCAATGATGACTGAGTTGCCAGCCACATTGACCAGGTACATGGCCAGGAAGCTTGCAAAGAGCCATTGCTGGTTTTGGGGGTCACTGGTAAGTCCCAGAAGGAGGAATTCAGGCATATGGCTCAGGTTTCCCCTCATCATTGGTTTCCTGCAAGTAAAAAATATGAAAGAATATTAGATATGTTTTGTGGCTTGGGGTCTTCAGTCTGGTGGAGGGGATATGGCATAACTTCTTGCAGCTTGTGCATTACATAAGGGCAGTCATTCATGTAGACTGTACCAAGGAGTCTGTGATATAACTTCATACAACTGGCCTTGAAATGCTTTGATTTCAATGCCAAACTGCATCTGACTAGTTTTGTTAACTTGCACAAGATACTTCAATTCTTGTTCTTTATCCAAAAGACAAAACTCGTCATACCCACATTCTTTGGGTAAATGGTAAAGGTCCTAGAGATGTCTTCAGAAAATAACTATTTGGTTTGATTTCCCAAGTTGTATCTAAGATATCCTTTTGCTCTATATGTCCTGTTACTAATTGTCCTGCTACTCTTTAGATGATTCTGGCCAAGATTTGTCTCCTTCTGATTCCACTATGTCAGGAAAAAAAGTATCCTATTTCTCCCCACAGAAATCACACAAGCACAGTAGAGATTGTATTCGTGAATCCAACTTTTCTTGAAAAAAAAGAAGGAGTTTGGAATAGATTTAGGAGTTTAGTTTTGAGCAGGAAGGTCTGACTAGGAGTGGCTGGCACCTGTAAAGTTGACATGTCCATCAAGGTAGGGAACTGTCTAGGGTGAGTGGAGCACTGAAGAAATGTTTCTGGCAGAGGGAGCCTATTTACTCAACACAGAGCTTGGAGGTTTGGTCAGGTGGGTGGCATCAAGGAATAAACAGAGGAACTAAGAGGCAGGAAGGGAGCCAAGGTGTGGTAGTGTGAGCAAAAGAGATGTGAGAAGATGAAGCATTCAGAAGACTCAGAGGCATATTAATAGGAAGATGCTGATGTTCAGGAATAGGTCTTCTATGTCCCTAAAAGGAAAAAAAAACAAACAGAGTAGAATAAGCCAAGTCTCCACTCTAGCAGGAATTGATGTCCTAGTCATCTATCTGCCAAGTAGGAACTAATTAAAATAAGTTAATTATTGAGAACTAGAACTATTGAGGCATAGAGTTAGAACCAGCCAATCACCATCTAGGGCTGATAGTGGGACCACTGATTTAATAGAACTGGTGCTCTTTCTGTCCACCTGCCTAGGGATAGGATTGGCTTCATGGAAAACAGCAGAAAAGAAAGCCCACAAGTAGTGATTCAACCATCCTAGATAAAGGAGGGTGGAGTTAGCGATGCAGATTTTGTATTAGAGCAAGTCAACATCCTGTACTTCTATGTCCTCATAATTTTTCTTGCCCTTTTGAAGAGTTAGAAGCAAGCATAAGTACTAATGATATATTTCTGATGCTTAGTGATCTTGAATGAATCTCAAGATCCTGCCAAGAAACTCAGAATTTGAATTTAACACTTTCACAAGTATGTGCCTAGAGCAGCATCCTTTTTTGAAGCATTTCCTTTCTCATTGGGGTATTTGGTGCTTGGTCCAAATTGGAAGGGGACCATCGGGTCATGGGCAACATCTGGAGAAGTTTATGATTAAAGCACTCCCAAGGCAGGGTTCACATCTGCTTTTCTCCCCACTGTTTTCCAGTGAATTACATGGTGCCTGGTTCAGAGTAGCTGTGCAATACATATAAGCTGACCAGTTGAACCAGATACATCACCCCTGAGCACCCCTTGCAAGACTGTGGGTTTAATACTAGTAACTTGGAAACTATTCTCCATGGATCAGAAGATTGAAGAGGTTCCTTGTTCGATGGGAAAAGTTCATGATTTGGTAATTAATTCTGGTCCACATATTTACCAGTTGTTTCCCCTTTGAATGCTTCATTTTTGTCTTTTTTTTTTCTTTTCAGTGCTGCACACACAGCATATGGAGGTTCCTAGGCTAGGGGTAAATCTGAGCCCCAGCCACAGCAACTCAGGACCCAAGCCATGTCTGTGACCTACATCACAACTCATGGCTATGCTGGATCCTTAACCTGGTGAGAGAGGCCAGGGATCGAACCAGTATCCTCATGGATGCTAGTCACATTCGTTTCCACTGAGCCCCATGATGGGAACTCCCTCCCCTTGGAATATTTATATGTTTCCTTTTTTTCTCACCTGAAAAATGGGGAAAATAAAATGTCATCTCTAGATGTTTATTGTTAAGTTGCAAGAAATTCACATATTTGCAAAGTATTTGAGATCTACCATGTGCTATGCAAATGTTACTTAGACCACTACTAATCATTCTTTTTTGTATTCTGTACCCAATTGAGGGCAACTTAAAAGTAGTAGATGCAATCTAGAGGAAGCCAGCAGAGGGTAAGGGGTCTAGTGTGTGTGGGGTGGAGGCTGAAGTGGTCACTGGGAGGAGTGTGAGAGCTAAGCTGCAGGTGACAAAAGACCAACAGGGTGCACACCTAGGACAAAAATGGTCTTTCTTGGAAAACAAAGTATTAATTAATTAGGAGTTCACTTTTGTGACTCAGCAGTAATGAACCCAACTATTATCCATGGCGACATGGATTTGATCCCTGGCCTCACTCAGTGGGTTAAGGATCCAGCATTGCCATGAGCTGTGATGTAGATTGAAGATGAGGCTCAGATCTGGCATTGCTGTGGCTGTGGCATAGGCCGGCAGCTGCAGCTCCAATTTGACCCCTAGCCTGGGAACTTCCATATGCAATTGGTGTGGCCCTAAAAATCAATCAATCAATCAAGTCAATTAATTAATTGCAAGAAAATAGAAATGATAGCTAAAACCATTTTCTGCTTGAAAAACATTAGAATCAAATGGATTCAAAGTGAATTCTTATTTATTTATTTATTTTGCTTTTGGGGCCTCACCCAAGTATATGGAGGTTCCCAGGATATGGGTCTAATCAGGGAACTACAACTACAGGCCTATACCATAACCACAGCCACAACAATGCCAGATCAAGCCACGTCTGCCACCTACACTACAGCTCATGGCAATGCCAGATCCTTAACTCACTAAGTGAGGCCAGGAATCAAACCTGCAATCTCATGGTTCCTAGTCAGATTCATTTCTGCTGTGCCATGACCGAAACTCTGATTTAAGGTGAATTCTATCAAATATTGAAGAATATTTCATGACCCATCCATCCTGCTCCTAGATGGATGTCCCAGAGCAATTTCCATCCTGATTCGTAAAGGCTTGTGCATGATGCTGTCTCATCACACTCATTTGCAGTCATGGGGACTTTGTGGCAATCTGGGGGTCCATCCCTAGGGTGGTAAATAGACAGAAGCTCACCAAGGGTACCATGCATCTGTTTAGAAGCAAATGACTGGAAGTATTTTTTTGTTTTCTGTTTTTATTTTTATGGCCACACCTGGGGAATATGGAAGTTCCCAGGGCAGGGGTTGAATAGGAGCTTCCGCTGCCTGCAGCCTACACCACAGCCACAGCAATGCTGAAACTGAGCTGCATATGTGACTTCCACTGCAGCTTGTGGTAACTCCAGACCCTTAACCCCCTGAGCAAGGTCAGGGATTGCACCAGCCTCCTTATAGTGACAATGTTATGTCCTTAACCCACAGAGCCACAGTGTGAATTACCTGACTAGGAGGATTGATGGCAATATTGATAGATTTTAAAACCATAATCTGAGTGCAAAAGGAAGAAAATCAATAAGTCTGGAATATACGAAGATGTATACAAATTTAAAATGCATCAAAGTGGTGATCATCATGGTGTGTACACATATAAAACATCACATTGTACAACTTAAAGTATTTAGACATGCAACAAATCAACAAGGATGTCCATACACAAAGTTAAACATTAAGCATATTAGAATGGAGGAAGGCAACAGGAGGGGGAGAGATGGTGTATAAATATATGCATGAGTGAGGTAGCCTACAAAAAAAATAAAAAATGGCCCAAGTGTTGGCAATATGTTATGAATTGACGTGTGAGTTAATTCAGTCCTTTGCCTCTGAATTCAGTGAATAAGAGAAATAATTTCAAGGCTTAAGCAGAACTCAGGGGATTTCTCTCCTTCTAATTCTCAAAGCATGATGCCATCAGGAAATATTGATGCTAGGCCTTTGAAATTACTGAAATATTGCTAGTAAGAGAGTCCACATCCCCAAAATTGGGTCCCGTGGTCCTTTGTAATAAAAATTGGATTTTGTCTATATCCTGGATTGAAATGAAAGAGCCAAGGATTCTACTAAGCCTACCAGCAACAGCATTTTCTGTTAGCTGACTTTACTCTCTCCTAGTGGTGTTGGCTATGCTTTTCTTGCATGACTTACTTTATTGATTTACAGTTCACTCAAGACATTTTCACTTAGTGACAACAAAGGGGTTCAGAAGAAACAGGAAGACAGCTCCAATGTTTGAAAACAGGGACATGTGCCCAGGCGTATCCACTGGGTGAAATTTCCCCAGTTTCTTTCAGATCTTACCTAAAATGTTTTGGCATTAAATCATCCCACCAGCTATAGCCTCCTTTTTAAGCTACTGGCTGGCTTGGCTCAAGCTCCCTGTGTGATGCCATGTATTTCCTTTAGCTTGTAATTTCTTGGGGGATATTTGTAAAGATGTAGATTGTTGGAGGTGGATGTGATCTTAAGCATTTATCCATGTCATAGATTTCCTCAGCATGCTTCCTTGGGGGGACTCAGAGGCCACTCCAGGAGAGGTCCAGACCCTGAAGGGAATACTGAATGGGTGGGACTCCAGGTCCCTTTCTTGTGAATCAGAGCAATTCTGCTGTCTAGTGTTTTACATATTAAATTACATGAAGAAATATTATGAAGATATAGTTGAAAACAGCATACTCGCTTTCTGTAGGGAAATCATGAAGCTCAGGGAAGGAGTGATTTACCCAATGCCACAATCTCCCCATATCATGCCCATGTGTCAACTCAGGGCCATGTGTTCGGAAGCTATTCAGAGGTTGGGGTGAGGCTGGAACATCTGGAGTCTTCCATAGTAGGCCTGGCTTTGGGGATGACCAGGGGTGAGGCTGAGCCAACAGAAGCTGGGTTCTACCTGACAGTGTTGGGGCAGTTACATCTGTCCCATTCCCAGAGCAGAGCCTCCTTCCTTGGGGTCTTACTCTCCAGGAACAAATCCTTCCTATGTTATGTAAATGGAGAGGGGGGAATGGAGAAGTGTAGAGACAAGGACATTGGACCTTTAGGCAGGTGACCTGGTTTATAGTCTCTGCTATGCTGAGCCTTATGATTCACTGTTATAAAAAGAGGATATTATGCAAAATGATGTCTCAGCTTCTAATACCCCAGAATTTGTAGGACTTGGGCATAGTGATGAGGTGGAAGATCATAGTTACTTACTCAGAAAAGGGCTGGTGACCCTGGTGTGGCCATCAGAGGGTCCAGGCATCTCCTCCATAGCCTCATTGGCCTTGGTGATGAGGGGAGGGAGGTGGGGCTGGGGATGTAGGTAGAGCTCTCATGTTGAGTGTAGGAAGAAAAATGCCAGGCTTAGCATAGGAGCTGACAGTACTCACTACCCTCTGAGAGTTGTGCATGTGATTGTCATCTCAGAGTCTGCTCTCTTGCCCTTTAGAGAAGAAATTATTCAAATAGCTCCAGGCATCTGGACCCCAAGGCTGTCTCTCATCCATAGCTACCATCTCTGGTCTCTGCAGATTCACTCAAATGATGAGGAAGAGTAGGGATGTAGAACGAGGTGGTTACCCTTCATATGACCTCTCCCCAAGGAGACAGCATCTTTCCATCCACCATCTCCAGGGGGCTCATTAAGAAGGAAACTTGGGAGAAGAGTAAAGGCAGTCAAAACTCAGGGTGCCAGGTGACAATTTTCTTTTTTTTTTTGTTTTTTCCTTTTTTAATTTTCCCACTGTACAGCAAGGGGGTCAGGTTATCCTTACATGTATACATTGCAATTACAGTTTTTTCCCCCACCCTTTCTTCTGTTGCAACATGAGTATCTAGACATAGTTCTCAATGCTATTCAGCAGGATCTCCTTGTAAATCTATTCTAGGTTGTGTCTGAAAAGCCCAAGCTCCTGATCCCTCCCACTCCCTCCCCCACCCCCATCAGGCAACCACAAGTCTCTTCTCCAAGTCCATGATTTTCTTTTCTGAGGAGATGTTCATTTGTGCTGGATATTAGATTCCAGTTATAAGTGATATCATATGGTATTTGCCTTTGTCTTTCTGGCTCATTTCACTCAGGATGAGATTCTCTAGTTCCATCCATGTTGCTGCAAATGGCATTATGTCATCCTTTTTTATGGCTGAGTAGTATTCCATTGTGTATATATACCACCTCTTCCGAATCCAATCATCTGTCGATGGACATTTGGATTGTTTCCATGTCCTGGCTATTGTGAATAGTGCTGCAATGAACATGCGGGTGCAACAGACATAAAGGGAGATATTGATGAGAATACAATCATAGTGGGAGACCTAAATACCCCCCTCACATCAATGGACAGATCCTCTAGACAGAAAACCAATAAAGCAACAGAGATCCTAAAGGAAACAATAGAAAAGGTAGACTTAATTGATATCTTCAGGACACTACATCCAAAAAAATCAGAATACACATTCTTCTCAAATGCTCATGGAACATTCTCAAGAATCGACCACATATTGGGACACAAAGCGAATCTCAATAAATTTGGGAGCATAGAAATTATCTCAAGTATCTTCTCTCACCACAATGCCATGAAATTAGAAATCAACCATGGGAAAAGGAAAGAGAAAAAACCTACTCCATGGAGACTAAACAACATGCTACTAAAAAACCAATGGGTCAATGAGGAAATTAAGAAGGAAATTAAAAACTACCTTGAAACAAATGATAAGGAAGACACAACCTCTCAAAATTTATGGGATGCTGCGAAAGCAGTGTGCAGAGGGAAATTTATAGCAATCCAGGCCTTTCTCAAAAAAGAAGAAAGATCCCAAATTGACAACTTAACCCTCCACCTAAACAAATTAGAAAATGAAGAACAAAAAAGTCCTAAAGTCAGCAGAAAGAAGGAAATTATAAACATCAAAGAAGAAATCAATAAAATAGAGACTCAAAAAACAATAGAGAAAATTAATAAAACCAAGAGCTGGTTCTTTGAAAAGGTGAACAAAATGGACAAACCCCTGGCTAGACTCACTAAAAAGAGGAGAGAAAGAACACAAATAACCAAAATTATAAATGAAAAAGGAGAAATCACAACGGATACAGCAGAAATACAAAAAACCATAAGAGAATACTATGAACAACTGTATGGCAACAAGTTTGACAATCTGGAAGAAATGGACAATTTTCTAGAATCTTACAGCCTGCCAAAACTGAATCAAGTAGAAACAGACCAAGTGAACAGACCGATCACTAGAAATGAAATTGAAGAGGTCATAAAATCACTCCCTACAAATAAAAGTCCAGGACCAGATGGCTTCACAGGTGAATTCTATCAAACATATAAAGAGGAATTGGTGCCCAACCTCCTTAAACTCTTTCAAAAGGTTGAAGAAGAAGGAATACTCCCAAAGACATTCTATGATGCCAACATCACCCTCATTCCAAAACCAGACAGAGATACCACCAAAAAAGAAAACTTTCAGCCAATATCATTGATGAATATAGATGCAAAAATTCTCAACAAAATCTTAGCCAACCAAATCCAACAACATACAAAAAAATTATACACCATGACCAGGTCGGGTTCATCCCAGGTTCATAAGGATGGTTCAACATAGACAAATCAATCAGCATCATACACCACATTAACAAAAAAAAGTCAAAAATCATATGATCATCTCAATAGACGCAGAAAAAGCATTTGACAAAGTTCAACATCCATTCATGACCAAGACCCTCGCCAAACTGGGTATACAGGGAACATTCCTGAATATAATCAAAGCCATTTATGATAAACCCACAGCAAATATAATCCTCAATGGGGAAAAACTGAAAGCCTTCTCACTCAAATCTGGAACAATTTTCTTTGAATCTGATAATTAGTGGCTTATTATTATTGTGATTTTGAAAGAGATTGCGGTAAAGAGAGAAGCCCTGGACCTGCAGCCATCCCTGGGCTCTTGGGGGATGAAGTGTGGTACTTTAATTATTTCTGCCCTTTAACAACATTAATTAGTAGGTTTGCATATGTAAACCTTAGTAAACTGGAACATAATAGGTATTCAATAAGTTCCTGAAGAAATGTGTATAGTCCTAAATAATCTTGGAGTCAGAAGAAAACTCAGAGATCATCCTTTGCAAACCATCACCCAGAGCAGGAACCCTAGAGTAGCCTTGACAGTGGTCATCTGGCTTGAATACATCTAGAGACAGAGAACCCACTGCTTTCTAACTTCATGGAATCACAAGGAACCGCATCTATAATTTTGGTGTTAAAGCCAGGAGTCAAGAATTTTAAACCTCACATTTCCAATAGCCTTTCTTTTTGTGTTTTTTACTATTTTAAAAATTATTTTTGCTTTACAACATTGTGTCAATATCTCCTGTGAAGCAATGTGACCTAGTCATATATATATATATATATATATATGTATATATATATATATATATATACACACATATATACATATACATATACACACACATTCTTTTTCTTCTATTATCTTCCATCATGGTCTCTCCCAAGAAATGAGATATAGTTCCCTTCAGTTGTAACAAATGACCACAATTTTACTTTTCTCCTTCCCGTGGAATTATTGATTTGTTAAGCAATCAGCAAGCACTCCCTGAGTGCCAGCAATCACGAGAGGTCCTGGGGACACATAGGTGAGGAGACACCAAGTCCCTCTGCAGGTGTTTAAGGATGATGATTACATATTCCTGATCCTCCATGTTTCCATGTCATCTAACTCCTGTTTTCACTGACACCTGTCCCCTTTCCCCCTGCCCCCAGGGCAGACCTTCAAATATTCCCACATCTCTTGTCCCATTCTTCCTCTAACCCATGGTTGACACTCCTGTGTGACAGACATGTCAACAGTAAGGCATAGTGTGAATATTAAGACCTAGGAGTCCCAGAATTCTTCCTTTTTATCCAAAAAAAATTCTGCCTTCGTGTGTATTACAGATTTTGTTTTAAAGGATAATTTTGAAAACAAGATATTGGTGCTAAAGAAAATTTCCAAACCTAAATTCTGATCTACATCATCTATTTGCAGAGGGCCAGCCAAGGCCTCAAGGAGGCAGTTTGGGGATATTCTGCAATGACAGAAGCTGGACTTTTTCCCCTCAGCATCCTCAAACTACGCTCTTCATCTGAAAGGGTAGATCCCTATGGAGTTTCACCCACTCAGAGCCAATCTTCCCTCCCTTTTGTGAATGGAGAAGGGAAACAAGGTGTGTGGAGGAGCTTGAAGCCCTCAGAGAAATACAGGAGGCAGGGTGGGAAGGATGAGATAACCCATCTTTTAGCCCAGCCCTGGCCTTTACTTGCTGCATGTAATTATACCATTAGTTTTCCTTCTTGGTATGAATGAATGTATCAGATAGGAAGGTTTGAAAGTTTCTTACACTCCAGGTTAGAAATATTCTAGGTATAGAGTTGAGGATACCAGCTACTTACTCAGATAAGCAATGGTGAGAGCCAGGGTCACCTTCTCCTCAGCCTTATTGGCCCAGTGTCTAGAGGAGGATTGGAGGGCCTAGAGGGAATGTTCAGAGCAGGCCAAGAAAAGGAAAGAGCCCCAGATTCCAGAGATAGTTGTCAATAACTGCAATATTGAGTGCCTGTGATTGTTGCCTCAGCCCAGATATAACATTGTCAATTCCTGAAGTGGCCACTTTTCTTCTCCCTCCTGAGAGGTGACCCCTCCATGGAGCCCCTGGCACTGGAATCACGAGCCACCCATCCATCCCCAACTATCCACCATCTTCCACCTTCAGGCTCCATCAGGTATTGAGGGATTGGGTGGGGGCTTGGAAGCACCTGACTGTCCTGCATGTGACCTCACTCCAAGGATATAGGAAGCTTCCCCAGTTAGCAACCCTTAGGGAACTCAGGAAACAACTTGCTTGGAGAGAAGTAGATACCTCTGCATAGAGGCAGTTCCATGGTGGTCTAGAGGTTAGGATTTGGTGCTTTCACCACTGTGACCCAGGTCCAATCCCTGATCTGGGAACTGGGACCTCTCAGTAGAGACCAAGGAAACTCAGAATACCAAAGCATTGGTTTTCTTAAAATCCAAGATGATTAGTCCTTGTTAGTTTAGTGATTTCTAAAGAGACAGAGGCAAATGCATAGATAAAGCCTTGGGATTCTCTGAAGAGGTGTGGGAGAATGTAAAGGGTCAAGAGAAGAGTCCAGGTCTTCACATAAAAGTTCTTTGGTGAAACTTTATTAAAAAAGTGTTTTTTGTTGATTAGTTGGTACTTCTATAGCCACACCTATCAACCCATTTATTAAAAGAAAGCTAATTATAAAAACTACACCTGACATAAATTATACCGTTTTAACAATTTTCAAATGTATAGTTCAGTGGCCTTAAGTACACAGATGGACACTTAGGTTTTCTTCCATATCTTGGCTTGGAGAACAATGCTGCAATATTTGATCGTATATGGAATGGGGATTGGGGCAGCAAAGGGGTACTCAAGTGGCTGGCATCATGAAGTGCAAATATATGTGGGGCAAAATCTAGTGAAATCTGCAGGGGGTCTTGATAGTTGCACCAGCCATGGAGTTCTTCAGTGGAGAGAGCTGCTGGAGTCACTGGAAGAGCAGTTCCCTGGGAACTGTGTTCTCTCTTACTGCATGGCTGACACTGCAAGCCTTGATTTTTCTTCCTTCAACCTGTAAATCTCTATATGTCTCAACCTAGCAGAAGCTGGACCCTCAGCTTGTGTCCCCAAAGGCTAGGGAAGCTATTTTCTCACTTACCACTCTTCCTTTTCATGAGAGGGGAACTCTTTCCCACTGGGGTCTTCCCCTTGGCACCTAGCAGTGCCAGCCTGGAGTATGGACTGATGCAGGCAAATGAAGCTGTTTGGCCTTCCTTTTTTGTGCTTTTATTCTCAAAGTTTTGACATTGGGTTGTTGAAGTCCTTCTCTCTCTCTCTCTCTTTCTTTGGCTGCACCCATGGCACATGAATGTTCCCAGGCCAGGGATCAAACCCATGCCAGAGCGGCTTCATTGACAATGCCAGATCCTTCAGCTGCAAGAGAACTCCTGAAGTCTCTTAAGTAGAGTTTGGAATCTCTCCCAGAGCTGCTTTTGTTGGCAGATATCTGTCTAGTTTCTGATCTTTGTGGGTGGGGCATAGATGCTGGGATCTACTGCTCCACCATCTTGGTGACGTCATTCCCCTTAGTATTAGTTCCACAGGTAAATATATGCTTGCTGTTTGTCGCCTGTTCTTAAGTTGCTGTATTCTGAATTATCATGGTTTCTGAAACTTGTACTCTAGTAGGTTCCTAAGGATTACTTGAATAGTGAAAGAGGTTTTCATACTGAAAGTAATTTTGACTAGATATGAAAACTTAGCTCATTTATTCTTTTTTTGTGATTTCTTGGACTGATCCCTTGGCATATGGAGATTCCCAGGCTAGGGGTTGAACTGCAGCTGTAGCCACCAGCCTACACCAGAGCCAGAGCAACATAGGATCAAAGCCACATCTGCAGCCTAAACCACAGCTCACGGCAACACCAGATCCTCAACCCACTGAGCAAGGCCAGGGATCGAACCCACAACCTCATGGTTCCTAGTCAGATTCATCAACCACTGAGCCACAATGGAAACTTCTCATATATTCTTTCTTATCTCAATATGTTTTTGTGTAAGTAGCTGTTGTTTTCATAACATTTTTAATGATAGGATCTTGCACTTCCTGAGCCATCTGGTTCTGTTCCTCTTCTCTACTTTTACTTAGACCTTCTCTTTTTTCCCCTTGTATTATTACTTTTTTTAAAATTGTGGTTAAAACTTATGTTTAAAAAAGGGGAAATATGGTCAGGAGTTAAAGGGGGTGGGTATCAATATACGCATAGTCTTGCATATAAAATATGGGGAACAAGGGCCTACTCTATAGCACAGGGAAAGTTACTTTATGGGAAAAGAATAACCTATATGGGAAAATAATCTGAAAAGGAATGGATATATGTATAGTTGATTTACCCTTCTCTGTGTCTGAATTTAACACAACTTTGTAAGGGAACTACATTCCAATAAAATTTTTAAAAATTGTGGTTATTAAACATGTAACATGAGATATTCCTTCTTATATAGTTTCAATTGCAAGGTACAGTATTAACAATAAGCACAATTATTGTACAGCAAGTGTCTAGAACTTTTTTTCATGTTATATGACAAACTCTTTACCAGATGAACAGCAATTCCCCATTGCCTCTCCTCCCCCGCCCCTAAGGACAAGCATTCTACTTTCTGTTACTATGAATGTGCCTCTTTCAGCTAATTCACATTAATGGAGTCATACAATATTTGTCCTTCTGGCTGTAGATGTTCCTGGGCCAGGGATCAAACCTGCGCCATAGCAGTAATCTGAGCCACATCAGTGACAATGCTGGATCCTTAACTGGCTAGGCCACTGGGGAATGCTTGATTGTATTTCTTAATGCCTTTGAAAATTAGTTCAGTGAAAGAGTTCCCATAATGGCTCAGTGCTAACAAACCCAACTAGTACCCATGAAGGTGTGTGTTTGATCTCTGTTCTTGCTGTGAGCGGTAGTGTAGCTTGCAGACTCTTCTGCAATCTCTGGTGTTGCTGTGTCTGTGGTGTAGGCTGGCAGCTGTAGCTCTGATGTGACTCCTACCCAGGGAAATGTGCCACAGGTGCGGCCCTAAAAAGCGAAAAAAAAAAGAAAATTAGTTGATGGTATACATTTAGTTTTATTTCTGGGTTCTTGCTCTTGTTCCATTGGTCTTTATGCCAATACCATACTCTTTTGATTACTGTGGCTTTGTAATATATTTTCAAAATATGAGGTTTGAAACCTCCAGCTTTGTTTTTTATTCTCAAGATGGTTTTTGACATTTTGGGTCCTTAATAATTCTATATGAATTTTAGGATTTGTCTATTTCTTTTAAAAAGACAGTTGGGATTCAAGCATTTTCTAGAAATTGCATTTAATCTGTGGATGACTTTGTATATTAGGTACATTTTAATAATGTATAATCTTCCTATTCATTAAGCCTTTCCATGTATTTGGGTCTGCTTTAATTTTTTATCCAATATTTTTTGTTTTCAGTAGATAAGTCTTTTACCTTCTTGGGTAGGTTTATTCCTAAATTATTTATTCTTTGGATGCTACTGACAGGATTGTGTTTTTTTAATTACTCAATGAATTTATTACATTTATAATTGTATAAAAATCATCACAATCCAATATTATTTCCATCCCACAACCCCAGCACATCCCCCAACCCCAAAACTGTCTCCTTTGGAAATCATACGTTTTTCAATGTCTATGAGTCAGTATCTGTTCTGCAAAGAAGTTGCATATTCCACATGTCAGTGAAAGCATTTGATGTTGGTGTCTCATTGTCTGATTGACTTCATTCAGCATGATAATATCTAGTTCCATCCATGTTGCTAAAAATGCTGGTATTTCATTCCTTTTAATGGCTGAGTAATATTCCATTGTGTATATGTACCACATCTTCTTGATCCACTCCTCTGTCAGTGGACATTTAGGTTGTTTCCATGTCTTGGCTATTGCCAATAGTGCTGCAGTGACCATTGGAGTACGTGTGTCTTTTCAAGTCATGGTTTTCTCTGGATAGATGCCCAGGAGTTGGATTGCTGGATCAAATGGTAGTTCTATTTCTACTTTTCAGATTGTTAATTGTTAATGTACAGAATCACAAATGATTCCTTAAACTACTACAGTCTTGTTCCTTTTACATTCCTCCATTGTAACCTCATTATCAATGTCACCTTGTCATTAAAGTCTCATGACCTAAAACCTCATTACCAATGGCCTCCTTGTCATTAAAGCTGATGGAAAATCTTCCAGGCTTATTTTGCTTAAAGTTTCACCATATTTTGATGTGGATTAATAGCTGCTGCCTCTTGAAACTTGTATTTTTGGCTTATATGACTACATCTTTTCAGTCTTCTTGGTTAATACCTCTTTATCAGGTTCTTAAGTGTCAGAAATATTCAGCCCACTTCCCTAGGCACTCCTCAGCTTTCACAGAAGCCTCCTTATTCATGTCATTTACTCCAATCAACAGGTAGAATAGGTTCAAAGAACTAGCTTTTTCTTAGTTCAATATTACAAAAATTGTCAACATTTGCATATCTGTGGACCTATAGCAGAAGGACCCCAATCCATTTCCCTTCACAATATTCTCATCCAAGAATGTGATTACAGCAGTATTATTCCACTGTTGGAGTTAGCCAGCCTCCCAAGTGTCTGTATGGTGTAAGAAGGACTGTGAAGAAGATTCCTGGTTCCCTTGGACTCTACGGAAGCAATTTGCCTAACCTGGCAAGGTGTTCAGAAGGTCTGCTTGGATCTTTCCTCTGATTATATCTACTTTCAAATGGGACTTCTTACCAGTGCTTATTATCAACTTCCAAGGTTAATATCTGGGCTGCTTTGTTTGGATAGCAAACCTTTTATGAAAGTCTCCAAACACTACCTGCCCCAATGTCCTCACTCCTGGACGGCAGCAGGACATCTTATGGGAATTGCCTCATAGTCTGAAAAAGACAACAGTCAAGTTCTGACTGAGAAGTTTAGGGCTAATCTTTCACTCAAATGTGTTGCTGTGTGGTCACTAATTAAATATTTCTCTTTATTTGAATTTTTTGGAACATCTGTAAGTTCTTAAGTAAAGGATCTCAATTTCTTAACAACTATGTGTTCTTGAGAAAGAGGACTCTGGTACTAATGGCAGAGGGAGGTTTGAACTAAAAAAAAACTTAGGTTTCCTGAGACAATGAACTTTATAAATTATGGAAGCTATCATTAGTGAATTTATTTATTTAATATATTCTATGCAATGTTCATATTCTTTTTTTTTTTTTTTTGGTCTTTTTGCTATTTCTTGGGCCGCTCCCGCGGCATATGGAGTTTCCCAGGCTAGGGGTCAAATCGAATCGGAGCTGTAGCTGCCAGCCTATGCCAGAGCCACAGCAATGCGGGTTCCGAGCTGCATCTGCAACCTACACCACAGCTCATGGCAATGCCGGATCCTTAACCCACTGAGCAAGGGCAGGGACCAAACCCACAACCTCATGGTTCCTAGTCGGATTCGTTAACCACTGCGCCACGACAGGAACTCCAAATGTTCATATTCTAATGTGATTTATGTACTTGGCTGAGCATGAAAAACCTGGCACATAAATAGAGGAAGTGGAACAGCTAGATATCTTCCAGGCTACCTCCCCCAAACTGAGTGATTGGTGGGAGATAGTGGTAAAAGCCAGGCATGCCTGTGCAAATAAAAAGGCTTTTGCAAAAGGAGGGTGTTTCCTGGATGCTGATGGCTTCTTGAAAATTGGAGGTGGACATAGTGAGAGCAATGGCAAGGTCTTTGATGTTGGGCATGAGACATCCCTGTGTTCCATTAGGTTGTTATACAGCTATTATTATTATTGTTATTGTTATTGTTATTATTATTTTTGCTTTTTAGAGCCATAGTCACAGCATATGGAAGTTCCCAGGATAGGGTTCAAAGTGGAGCCTCAGCTGCCAGACCACACCACAGCCACAGAAATGCAGCATCCAAGCTGCATCTGTGACCTACACCACAGGTCATGGCAGTGAAAGAACCTTTAACCCACTGAGCAAGGCTAGGGATCGAATTCACATCCTCATGAGTACTAGTCAGATTCATTTCCCCTGCACCCCAATGAGGCCTTCTCTCTCATTTTATCTTTAAGGCCGAAAGACTTGTATTCAACTTCAGTTTCTGCCTGCTTATCTTGACTGAAACAAGTTGATTATCCAGGACATAATGAATATTTCAGTAAGGACACTGGCCACACAGAGAAAAGAGTTAAGAAGGAAGGGAAAAGGTATTGAGTCCTGTGAATTCACACTGTGATGACACTTTGGTGTTGGGAGAAGTAAATCTGTTTTACAGATTCTCCTGTTCCCACCTGCCACAACCTATTCTCCCTGACCTCAAATTGAAGAAGACCCACGGGGCTTTTCACTGTCTCTCACACACATTACAGTGTTCAATTCTTTTACTTGCTTGGATGGTTTCCACAATTGAAACACTCTATTTCCTTGTCCTTTTAACTTTCATCTGTCAAAATTCAATTCATGCTTAGGAAATATTTAACAAGCCTTTCCTTATACTCTATGGAGCACATGTAACATCTTACAAAAATGAACAGGATTCTCTAGTTCCTTAAGTATTGACCATTGTCAAATTTATGGAAGAGTTGTTTGGATATATTTTTTCCCACTATTTGGGTGGCAGAAACTTTTCTTCTGAAATATGGATTCCTAGAAGTAATTAGCCTGGGAATGATCATATATCCAGTCAAGGTCACTGTGGAAACCAAATGATCCTGCTTCAAGGTCAGTGCTCTCACTGGGGTTCAACACCCACTCTTATCACCTCTTTGGGTTCCATGTGAAAATGCATAGGAAGGAAGGATAATCTGATCACCTCTTAGGTCACCTCCAAATTGTGAAATTCTATCATATTCTTTCTATGAGTGAATTCTGTCCCTTATTTTCCTGAAACCCCTCTTCATATCTTTGTTCCTCAGGCTGTAGATGAAAGGGTTCAACATGGGTGTCACTGTCATGTACATAACTGTGGCCACCCGGTCCTTGACCACTGAGGACGTGGACAGAGGTCTAAAATAGACATAAATGACACTTCCATAGAACAGAACAACCACAGAGAGGTGGGAGCCACAGGTAGAGAAGGCCTTCTACTTTCCAGCTACAGAGGGGACTCTGAGCAATGTGATGATGATTCTCAGGTAGGAGAAGAGAATGCAGAGGAAAGGGGTTGCAATGACAGCCAGGGTCTCAGTCATGACCACCATCTGGCTGGAGGATGTTTCAGAGCAGGACAGCTTTAGCACCGGCTGAGTATCACAAAAGAAGTGCTTGATGATATGGGAGGCACAGAAGGACAGGCGGGACATGAGTATCACATACAGCATGGAGTGCAGGTGAGAGATGGTGCAGGAACCTAGCAGCAGGAGGAGGCAGTGCTGTGGGCTCATAGCCACGTCATAATGGAGGGGGTTACAGATGGCCACCAGCCTGTCTATAGCCGTAGAGGCCAGCAGGTAGCTGTCAGTGTTCCCAAAGGCCATGAAGAAGTACATCTGGACCAGGCAGCCCACATAGGAGATGGACTTTGTCTCTGAGACTAAGGTCACCAGCATCTTGGGCACAATGACTGTGGTGAAGCAGATGTCCATGAAGGACAGGTTGCCGAGGAAAAAGTACATAGGGGTGTGGAGCCGGGCATCAGAGTGGATGGCCAGGATGATGAGTACATTGCCCACCAGGGTGACCAGGTACATGATGAGGAAGACAGCAAAGAGCGGTTTTTGAAGATGAGGGTTGGAAGAGAGGCCCAGAAGGATAAAGTCTGACATGCTGCTGCTGTAGTTCTTTGTCTCCATGTCATTGACTTTCTGGAGAGCCTTTGGAGGAGCTCTGGGAGAGGTGTGAAGGGCAGTTTGACCTGACTTTTTCTCTCCCTTCCAGCCTATAAAAAAAGAAGCCCATTGCTCATTGTTAGGATATTATTTCAGGAAAGTACAGAGATCAGGGGGTAAAATCCAACAAGTATAATTTTCAACAATTCCAAGATGCTCCCTACATGAGATACTAAATTTTCCCTAGATGTTGTTAGGAAATTCTCAGTTGCCTAATTTTTCTGAGTTTTTCTCAATACTCTTTCTAAAGATTCTTCTGAGGTTACTTCTTGACTGATACCCTGCCCCCCTCTTCCTTTTTGCTCCTGTCTTGTCTTGGGGAAGGGGCTGCTGAGTCATGCCTTGAATCAGGATGCTTTTATACAGTGGGTCTGCATGAATGAGGTCCTCTCACCATGATCCTCTCCTACTCATACATCCAGAGGTGATGGTGCATGTGGTCCTGGGCATGGGACATAAGTAATATTTGATGTAATCAATTCTCTTTGGTCCCAGGGAGTTCACATGTTACTTTCTTATGGCTTAAGAGCAAAACCTGCTTGATATTTATTTAAGCATTTCCATTTGGTTAACAGTGATCTGGACACTTGAAGCCTAAGTGTTTGGTTGAGGAATACCACTCAAAATAGGAATGGAATTAACCACTGAACAACACAGGTGTGAAACATTCAGATCCACTGATATGTAGATTTCTTCAATAAATATATAGTACAGTACTACTTCATCTCTGAGTTGGTTGAATCTGTGAATGCAGAAATAGTGGATTTGGAGGGCTGACTGTGAATTTAAGTGGGAATTTTTGACTGCCAGAAGGTTTCGTGTTTCTTATCCCCATATTCTTCAAGGGTCTACTGTCCTCCAGGGAATAGCCTATGGTATGAGTTTATTCCTTTAAATACATACTTCTACTGATTAAAAACTTTATATTTCTAATTTTGAATATTCTAATAATATGGGATTATAACCCTTTGAATATAAGAGTCCCATCCCCACCAATACCATGGAAAGAGGAAGCACAGATGGCCTCAGTTACTACTATTGTGTCACATTGCTCAGATGATAGTCTAAGCCATTGAAGAAGCAAAATGAATGAAAAGGAGGCATAGATATCAGATAAAATGAAACTGACACTTAAAAAAGTGATTGGATTTTCCATCTAGAAAATCCAAGAGAAACATGTGAAATCTTTACAAACCTATGAAGATTTCACTGATGTCTAGATACAAGGTAAGTATACAATTATTGATACTTTGCATGTATTAGAAACATATATAAAAGTTTTCAATTGGCAATGGGATGAAAGTCTAAAATAGAATTAGGAATCAACCTGAGAAGGAGGGACAAATAGGTGAGAATAACTTCTGTTACAGGACTATAACAGAATAGAAATGATGATCAGAATAAGTGGAAATACTATACTCCAAAAATGGAAGATTCAGTATTTCAAATGTCTGTTCTTAGTCTCCACAGGTGCATGATATCATACAGTATTTGTATTCCTCTGTCTGACTTATTTAACTTAGCACAGTGCTTTTAAGGTGCATTCATGTTGTCATACATGGTAGGCTTTCCTTCTTTCTCATGATTGAATCTAAAAAAGACAAATTCCTGGAAACAGAGAGTAGAATGGTCATGGCCAGGGGCTGAAGAGTGGAGGAAATGGGGAGATGTCAGTCTGGGTCAAAGGTACAAACTTCCAATTAATAAGATGTGCAAGTTCTAGGGTTCCATAATGGTGCATGGTGACTACAGTTAACAACACTATATTATATATTTGAATTTTAATAAAAGAGTAGATTATTCACATTTTCATTTAAAATGCATTTTGAGGAGTTTCCATCATGGCTTAGTGGTTAATGAATCTGACTAGGAGTCATGAGGTTGCAGCTTCGATCCCTGGCCATGCTCAGTGGGTTAAGGATCCCGTGTTGCCTTGAGCTCTGGTGTAGGACACAGACACAGCTCAGATCCCGCATTGCTGTGGCTCTGGCATAGGAAAGCTGCTATAGCTCTGATTAGACCCCTAGACTGGAAACCTCCATGTGCAGCAGATGAAGCCCTAGAAAAGACAAAAAATAAAAAATAAAAATAAAATATTTTTATGAGATGTCATTGACATATAACATTGTGTAAATTAAAGTGAACAACATGTTGATTTGATACATATTTATATTGCACTATAATTACCAGCAGAACATTAGCTAATGCCTCTGTCACCTCAGGTAATAGTCATTTCTTTCTTTGCAGTGGGAATAAGTAGGGTCTTGTCTCTTAGCTACTTTTGACGTGCATATCTAATTTAGTGTTTTTGTCTATAATCACAATAAGTGATCTACAGCACTTATTGAACTAATGTTTGCACTTTTGTGCTCTTAAACAACATTTTTCCAGGTCCCCCAATTCCCATTCCTGGTGACCACCATTCTTTATAAGAGAGTAGATCTTAGATGTTTTCACCACACACACTTCCACAGAGATAATGGTGTGAGGTGATGGAGGTGTTAACTAACTCTACTGTGGCAATCATTTTGCAGTTAATGTGTGTCAAATCATCACATTGGACACCTTAAATTTACACAGTGTTACATGTCAATCATATCTCAACAAATCTGGACAAAAAGTCAATTCTCAATTTAATCAAATTCATGTCATCTACAATAACACACTAAGGGAACTCAATGGGCCTTGAGAGGTCCTTCTCAAAGTCATCTACATGAATAAAAGGCCAAGGAAACGCAAGATCATTTTGAAAATACTGGACTAATAGGAGATGACTTTTCTAATGGAAAATCAAAGCACATAATAATGGAAAACAATAAGGTAATTGTACACACAGAGAAAAATAAATCAATGGATCTACATAAAGAATTTAATGTACCTATATTTATGTATGTATATATATCTAGATATGTATAGAATATGTAATATTTATTTCATAGCAAGAGAGAAATGATGAACTATGAAAGGAGTGACATTTATGACACTGGCTGAACATTTAGAAAAATAAGGCTAGATTTCTCTGTAACCTGAATATAGAAATAAAACTCATACCAATAAATTATCTAAATGTAAACAATCCAAACCATAAAATATACTAGCCTAAAATAAAGGGAACATTTGTTATGGTCTCAGATTGGGGATGCCATTCCAAGCAAAGAAATAAAATGCAGGTTCCATGAAAGACAAAATGCTTTAATGTGAAAATTAGACCAATAGAGACCCTAAGAAAAGGTAAAATAGAAACTCTAGACTCCAAGAAAATATCTATAACACATTTGCCAAAGAAAACATATAAGATTTTCAACCTCATTGGTGATTTGAAAATATAATTTAGACTTAAGTACAATTATCATTCATTGGAGTGGCTGTAATTTTTTTTTAATATCCAAGGAGAAAAAGACCCTCACATACTCTGGTAGTGAGGAGGTTATCAAAATAGACCTTTTGATAGTTTCCATCAGATCTGAAACCTGCCTCTCCTTATTCAATAATTCACTTATAGAAATCTGCCCTTTAAAAACAATCATATATGTGTAGCACAAAATTATATACACAGATTTTTTGCAGCATTCGTTATCATACCACATAAAACAATGCAAACAAATGAACAAAGCAACCCACAGATAATGCAACCCAAATATCCACAAATGAACAAAACAACCCACAGATGAATGAAACAACCACAGATAATGCAACCTAAATATCCAAAAATAGTTTAATTATTAAAATAATTTATAGTGAATTAGCCTTACTTCATATCACACACTCTAAAGAGTTTAAATGAGTAATGCTAGTAAATATTTATTTACTCAATAGACACACTGAGCTAAGTCTTTACATGTCTTTTATCATTTTATTGTCTCCAAATACTAAGAGATAGGCACCATCATATCACTATTTTACAGATTAAAAAAATGAGTTTAGCAAAATTAAACAACTTAGTAGCAGAGCTGGTATTTGAGTTCAGGCCATCTGATGGCAGAGCAGGAGTGATTCCTCGCTTGGCTATGCCATCCCTGTTACACTACTGTCTGTGATATTATAAGTGACAAAAACAAGTTGCAGAACAATGGATATAGAATAATCTCATTTGTCCAGAAAGATGTCCCCTTTCTATGCTGCATTTGTGTGGTGTCCTTGTTTCTGTGGTGTCCTTGTCTCCTGAAGTGAGAGGGAGGGAGGAGGGATGGGGGATTTCCTTCTATATTTAACTTTTAAAAACTAAGGGACTCATGTTTCTATTATTAATTTTATAATGAAAAGGTGAATATTCCCCAAAATTCCACTGCCCATAGAACTAGAGATGTGGACATATTTTAAAGTTTTTTTTTCTCTGCCTGGATGTATACACATCTTATATTCAGAAATGGGGTCATTTATCCATAAAACTTTTTCCTCCCATCACAGAGAGTGTTGAAATGGATGTTTGTGTATGTAAATATTTTGCATTCAGGAGAGGTTTCTGTGGCAGCACACAGTATATTCTTGGAGATGGACAGCTGAGTTGGAGTTAAGAATGTAGAGTTGTTTTTGTTTTTGTTTTTGTTTTGCAATTTAGGGCTGCATTCGCAGCATATGGAGCTTCTCAGGCTAGGGGCCAACCAGGAGCTACAGCTCCTGGCCTATGTCACAGCTCACAGCAATGCCAGATCCAAGCTGCATCTGTGACCTGCACCACAGCTCATGGCAATGCTGGATCTCTGACCCACTGAGTGAGGCCAGGGTTTGAACTTGCATCTTCATGGATACTAGCTGGATTCATTTCTGCTGAGCCACAATGGGAACTCCCGGAACATAGACAATTTTAGTAGGTACCCCCAATCTGAGGCAATTATCCTTTATCCTACTCTTGGGAAATGTATTGATTTCACTCTGGACTCTTTCCCCATGTCTTTCCCTTTGTCTGGTAGCGTCAGTTCTGGGAGTTTGTTTTCCCTGGTGGTGAAAGGCTATCCCACCCTCCTGGGTCCTGAACTTGGCATTCCTCAGATCTATGTGACATTTCTCAAAAGAGTAGGGACCCTCCTTTCCATTTAGCTGAAAGTGATAACACTGTATATTTCCTTATGCCTTGGGCAGGTCTATTCCCCTCAAAGTACCATCAGTTAAGATAGGGGTGTTTTAACTTTCTGCCTGCCGACTCCTGTTATTGGAGACTCAAATGACATTTGTATATTACCATGTACCAACACCACAGCAAATTGTGTGCATGAAATCAATTATACTTTAATAAAACTATAAAAAAGGAGTTCCAGTTGTGGCTCAGCAGGTTATAAAACCAACTAGTATGCATGAAAGTGTGAATTCAATCTCTGCCTTGCTCAGTGGGTTAAGGATCCCAAGTTGTTGTGAATTGCGGTGCAGGTTGCCTATGTGGCTTGGATCCTGCATTTCTGTGGCTGTGGCTTAGGCCAGCAGCTGCAGTTTCAATTTGACCCCTAGCCTGGGAACTTCCATGTGCCACAGGTGCAGCCCTACCAAGAAAAAAAAAATGCAAAAGCGGAGTTCCCATCGTGGCACAGCAGAAATGGATCTGACTAAAGACCATGAGGTTGAGGGTTCACTCCCTGGGCTCACTCAGCGGGTCCAGGATCGGGTGTTGTGAGCTGTGGTGTAAGTCAAAGAGGCATTGCTTTGGCTGTGGTGTAGGCCATCAGCAACAGCTCTGATTAGACCCCTAGCCTGGAAACCTCCATATATGGGCACAGCCCTAAAAAAAAAAAAAAAAAGAAAAAAAAAAGCAAACAAACCAACAAAAACTGTCAAAAAAAAAGGTATTGCAGAGCCTGGAAGGTTTGCAGACCTAATATTCACAGATAATGAGCACACTGCTGTATTGACCGTCTCTGATAACTTTTCAGAGGTAGACCTGGAAAGAATTCAGTGACTTGTGACTGCCGTTGGTTGAGCAGTCTCATGTCTAAAAGTCAATTTCCACTTACCTGGAATGCCTGTTTTTTGCCCTCATGTTAAACTCATGTTATCTGATGCCAGATCATGACAGATGTTACTTATTTTGGCATGAAAATGCAGAGTCCACGAATGAGAGCACTCGAACTCAGAAATGAACTGTCTGTACCTCTTCCTAAATATTTAGCCTCTCCTTCCCATGCACTTGGTTTTGCATGACCCATATTATGTGGGGGTAGGATGCTGCTTTTTCAAGACTTGGTGATGATTAAGAAGAAACATAGAGTTTTTATTCACAGTCAATGTAAGAGTAAAATGGAAATGCTTTTCATGTCTTTCCAAAGTGCAATGTAATGGCTTGATTGGATTATGTGTGTTCTTAAATTTACTTTTATTTCTATACATTCCTCCCCCATCCTCCTGTTATTTAAATATGATACTTCATGCTAACACACTTTGACATGGTATAGGACTTTGTAAAGGAATGTGATTACGGTTAGTAATAAAACATTTTGTGTTACTGGTAAAGTAAAAAAAACAAGAAAGTTGAGTGAGAATTTGGTAATGGTTTCTATAATGCTCTGTACTCTTGTTGCTTGTACAATAAGCTGTAGAAATGACATTTAGATGATGGCGCTTGTCATCAGTCAGTGGCTGGGAAGGACTAAGAGGGACTGGTACCTCTCCAAGTTGTTTAAATCACACTATGCCTCCTTAAAATGTATTTGATCCCTTTCTTGATAGATAGGAAAGAGAGACTGTTTATATACTTCTCTACTTTCTCCACTGGAATTTTCTACTCTTTGGACATTTATCATCTCAGATCGATTTTCCCTCCCCTGATTCCTAACCACATATGCAAAGTCCTTCGCTTCACTACCAGCCAACTTGAAACCAAGGAACAGAAACTTGGAGCATAGAATGCAGCATCTCAATGGGGCAGCAATGTTTTTAGTGGGTAAAACACTTGTGCAAAATTATCCATCATTCACATGACTGCTCCCATGAATGAGAAAGAGCAGTTGAAAAGTGACTACAGTGAAAGAAAATGTAGTGGACATGCACTGGACAGATTCTGTGCTCAGCACTTGTCTCCTGGAATCCTCACAGTAGCACTTTGATGTTAGTAGCATTATTATTCTTTTTTTGTAGATGAAGAGACTGAAGTTCAGAGGGTCACACAGCCTGTGTACCTGAGACACAAATCTAGGAATGCCTGATTTCAGATTGTGTGTTTCAACTGACTTGATCAAACATCTCTCCCAGACCATCATCTTGTGTAGAGAACTAAGCTGGCATGTCATTTGCAGGCAGAAGATCTCTGCCTACCAACAGCCTGAAACCTCCTTGCTGACCTGCTCCTCCTCCATCCTTTGCTCCTCTCACCACAGTAGGCCAGAGGCTCTGCTCTCTTCCTTGCCTTCAGATCAGAACAGCTGTGAAATCTTTGGACCTCAGCTCAGGCAGATTCTGAGCAAAGGCTGTCTGCTTTCCCATCATCAGTATGTGACCTTAGAATCTTTCCTAAGCTCCTTTCTGTTTTTTTTTTTTTTTTTTTTTTTTTTTTTTTTTTTATGGCCACACCTGGGGCATTTGGAAGTTCCTGGGCTAGGGGTCAAATCTGAGCAATAGCTGCAACCTACACCACAGTCAGGGCAACACTGGATCCCAGCCACATGTGTGACCTATGCTGTAGCTGGCTGTAATGCTGCAATGCTGGCTCCTAAACCCACCAGGTAATACCAGGGACTGAACCTGCATCCTCACAGACACGGGGCTGGGTATTTCACCTGCTGAGCCATAATTGGAACTACCCAGTTTTTAAGTCTTTTTAAATTTTTTTCATTTTTAAAAATATTTTGAAATATAGTTTATTTACAACATGATGTTAATTTCTGCTGTACATCATAGTGATTCATTTATACATATCCACATAGCCACTCTGTTTTAGATTCTTTTCCCATCTTGGGTATCACAGAATATTGAGTAGAGTTCCCTGTGCAGTACAGCAGGTCCCTATTCACCACCTGTTCCATATACATCAGTAGGCACATGCCAAGCCCAAGCCCTCAATCCTTCTCTCCTTTCTTCCTTGGTAACCAGAGGTTATTTTCAAAGTTCGTGAGTCTGTTTCTGTTTTGTAAATAAGTTTAGTTGTATCATTTGTAGCAACATCGATGGACCTAGAGATTATCATACTAAGTGGAGTAAGCCCAAAACAAGTATCATAGAATATTACTTAGAGGTGGAAGCTAAAATATTGAGCCCAGGTTTTCTGAAACCCAGATTCTCCTTGTCTCCTCTCTTCCCACTGCCAGTAGTAAGACAGGTGTGCAGGCTGCTGGACAGGGATGTCCTGATCAGGGGTCTTCAGGGCCCTTTTCATGATGGTCTTTCCCTCCTCACCTTTCTGAACTCTCTCCTCCCTCTTGAGGTTTCACTCCCCTATAACTGTAAAGCTTTACTTTGCTGCTGTTATTGTATATGTCAAGGCAAGTGGACTTTTACAATATACCCACTGGAATCCTTTTTGTGAATAATTGCCTTGTCTCTGTCTTAATATATGTTGGTATGCATCTGATTCTCCCAGAGGGGCTTATAGTAGAATTGTTGTGGAAAGCCAGTCTCTTGTGTCCACTGCCTCACCCAGGTATCTCCACCTTGAGACCCCCACTTCATTGCAGCCCCTTCCCACGTGTATTCTCAATCCCAGTCATGTCCTAGTTAAGAATCACACAGTGTTTACACATGCCACACACTGTTCTAGGAACTTCACATACACTGAAACCTTTAGTCTTTACAGACCCTGCTTTACAGATAATGAACATGAGGGAAAACAATTGATGTGAATTCTGAGGGCCACACAAGTAGGTGGGTGGATTCTGATGGCTTTAGTGATTTTGCTCTTAGCCCCTGCATTATCCTAACTTTTTTGTTCACCTGTTCCCTTGCTGACCCATCTCCTGGCTGAGATAACTGTGTGGCTGTGGGTTGTAGTATATGGGTGGTGACCTTTAAGGCAGGAGCCAGTGCTTCGCCCAGAGTAGGTTCTTCAAAAATGTGGGAACTGTGGTTCAAAGGAGAGAGAGGAAAAACTAGAGGAGGGTCAATGTTTCCTGGCTTTTGAGATGAAGGAGGGAAGATGGGGTTAGGATAAGATCACAGGAAGAAGTTAACACCCAGGCTCTGTTCCCAAAGACACCCCTCAGCCTGCCTACCTGTGGGCTTGTCAGAGGAGATTCTGGGTCCTGACCAGGCCTGGGGTCCTGCTGACAGGTTGTGATCAGGCTCTGAATCTCTGAGGCAGGAGGCAACGTGAAGTGCTGCTCTAAGTTCAGGACCCTGCTGGTTCTTCTCTCTGTCTACAGTGGGAATTGCTGACAGCAGGGAGCCCCAGGGGGGTGTCCTCCCCTCAGCCCCCAGCCAGCCAGAGCCCTGGGGGAGGATCCCTGCAGCCTTCCCAGGAGGGAGAGCCTTCCTGATGCCCTCCCTGAGCTCTGTGTCCAGGAGCCTTGGAGTCTGGACTCCACGGGTGTAGCCTCTGTACCTGGGAAGGGCATTGGAGCCACAAAGCCACAGGATTGGAGCTGTGTTCATGCAGGTCCATGTGCACAATGCACGTGTGTGTGCTGGTACACTGTATGTGCTGTCTGGACATGCTTGTGCTCCTGTGAGTGTCATTGTGTAGACAGGATGGGGAGATGATGACCTCTGATATCTCTGAGCATCTGTGTCTGCTTGGATAATGGTGTCTAGGTGCAGGTGTAATGTGATGGGGCAAGGGATTAAGGTACAAGCTCTGGAGCCAGATGAATAGAGTGAGATGCTGGCTCTGCCTCTTACATGCTGTGTGATCTTTTGCAGTAGTCACCCTTTCTGAGCCTCATTTTTTGTTGCTGTTTACCTTTCTTAAACATTTTGTTGTTTCAATTTCTTAAGCCAGATTTCTTTCTTTTGAATCCCAGTTTCACCATGATTAAATGGGCAAGTTATTTAGCTTCACTAACCCACCTTGTCATCATCTGTATGTGAAGACAACTTTTGGGTTTATTTTATTTTTCTACTTTTTATTCTTTAACTCAGCTTTTCTTTTAGCGCAATCTAGGTTCACATCAAAACTGATCACAAGGAACAAAGTTTCTCATATCCTCCCTGTCCGCATAGATACACAGTCTCTCCTGTTGTTAACATCCTGCATCAGAGTGATACATTGTTGCAGTGAATAGGCTTATGTGGTGTAACTTTCCACATAGTGGCCAGGTGATATTAGCCTTTTTTCTGGGTGTTGTGCATTCTGTGTATTTGCTAAATGTGTAGTCATTGTAATCACAGAGAAGTGTTTCATAAGATGGTTTCACTGCCCTAAAAACCCTCTGTGCTGTCTGTCACCCCCTCCCTCCATCCCCCCAAGACCTGGCAGCCACTCATCTGTGTACTGTCTGCATAGTTTGCCTTTTCTAGAATGTCATTTAGTTGGAATCATATATCTAACTGTATTTTTGGATTGGCCATTTTTAGTTGTGATAGTCATGTAAAATTCTCCCTCTTTTTCATGACTTTATAGCACATTCCCTTTGGTAGCTGAATCATATTCCACTGTTTGGATGTCCCACAGTTTATTTATCCATTCATCTGCTGAAGGACATCTTTGTGGCTTCCTGATTTTGGCTCTTATGAATAATGCTGCTATAAACATCCATGTATACTTTGTGTGGACATAAGATTCCAACTGCTTTGGGAAATAGCAAGGGATATGATTGCTGGCTAAGGGTATGTTTAGTTTTATAAGAAACTGTGAAACCACCTAACTGTCTTCCCAAATGGCTATACCATTTTGCATTCCCACCAGCCAAGGATGAGAGTTCCTTGTTGCTCTCTGTCTTCCTCAGCTCTCGGTGTTGACAGTTCTTGATTTTGCCCATTCTAGTGGGTGTGTAGTGGTATCTCCTTGTGGTTTTCATTTGCATCTTCCTGATAGCATATGATGTTGAGCATCATTTTTGCTTGTTTATTTTCCATATGTATATCTTCTCTGTGGAGTTGTCTATTCATTTTTTTTCCGTTTTAAAAATTGGGTTGTTTGCTTTCTTATTCTTGGGTCTTAAGAGTTCTTTATACATTTGGGCTAACAATCCTTTTTTTTTTAGATTGGATTTAGGGTTATGAAAGGGTAACCATGGCAGGGGGAGGGATAAGTTGGGAGGATGGGATTAACAGGTACATACTAGTAAATGTAAAATAGATAACTAACAAGGACCTATGATGTAGCCCAGGGAGTCTTGCCTGGAATATAATTATCCCTCAACTAACATTAGTAATATGATGATGATGGTGTACATGTCCCCAGGTCCTAAGTGTCCATCTGTCCATCTTCCTGCTGGTTCCCATTCCCTTCTCCATCCTCCTGAGCTCTGTTCATAGAGCTTTGACACATCTTAACAACCATGCATGTTCCTATGGTGACAGACACTGTATGTACTGGAATAGGAGCTGTTTCCTGACCTCTAGGCAGGCACATCCCTCTGTACTCCTCTGGACTATCCCATGGACAGCTCCAAAGGAAACATTCTCAGTGGAATGTACTTCTCATACTTGCTCCTTTCTGTTTCAAAACCTTCTGCTTTATTTTTTAGGGCCTACTTTAGATAACATCTCTTTGGTAAAGTTTTTCTGGACTTTTTAGATAAGCTAAGCAAGTACTTCCTCTAGCCTCCTACAGCACTTTGCTCACTTGACATCATGTTGCATTGTGTTTGCTTCTGTCCCACCTGGTGGATGGAAACTTCCCACAAGGCTGTGAGTCCTTTTGAAGGCAGTGACTGTGTCCTCTCTGAATGTGTATCTCCAGTGCTGAAAATCCCATGTAACACATAGTATGGTGCTCAGTAGATATCTGTTAAGTGAATACGACTAGAATCCAGAAGCAGACCTACATGAAAAAACATTTAGCCTTTTTTGTTGTTTTTTTTTTTTTTTGCCATTTAGCATTTTGTTTTGTTTTCTTGTTTTTAGGGCTGCACCCACAGCCTGTGGAAGTTCCCAGGCTAGGGGTCAAATATCAGCTGCAGCTGCCAGCCTATGTCACAGCCACAGCAACACCAGATGTGAGCTGCATCTATGACCTTTGCCACAGCTTGTGGCAATGCCAGATCCTTAACCCACTGAGGGAGTCCAGGGATTGAACTGGCATGCTCATAGATACTAGTCAGGTTCTTAACACTCTGAGCCACAATGGGAACTCCTATTTAGCCTTTTAGCATCTGGTGGAAAAGAAAAATTGTGGGATGACATTCAGTTGGAAGAAATATGTTTGTTTATTTATTTTGTCTTTTGTTTTTTACAGCTGCACCCATGGCATATGGAAGTTCCCAGGCTAGGGGTCTAATCAGAGCTCTAGCCTCTAGCCTACTCCATAGCCCCAGCAATGCCAGATCCAAGCCACGTCTGCTAGCTACACCACAGCTCATGGCAACCCTGGATCCTTAACCCAATGAACAAGGCCAGGGATCGAACCCGCAACCTCATTATTCCTAGTTGGATTTGTTTCTGCTGAGCCTCAATGGGAACTCCAGACAATATATTTAGCTCTTTACCGTATACCACATATATAAAAATAAATTCCAGATGAATTTAAAAGCTAAGGCAAAAACCTATAAAATTGTAAATGGATATTATAGAATATTTTTGTAATCTTGGGGTGGATTAACTCTTCTGTAACAAAATATAAACCCTGAAGCTCTAAAAGAAAAGACTGACAAATCTGACTACCTAAAAGTGAAAACCTAGGTGATAAATAATTCCATGAACCAAGTTAAAAGAGAAGCAAAAGACTTGGAGAAAATATTGATCTATATAATATATCAATGCAATATAATGCATATAATATCTGTACAATACAAAGGATCCCAATAACTCAATAAGAAAATGATAAATATTCCAGTTGTGGCAGGGACAGTGATATTTATCAAATATTCCATATAAAAACAAACTTCCCACCCCCTGCAGTTTGGTATGAACACTTGTTATGTATAGAAGGCACAGGGTACATTTGAAAAATGTATATGGAGTAGATGTTTATATAAGTATTAATTATAATAGAGAAGAAAAAATAGAAACTTTCTTAGTCCAGGAATAGAGAAATGGTTAACTAAATTGTAGTAGCTTCATATTATAAAATGTTATTAAAATACTGTAGAAGGAGTTTCTGTTATGGCTCAGAAGTATCAAAACCAACTAGTGTCCATGATCACATGGGTTCAATCTCCAGCCATGCTCAGTCAGTTGAGTATCTGGCATTGCCGTGACCTGTGGTGTAGGTCACAAATGCGAGTTGGATCCCATGTTGCTGTGGCTGTGGTGTACATGGGCAGCTGCATCTCCGATTGGACTCCTAGCCTGGGAACCTCCATATGCCACAGATGTGGCCCTAAAACAAACAAAAATACTAAGGAACAATTAAAAATAATAGTGTATAGTAATGCCTTGGAACTGAGGCATCTCCAAGACAACTTGTTAGATGAAAATACATGTTGCAAGATAATATATTTATGTAGTGTGATTTCAGTGTTATGAATCTTTAAATTTGCTGGTGTGAAAATATATTTCTACATATAACAGGTGGGTGGGAGTCAGAAGGGACTTTCGGTTTGAATCTTACATCTTGACTGTGTTCATGTGTTACCAGTGTCCTTAGGAAATAAAACATGAAAAATAGAATGAAATATCAGAAACAAAGAATTACAATATTTTTAATAGAGTGCCTTATTTATGTCATCTCTCAGCATCAATTTTTTTTTTCTCTTTAGTGACCCCTTCAGCATGTGGACATTTCCAGGCCAGGGATCGAACCTGTGCTACAGCAGCAACCTGAGCCACGGCAGTGACAATGCCAGATCCTTAACATGCTGAGCCACAATGGAATTCCTCAGCATCAAATAATGTTGCACTACAAACTTAAAAAAAAACCTCTTATGATATCTGAAAACATACATAGGAAGGAGGGGAAGGTTATTAATTTGCTGAACCCTAAAATCACCACATTGTCTCTAACAAATTTCAGGACAACCTCTGAAGAAATCAGTGGTTTTCAAACTTGGCTGGTGATTGGAGTATCCTTTGAGTCTTAAAACTACAGATACCAGGTAGGGTGGCATCTCAAAGATTCTGATTCAATTGCTGTGGGGTGTGGTCCTCGGGATCTAGATTATTTTAAATCTCCCCAGGTGATGCTAAATGCACAGAAGATGCCTAGAACTTCTGCTTTAGATAAGGTAGGCACTAACACAAAGGTTTTTCATTAAGAGACCAAAAGGAATAGGGAAACTGAATTGTATGCATCAAGGAAAAAATTATCCAGGGAATAACAAGGGAAAAGAGCCATGGTAGAATTGCTTTAAATGTCCCCTCCCATGAGTTGGATTGACTGGGAATCTGGGGTTAAGAGATGTAATGTATTGCCTTTGGAATGGATAAGCAATGAGTTCCTGTTGTGTAGCACTGGGAACTATATCTAGTCACTTATGATGGAGCATGATGGAGGATAATGTGAGAAAAAGAATGTATTTATATCTGTGTGACCAGGTCAATTTCCTGTACAGTAGAAAATTGACAGAAAACTGTCAACCAGCTTTAGTGGAAAAAATATAAGTCATTAAAAAAAAAACCTCTCCCTCTAAAACTGGCTATTCAGTAGCTTCCTTCAGTGCTGCCTTGAGGATTGGCCTCAGATGAGAGGAGGCAAAGCTTCAGAATTATGGTATCCTCTTTCATCTTTCTAGAATTAAATCAGAATGTGGTCCCCTGAGAGCAGCACAGGAGGAAAACCAGGACACCTTACTCATAATGATGTGTCAGGAAAGTTTCTGAGCCACCATCACTGCAGAAGCTCCCTCAGAAGGATGAGGTCCCATCTTTGCTTTGTAACAAGGCTCAAGGGAGATCTTGCTGGGGAACCTCCAGGCTCCTTTCCTTTGATGCTAATTAACCACTCAGGGCCCCTCCTTACAGCCTAATCAAATAGAGTCCAGAGGTGAAATTTGGCTCCTCTTTGTGCATGGTTTATTGGGAATTACGCCTGGACTCTCTTACCACAAGCCTGTCTCAGTGTAACCATGGGTCACAACTGATCCCAACACAGACCTTGGTCAGAGAAACAGACCACCCAGGAACCCCCATCCCACTGTCTAGTCAGAAAAACATGCTGTCTCTCGAGGGCAAAAGTGTTGATCTGGTCAGACCATTGGCTCATCTGGTTGAGAATTCCTCCATAATGGAAGCACAAAAAGGCTCTGGGAAAGGGCATGGTGGTCCTTAGTGATATCCTCAGGCAGGTTAAGGTGTGGCCTCAGACAGTGCCCACTTCTCCCCCTAGTGTTTGGCTTTGCAGTTGGGATTTCCCATTGATCAACTCTGAGTTTGAGTTCTGTTTACCACTTCCCTGCTCATGACTTTGGACAAGTCACTTCACCTCTTTGGACTTGTTTCCTCAACTTTTTTTTTTTTTGAAAGATCCTCCCACAGGTTATTTTGTACAAATAGCACAGAAGGACACCAGCCCCATATTGACAGAAGCCCAGGGATCACACCAGTGCTTCTGTCCTCACAGTGGTAGTTAAACACCTCTATTGTGGAGCCTTTGTGGGGGCTTGGGCATCTTTGGGAGCTGGAGCTAGACATGCAGCTGTACCTCCAGCTGCAGCCTTGGCCTTTGTCTGAGCCTTGGCCTTGGACTTTGGATGGAAGAGCCTAAGTCTCTTCGCCATGAGGGCAGGACCACTTTTCCCAAGCCTGTGTTAAGAAGTGTAGGCAAGTCAACTGAGCTTGTTTCTGCCACCCTATGGGATATTGGGCTTGACCTCCTTGGGTTTTACAAGAGCCTTGAGAGCTTCAGCACATGCACTCTCAGCCTTGGTGTTGTTGGCCTTCATCTTCTTTAGGCCCTTCTCATTGTGATTCTTGGAAAAGTGCATGTTCCTCAGGAACTTGGTGTCCAACCCCTTAAGGGATTCATATCATTGTTATTGGGGTTTCTTGATGTTGTTTCTGTACTGCTTTCGAGGTTAATTATTTGTGGTGTGGTTCTTAGACTTCACCATATTTGCACCAGGGTCAGCTGATCCCGAAGTGCCTGGGGCTGGAAGAGAAAGAGTAGTTTCCTCATCTTTGAAATGAGGTCATTAATTCCCATCAGTCAGAACTGGAGGTGGATGATTTTTGCTCATTCCCTTCCATGACCATGACAGTCTACCACATGTACATCAGCTAGCATCTTGAAATTTATTAAAAAGAAATGATAAAAATGTGTATGCTAGCTCAGCAGATGATGGAAATTAAGAGGGGCCATTATGGCCAGGGAACTCAGGAAAATTTGCATTCCACTCTAAGATCCATCTGCCTCCTTCCATGAGGTTTCTAAGGAAAAAGGCTGCCCAAGAAAAATGGCAAAGTGTGAGCTTGACAGGAATGTGGCTCTCTCATATTTCCCACATAATTCATGGGGCTGAATCTTCAAATGCCTTTAGGTTACAGAATTCTTTATGACCTTTAAATCAGGGTTCCCTTGTTATTTTGTTCTCGTGTTGACCTATACACCCCAATCTCTTACTAGTTGAGTTCTAGGTCTTATTTCTCAAACAAGCTAGAGGTTATGGAAAGTTCCCAGGTTTATATTCTCCTGGATAATCCAGAAATCAGAGACCTTCATGTTTTGAAAACGAATTTTCTAGCCAGAATGGAAGACATGTGGAAAGCCTTTGTTGTGGCTTAAAAAGCTGAGACCTCTAGTACCATTTATTTTTCAGTTATCACCAGCAAAATTATCAAAACTACTGTCTTGGGACTTTCTGTTGTAGCTCAGTAGTAAAAAACCTGATGAGTATCGATGAGGACTGGGTTTGATCCTTGGTCCCACTCAATGGGTTAAGGATCTGGTGTTGCCATGAGGTGTGGTGTAGGTAACAGACATGGATTGGATGTGGCGTTGCTGTGCCTGTGGTGTAGGCTGGCAGCTGCAACTCTGATTTGACCCCTAGCCTGAACTTCCATATGCCTCAGTTATGGCCCTAAAAAGGCCAAAAACAAAAAAAAAAAAAAAAAGAAAAAAAAAGTCTTCTTAGTTTGCTAGGGCTGTTGTAACAGAGTACCCCATATTGAGTGGCTTAAGCCACCAGAATTTATTTTCTCACAATTCTGGATGCTAAAAATCTGAAGACCAAGGTATTGACAGGTTTGGTTTCTTCTGAGGCCTCTCTGCATGGCTTGGCATCTTTTCCCTGTGTTTTACGTGGTCTTCCTTTGGTGTAAATCTGGGTTGTAATCTATTCCTTTTATGAAGGCACCAGTCCTATAGTATCTGAGCCCACTCTAACAACATCATTTTATCTTAATTACCTCTTTAACAAATGTCTCTCCAAATATGTCACATTCTGAGATGTTATGGAATAGGATTTCAACTTATGAATTTTGAAGGGGACACAATTCATTCTAAAAATTAAAAAAAAAAAGGATTTCCAGTCATAGATCAGCAGAAACGAAACTGACTAGCATCCATGAAGACATATGTTCAATCCCTGGCCTCTCTCAGTAAGTTAAGGATCCGGCATTTCTATGAACTGTGGCATAGTTCACAGATGTGGCTTGGATCTGGCTTTGCTGTGGCTGTGGCATAGGCTGGTAGTTGCAGCTCTAATTCAACCCCTACCCTGGGAAGCTCCATATGCTATAGGTGCACCCCAAAAAAATCCAAAAAAAAATAGAAAAAAAAGAAACCAATAGTGCTGGATTTGTATACACCAAAATAGTATAAATTGTCCTCAGTACTTTCCTTGAAGTAATCCAAAGGTTTTCTTTTTTAAAAAAAAATTTATTGGATTATAGTTGATTTACCATGTTGTATTAGTTTCTGGTGTGCAGCAAAGTGAATGAGTCATATATCCATTATTTTTCCTGTATAGGTGATCACAAACTATTGATTAGACTTTCATGTGCTATGCAGAAGGTTCTGGTTAATCATCTATTTTATCCAATAGTGTGTATATGTGACTTCCTCTCTCCCAGTTCCTTCCTTCCACCTAGTGGTTTCACTTATGATAACCATAAGATTGGATTTGAAATCTCTGAGTTTGTTTTTGTTTGTTTGTTTAATTATTTAGGGCCACACCCATGACATATGGAGTTTTCCAGGTTAGGGGTAAAATCAGAGCTGTAGCTGCCAGCCTAGACCACAGCCACAGCTATGTCAGATTTGAGCCATGGCCGTGACCTACAAAAAAGCTCACCACAGTTCCAGTTCCCTCACCCATTGAGAGGGGCCAGGGATCAAACTTGCATCCTCATGGATGCAAGTCAGATTTGTTTCCACTGAGCCACAATGGGAACTCCCCAGTTACTGTTTTTTAAATAAGTTCTTTTGTGTTATGTTTTATTGGATTCCACACATAAATGATATCATATGATATTTGTCTTCTTTTCTAACTTACTTCACTCAGTATGATAATCTCTAGGTCCCTCCATGTTGCTGCCAATGGCATTATTTCATTCATTTTTATGTCTGAGTAGTATTCCACTGTAGATATGTAACACATTTTCCTTATCCATTCTTCTGTTGATGGACATTTGCATTGCTTCCATGTCTTGGCTCTTGTAAATAATACTGCAGTGAACATTGGGGTGAATATCTCTTCAAATTAGAGTTTTTTTTTTTTTTCTGGATATGTTCCTAAGAGTGAAATTGTTGGGTCACATGGTAGTTCTTTTTTTTAATGACTTTTATTTTTTCCATTATAGTTGATTTACAGTGTTCTGTCAATTTTCTACTGCGAGGCAATTTGACCCAATCACACATACATGTGTACATTCTTTTTCCTACATTATCCTCCATCATGCTGCATCACAAGTGACTAGATATAGTTCCCAGTGCTATATGGCATTTCTATATTCAGTTTTTTGAGGAACCTCCATACTGTCCTCCATAGTGGTTGCACCACTTTACATTCCCATCAACAGTATAACAGGGTTCCTTTTCCTCCACACCTCCTTCAGCATTTATTGTTTGTAGACTTTTTTGATGATGGCCATAGCAGGGGTCTAGAGTGGTTCATTCAAATTAGAGAATGAATGAGAGAACCAAAGCCAGGTTGGTAGGGAGTAGAGAGATGAACATCAAAGGGACATGGCAAGACCCACTGCATGGTGGCTAAGAATGAATGGCATCTCCATTGGATCATCATCTCACAGTATAAAGAGTAATGAGAACCAGTCTCCATTCTCAAAATAAGCCCCAGCTGTCACGTATGGTGACAAATGAATGGAACAAGGTCAGATGTCAGCTACAGATTCTTGTGTGGGACCAAAAGATAGACCAGTCTGATAAAAGACCTGCTTTCTCATTGGATATGTATGGAGGAATTTGCATAATCCGTGAGTGTTTAGAAACCGAACTTGGAAGGAGCAATGATAGCCATGAGAAGTGGGAAATGAATGAATGGGGCTAAATTACAAATCAAAGGTCACTGAGAAATTGTTGGATTGGTTTGAAAAAATGCAGAATTGAGATACAATTTCCAAAAATAAAATAACATTAGGAGTTCCTGTTGAGGCACATTGGAAACAAATCTGACTAGTATACAGGAGGATGTGGGTTCCTTCCCTGGCCTTGCTCAGTGTGTCAGGGATCCAGAATTGCCATGAGCTATACTGTGGGTTGCAGATATGGCTCAGACCCTGAGTTGCTGTGTGGCCTAGGTGAGCAGCTACAGCTCCAATTTAACCCCCTAGGCTGAGAACTTCCATATGCTGCAGGTGAGGCCCTAATAAGCTAAAATAATTATAACTTCGATTAAACTATTGAAATGAAATTGTACAAAGTTCCATTTTTGCTTGCCCAGGTTTTGAGGGCTATGGTGATTGAAAATTCACTTTTTATATGTACTGGTGCTTCTTGCACCCACATCCATAGAAGCCATCATAATCCATCTATATTCACACTTCTTCATTCATTCCAGAGGGAGGCACAAGTTTTCTCACTGCAGCAATGCAAGAAGTCCTCATCAATCGATGGGAACTGGCATGAAAGTTCAAACTTACATGCTACACATGTAATAAAGGAATGAAATTGAGGAATAAATCCTCACCCACACTCTGCCCTGCCCTAGGTTAGGGCTGACTGAGGCAAAATCAAAGTGATTTAAAGATTCCTAGTCTATCATTTAAAACTTCAAGTTCCTCTATTAGGCCCTTGCCTAAAATACCATGAAAGATTAATTTGTTTGACTTGGATATTCCATCTACTAAAATACAAATACCAGAAGAATCACACAAACTGTCATTTTTCACAACAATACGGTATAAAATAATTCATCTGGAAGTTCCCGTTGTGGTGCCGTGGTTAACGAATCTGACTAGGAACCATGAGGTTGCACGTTCGATCCCTGGCCTTGTTTAGTGGGTTAGCCATCTGGCGTTGCCGTGAGCTGTGGTGTGGATTGCAGACGTGGCTTGAATCCCACGTTGCTGTGGCTCTTTTGTAGGCAGGCAGCTCAGCTCTGATTAGACCCCTAGCCTGGGAACCTCCATATGCCGCGAGAGTGTCCCAAGAAATGGTAAAAAGACAAAAATAAATAAATAAATAAATAAATAAAAATAAAATAATTCATCTTACTGCTGTTCTTTCTTATATTTTATTGAGGTATAGTTGCCTTATATTAGTTTCAGGTTTACAACATAGTGATTCGATATTTTATAGATTACATACCATATGAAGTTATTACAGTGTGATTGACTCTATTCCCTGTGCTGTACATTACAGCCCTGTGATTTATTTACTTTTATAACTGGGAATTTGCACCTCTTAATCCCCTTCATCTATTTTACCCATATATGCACCCTCACCTCCCACAATGTCCCCTCACCTGTGGCAACCACTGGTTTGTTCTCTGAGTCTGTTTCTGTTTTGTTATATTTGCTCATTTGTTTTGGTTTTTAGATTCCACACATAAGTGAAAACTATGGCATTTTTCTTTCTGATTCTGAATGTTTTTCTGTATAATTTATTCTTTACCTCGATTGATAGTGTCTTTCATACCAGGCATTTCAAACCAAAGACTTATTCCTATTAACTTACATCCATTGATTTTTGAAAAAAAAAAAAATTCAAGTATATCCATTGTTTGTTCTTTCTTACTTGTTTGCTGGCTGGCTTGCTGGATGGTTGGCTGGCTGGATGGCTTGCTTTTTAGGGCCATATCTACAGCATATGGAAGTTCCCAGGTTAGGGGTCAAATGGGAACTGCAGCTACAACTACACCACAGCAACAGCAATGTGGGATCTAAGCCACATCTGCAACCCATACCACAGCTCACAGAAACACTTGATCCCTAACCCACTGAGTGAGGCCAGGGATCGAACCCTCAACTTCATGGATCCTAGTCGGGTTCATTAACCACTGAGCCACAAAGGGAACACCCAGAAGCATTTCTGATTAAACAGAATAAATAAACCTTCCTTCATTCTGAAGATAAAATTAACAGATAACAAATATTTGGAAAAACAGCCATCTCTAAGAGAGAAGAACACACAGGCAAGAAGCCACAGAAAAAGTCAAGTAATGAATTCACTCTGAGCACATGGAGGTGAGGAAGAGTAGAGACCAAAATATGTAAAGGCATAGAGCTGGCTAATTAATAGTCAATTAAGTGATTTCTTTTTCATAAATCTAATAACCCAAAAGCCTAGGATAGCCATAAGATATCCATACATTGGACAACTTTTTAAAAAGGGACCATGGTACTATCAGCACATGATTGGGGAACACAGATGCTACAATTGGGATGCACCTGGTCTGATCGAGAGGTCAAATACACATACCCACACCTGCAAAAACTTCTAGAAATTTTACTAGAAACATGTTTATGTATGCATAAGTATCTTTGCATGCATATAGATTTCTACACAGATGTATACCAAAATTTAAGTGACCAAATTTGGCTGAAGTTAAAAATAGATGGAAATATGGGAGGTTCTGAATAAATATGGAAAGAGTAAATAGAATATGATTTTGTAGAAAGGAGAGGTATTATGGTGTGGGTCTATCACTGTAGCGTATGAACCAAGACATGGGTAGAACTGTCCAACTGCAGCATGTCAGAGACCAAGTGGTGCAAGATGACAGGGTGTGGTTCCAGTTGATAAAAGAATATTTCTCCATGGAAGCCTTTCCTCAGAGGCTGTGTGTGTGCAGGAGAGTGCATGTGTGCACACATCACCACACCCCACACCTTGTAATCAGGGCCCACAAGTTTTCATGGATTTAGCAGTGGAAAGCCTATCCATTTGAGACTTAATCCTGCTTATCAGTTTCTCCAAGCCCCGTTTCATGTCTTTATTTTTTAAACTGTAGATAAATGGGTTCAGCATTGATGTCAGTACAGTGTAGATGACTGTTGCTATTCTGTCTTTGACAGTGTAGCTGGACAATGGCTGGAAATAGACATAGCTAATACTCCCATAAAACAGAGTCACCACAGTGAGATGGGAGCTGCAGGTGGAGAAGGCTTTGCGTTTTCCAGCAGCGGAGGGGATTTTGAGGATGGCTGTGAGTATTCTCAGGTAAGAGAAGACAATGCAGCCAAATGGGGCCATCACAGAGGCCAGCCCTTCTGTCATGGCAACAACTCTATTGACAAATGTAGAAGAGCAGGCCAGCTTCAGAATGGGGTTGACATCACAGAAGAAGTGATGGATAACATTTGATGCACAGAAGGTGAGCTGATTCACCAGGAGGACATGTAGGAGGGAGTGAAGGTAGGAGAAAGCTGTGAAGGCAGCCAGTAGCAGCACACAGCATCTGTGGTTCATAACAGTGACATAGTGGAAAGGGTTACAAATGGCTACATAGCGGTCAATGGCCATAGCTGCCAGGAGATAACTGTCCATGTTTCCAAAGGCCACGAAGAAATACATCTGTGCCAGACATTCATTGTAGGAAATGGTCTTTGTCTCTGATAAGAAGTTCACCAACATTTTGGGGACTATAACTGTTGTGTAGCAAATATCATCAAAGGACAAGACGCTTAGGAAGAAATACATGGGATTTTGGAGTTGAGGATCAGAGCGGATAGCCAAGACGATGAGCAGATTTCCCATCAAGGTGACCAGGTACATGATAAGAAAGAGGAAAAAGAGTGGTTTCTGATCCTCTGGGTGAGAGGAGAGTCCCAATAAGATGAATTCAGATAGTCTTGTGAGGTTGGACATTCCCATGGACATGTATTTACTTATAGATAAACAATACTGTCAGTTGATGGTTCTTACATTATGGAGGACATGGAATTTTCCATCTTGTCCTTACACTGAGTAGGTATAAAGAGAGTTTCTATTGAAATATTTTCCCTCCTGAATATGGAAAAAATCAGAGCCAAAGTTGTGCTTTCACTTGTTCTTTTAAAATCTTTGAGATAGTGATGTAGAGAAAATGGATATGGGGCAGCATTGTTGAGAGAGAGAAAGCGAGAGAGGAAAAGAGGGGGAGAATGTCGTTGAGAGTTTGATTTCCTTTTTCTCTATCCTACTCCATGGCTGATGATCACAGGAACTACAGAGGCAGTCTGCAAAGCAAGTTTAGGTCTGCTTCAGATTAAGGATTATCAGTGACTAACCCACATCTAGATAATCATAAGTTATCTAACTTGTGGTTGATGAGTAGTCATCTTTTAAAATAATAGATACTTCTTTGCACATTATTTATAAAGGAAGGAAGAAAGCCATTTAAAGAGTATTGAGTTGAAAGTAGGTATTACCACTGTGGCACAACAGGATCAGCAGGCCTCTCTGGAACACTGGATTCCAGGTTCAATCCCTGGCCTGGCACAGTGGATTAAGGATCGAGCATTGTTGAAGCTGTGGCATAGGTCACAACTGTGGCTCAGATCTGATCTCTGGCCAGGAGGCTGAGAAAGAGGAAGTGAACTTGGGTGAGAAAATTCTCTCCCCAACCTCCCTATTCATCAGCTGATGACACAAATCCTGAGGTCAGTGGAGGGTGACTCACAAGCAATGGGTAAAAGAAGATTCACTTTTGGAGTATGGATCAAAAACCTCCAGCGTTGGCATGAACATAAGTTAGGTCTCTTATTTAGTGTCCAGTGATGACCAATTCTCTGAGGTCAGACATTCACACCTTCTCATCAGGCATTCATTCTCAAAGCTGATTTCTTACCTGGGAAGAACATAGCAGCCCTGCTTCATGTATTTATTCCATTTTTTCCCTTACATTATACTTTATGGGATGATTAGTCAAAAAAAAAAAAAGAGAGACAAAATTAAGCCAAGAGATAGCATACAGCAAAGGCACCTGATTGACTGCAGACAATCTTCTTGTGATTCTTGAAAGTGATGTTCCCTTCCTTGGATTCTTATGGTCTTCTGCCAGCTATAGATACTCACAGCTCCTGCTTTCCTCCTGGGAGTATCTTCTACTACTGTGTCACTAAGTCCCTGGTGTTTGGTGGAGGGGAGAGTATGCACACAAACATCCGTTATCTATGTGCAGGACTGTCTCCACAGATTCAGGAGGAATTGCATGTCTTCTCCTTTCCAGGTGGTCCCAAATCCCTTTTTTCAAACTTCTGAGTGTAGTGCAACTTCTGCCTCACCTGACATAGGTGTCCAAGAGGGACAATAATGTTCTGGACCTGGCTCTTTCAACCCTGTGAGGACTCACCTGGGAGATGTCTCATGCAACACTGAGGATGGAGTACCAGGCAGGGACATCTAGGTCCATTTCCCCCCTTGAAACTATAAAGCTTCCACTTGGCCTCCCCTGGATTTATCCAATTCTCCAAAGGACAACTACCTTAGAGTTCTCCCTCCTGCAACATGTGAGGTATCTTCTGCCCATTGCTCTCAAGTTCAGACACAAATGCTTGTTTAGTAGCTGAGGTCTTATGCCTCTAACAAATGGGAGAGTCATAACCTTGGAACCTAACCTTAGATCACCCTTTCTTTGTTAGCCAATCCTCAAGGCTCCTGCTCAGATATTTGCTTACCATTCCATGCTACCACCCCTAGGGTAAGCCACCAGCTTCAGATGTTTCACTCTTAATGGATGAAAGCACACAGCACCCACACATCAGGGTCCTGACATTCCCTGCCAATTACATAGTGCTCACTGCCTGACACTTATTAAATTTTTTTTCATCTTTTGTCATTTTAGGGTGGCACCCATGGCATATGGAGGTTCCCAGGCTAGGGGTCAAATTGGAGGTATAGCTGCCAGCCTACATGACAGCCATGGCAACACCAGATCCAAACTGTGTCTGCAACCTACACCACAGCTTATGGCAATGCCGGATCCTTAACCCACTGAATGAGGCCAGGGATCAAACCTGAATCCTCATGGATGCTAGTCAGATTTGTTTTTGCTGAGCCATGGTATGAACTCCTGTCTGAGTTATTTCACTTCACATAATGTCTTTATGGTCCATCCATGCTGTTATAAATGGCAATATTTCCATCCTTTTCATGGCTGGATCATATTCCATTGTATGTATGTGTGTGTGTGTGTGTGTGTGTGTATATATATATATATATATATATATATATATATATATATATATATCACATTTTCTTTGTCCATTCATTTCCCAGCAGACACTCAGGTTGTTTCATGGCTATTGTGAATGATGCTGCAGTGAATCTGTAGTTTTATTTTTATTTTTTTTAATTTTCCCACTGTACAGCAAGGGGGTCAGGTTATCCTTACATGTATACATTGCAATTACAATTTTTCCCCCACCCTTTCTTCTGTTGCAACATGAGTATCTAGACATAGTTCTCAATGCTACTCAGCAGGATCACCTTGTAAATCTATTCCAAGTTGTGTCTGATAAGCCCAAGCTCCGGATCCCTCCCACTCCCTCCCCCTCCCATCAGGCAACCACAAGTCTCTTCTCCAAGTCCATGATTTTCTTTTCTGAGGAGATGTTCATTTGTGCTGGATATTAGATTCCAGTTATAAGTGATATCATATGGTATTTGCCTTTGTCTTTCTGGCTCATTTCACTCAGTATGAGATTCTCTAGTTCCATCCATGTTGCTACAAATGGCATTATGTCATCCTTTTTTATGGCTGAGTAGTATTCCATTGTGTACATATACCACCTCTTCTGAATCCAATCATCTGTCGATGGACATTTGGATTGTTTCCATGTCCTGGCTATTGTGAATAGTGCTGCAATGAACATGCGGGTGCATGTGTCTCTTTTAAGTAGAGCTTTGTCCAGATAGATGCCCAAGAGTGGGATTGCAGGGTCATATGGAAGTTCTATGTATAGATTTCTAAGGTATCTCCAAACTGTTCTCCATAGTGGCTGTACCAGTTGACATACCCACCAGCAGTGCAGGAGGGTTCCCTTTTCTCCACAGCCCATCCAGCACTTGTTATTTGTGGATTTATGAATGATGGCCATTCTGACTGGTGTGAGGTGGTATCTCATGGTAGTTTTGATTTGCATTTCTCTTATAACCAGCGATGTTGAGCATTTTTTCATGTGTTTGTTGGCCATCTGTATATCTTCTTTGGAGAAATGTCTATTCAGGTCTTTTGCCCATTTTTCCATTGATTGATTGGTTTTTTTGCTGTTGAGTTGTATAAGTTGCTTATATATTCTAGAGATTAAGCCCTTGTCAGTTGCATCATTTGAAACTGTTTTCTCCCATTCTGTAAGTTGTCTTTTTGTTTTCTTTTGGGTTTCCTTTGCTGTGCAAAAGCTTTTCAGTTTGATGAGGTCCCATGGGTTTATTTTTGCTCTAATTTCTATTGCTTTGGGAGACTGACCTGAGAAAATATTCATGAGGTTGATGTCAGAGAGTGTTTTGCCTATGTTTTCTTCTAGGAGTTTGATGGTGTCCTGTCGTATATTTAAGTCTTTCAGCCATTTGGAGTTTATTTTTGTGCATGGTGTGAGGGTGTGTTCTAGATATCCTTGCTTTGCATGCAGCTGTCCAGGTTTCCCAGCAATGCTTGCTGAATAGACTTTCCTTTTCCCATTTGATGTTCTTGCCTCCCTTGTCAAAGATTAATTGACCATAGGTGTCAGGGTTTATTTCCAGATTCTCTATTCTGTTCCATTGGTCTGTCTGTCTGTTTTGATACCAGTCCCACACTGTTGTGATGACTGTGGCTTTGTAGTATTTCTTGAAGTCTGGGAGAGTTATGCCTCCTGATTGGTTTTTGTTTCTCAGGATTGCTTTGGCGATTCTGGGTCTTTTGTGGTTCCATATAAATGTTTGGATTGTTTGTTCTAGTTCTGTGAAAAATGTCATGGGTCATTGGATAGGGATTGCATTGAATCTGTAGATTGCTTTGGGTAGGATGGCCATTTTCACAATATTGATTTTTCCAATCCAGGAACATGGAATATCTTTCCATTTCTTTACATATTCTTTGATTTCTTTGATTAAAGTTTTATAGTTCTCGGCATAAAAGTCCTTTACCTCTTTGGTCAGGTGTATTCCAAGGTATTTGATTTTGAGAGGTGTAATTTTAAAAGGTATCATATTTTTGTATTCCTTTTCTAATGTTTCATTGCTGGTATACAGAAATGCAACTGACTTCTGAATGTGAATCTTATAGCCTGCTACTTTGCTGAATTTATTAATCAGTTCAAGGAGTTTTGGGGTTGAGTCCTTAGGGTTTTCTAGGTGTAGTATCATGTCATCTGCATACAGTGACAGTTTGATCTCTTCTCTTCCTATATGGATGCCTTTTATTTCTTTTGTTTGTCTAATTGCTGCGGCTAGGACTTCCAAAACTATGTTGAAGAGCAGTGGTGAGAGTGGGCATCCCTGTCTTGTTCCAGATTTGAGGGAGAAGGCTTTCAGTTTTTCCCCATTGAGGATTATATTTGCTGTGGGTTTATCATAAATGGCTTTGATTTTGTTCAGGAATGTTCCCTCTATACCCACTTTGGCGAGGGTCTTGATCATGAATGGATGTTGGACTTTGTCAAATGATTTTTCTGCATCTATTGAGATGATCCTATGATTTTTGACTTTTTTTTTGTTAATGTGGTGTATGATGCTGATTGATTTGCATATGTTGAACCATCCTTGTGAACCTGGGATGAACCCAACCTGGTCATGGTGTATAATTTTTTTGGTATATTGTTGGATTCGGTTGGCTAAGATTTTGTTGAGAATTTTTGCATCTATATTCATCAATGATATTGGCCGATAGTTTTCTTTTTTGGTGGTATCTCTGTCTGATTTTGGAATGAGGGTGACGGTGGCCTCATAGAATGTCTTTGGGAGTATTCCTTCTTCTTCAACCTTTTGAAAGAGTTTAAGGAGGTTGGGCACCAGTTCCTCTTTATATATTTGATAGAATTCACCTGTGAAGCCATCTGGTCCTGCACTTTTATTTGTAGGGAGTGATTTTATGACCTCTTCAATTTCATTTCTAGTGATCGGTCTGTTCAGTTGGTCTGTTTCTACTTGATTCAGTTTTGGCAAGCTGTAAGGTTCTAGAAAATTGTCCATTACTTCCAGATTGTCAAACTTGTTGCCATACAGTTGTTCATAGTATTCTCTTATGGTTTTTTGTATTTCTGCTGTATCCGTTGTGATTTCTCCTTTTTCATTTATAATTTTGGTGATTTGGGTTCTTTCTCTCCTCTTTTTAGTGAGTCTGGCCAGGGGTTTGTCCATTTTGTTCACCTTTTCAAAGAACCAGCTCTTGGTTTTATTAATTTTCTCTATTGTTTTTTGAGTCTCTATTTTATTGATTTCTTCTTTGATCTTTATAATTTCCTTCCTTCTGCTGACTTTAGGACTTTTTTGTTCTTCTTTTTCTACTTCGTTTAGGTGGAGGGTTAAGTTGTCAATGTGGGATCTTTCTTCTTTTTTGAAAAAGGCCTGTATTGCTATAAATTTCCCTCTGAGCACTGCTTTCGTAGCATCCCATAGATTTTGAGAGGTTGTGTCTTCCTTATCATTTGTTTAAAGGTAGTTTTTAATTTCCTTCTTGATTTCCTCATTGACCCATTGGTTTTTTAGTAGCATGTTGTTTAGTCTCCATGGAGTAGGTTTTTTCTCTTTGCTTTTCCCATGGTTGATTTCTAATTTCATGGCATTGTGGTCAGAGAAGATACTTGAGATAATTTCTATGCTCCTAAATTTATTGAGATTCGCTTTGTGTCCCAATATGTGGTCGATTCTTGAGAATGTTCCATGAGCATTTGAGAAGAATGTGTCTTCTGATTTTTTTGGATTTAGTGTCCTGAAGATATCAATGAAGTGTAACTTTTCTATTGTTTCCTTTAGGATCTCTGTTGCTTTCTTGGTTTTCTGTCTAGAAGATCTGTCCATTGATGTGAGGGGGGTATTTAGGTCTCCTACTATGATTGTATTCTCATCAATATCTCCCTTTATGTATGTTAATATTTGTTGTATGTATTTGGGTGCTCCTATATTTGGGGCGTAGATGTTGACAATAGTAACATCCTCTCCTTGGATGGATCCCTTAATCATTAAATAGTGTCCTTCTTTGTCTTTCTTTATGTCTTTTGTTTTAAAGTCTATTTTGTCTGATATGAGCATTGCGACTCCTGCTTTTCTGTCATGTCTATTGGCGTGAAATATTTTCCCCCCCTTTCACTTTCAATTTTTATGTATCTTTTGTCGTAAGGTGAGTTTTTGTAGGCAGCATATTGAAGGTTTTTGCCTTTCTATCCACTCTGCCACTCTGTGTCTTTTGATTGGGGCATTCAGTCAATTGACATTTAAGGTGGTAATTGATAGATGATTATTTATTGCCATTTGAACCTCGAGTTCCCGTTGATTCTATGGTTCTCCATTCTTCCTTTCTTTTTTTTTTTTTTTTTTTTTTTTGGTTGGATGGTATCCTGTTATTATCTGCTCTAGTGGATTTTTTTTTTCATTTTTTTCAAATGCAATATTTGGTTTTGGCTTGTGATTGCCCTGTTTTTTAAGTATGCTAACCCCTTCCCATAATTGTGTGTTTTAGTGTGATGGTCCTGTAAGTTCAAACACTTCATTACTATATTAAAATTAAGAAGAGAGACAAACAAACAAACAAACAAAAAGGGTTATTTACTTCCTAACATCCCTTGCCCACATTTTATGGTTTTGATGACTCTTTTTTATTTTTTTCTTTTTAATTTTATTTTGTTTGAAGCATGTTCATGATTAAATCTGTATGCTGGCTTATTTGAGTGACTGCTCTCTGATTGCGGTTTCCTCAGTCCTAGTTCTTCCTCTTCTTCTTCTTCTTTTTTTTCCTTTTTCTTCCCTTTCCTTCCTTTCTTTTTGGTTTAGAGAAGCCCTTTCAATATTTCCTTTAACCTGGGTTTTGTATTGCTGTATTCTTTAAGTTTTTGTTTGTTGGGAAAAATTTTTATTTCCTCTTCTATTTTAAATGATATTCTTGCTGGATAGAGTATTCTAGGTTGCATATTTTTTCCTTTGAGCACTTTAAATATCTCTTGCCATTCCTTCCTGGCCTGTAGTTTTTCTGTAGAGAAATCAGCTGATATTCTTATGGGGGTTCCCTTGTAGGTAACATTCTGTTTTTCTCTTGCTGCCTTTAGCATCCTCTCTTTATCACTAACTTTTGCCATTTTTATTATGATGTGTCTTGGTGTGGGTCTGTTTGGGTTCAGTTTGTTTGGGGCCCTCTGTGCTTCTTGTATCTTGAATCCAGTATCCTTTAGATTTGGGAAGTTTCCATTGATAATTTCTTCAAATATATTTTGCATTCCCTTATCTTTTTCTACTCCTTCTGGAATTCCTGTTATGCATAGATTGGCCCGCTTTATATTATCCCATAGGTCTCTTATATTGCTTTCCAGTTTTTTGATTCGGTTTTCTGTCTGTTGACCAGATTGAGTGATTTCCATTATTCTATCTTCCATGTCACTGATTCGTTCTTCTGCATTATTCATTCTGGTTTTTACTGCCCCTAGTTCAGTTTGCATCTCTGCATATGAATGTTCCAGTTTTTCTTGGCTCCTCCTTATATTTTCTCGTTGCTTTCTGAGGGTATCTGCATTACTGTTCATATCTTCTCTTAAGTCCTTCAGTATTTTCACTATTTCTCTTTTGAACTCCAGGTCTGTCTGACTGCAGAGATCTGTTTCATTGTTGACTGTTTTAGGTGAGTTCTCCTGTTGGTTTGCCTGGGGGTGATTTCTCAGCTTCTTCATCTTGCTTGTTGTTTTCTTTCTCCTGAGGGAGTTGTACTCTCCGTGATCGGGCAGTGTTTGCCTTGTCACTGCCGTGGAATATTTCCTGAGGGCTGGCGTTGTTGGTCAATCTTTTTTGAGGCAGTGTGGCTTTTCTGGAGTGTTGATGGGGCTAACAGTGTTTCTTTGAAGCAAAGGAGGACTTCCTGAGGGCAGACAGGACTGGAAGGTCCACACTGCGATGGTAGCAGATTTCACTTGGTCATGCAGAGCTTTCTCTGGTGTTTTTGGGCTGTGGGGTTCTTGCCGGGGGTTGGCGGTGTTGGGCAGCTGCTCTTCAGGGGTGCATCACCCCCTGGGTGCTGGAGCAGCTATCTGGGTCACTGAGAACCTAAGAGGCTCTTCCCTAGGGCAGCCCAACTCAGAAGGACAGCCTGAGAATGTAGGCAGATCTTTTCACAGTCTGTCCAAGCTTGTTGCAGCTTTTCTGGGCTGCAGGGGCTCTTCCATGGGGCTGGTGGTGCTGAGCAGTTATTTCATGGGAGTGGGCCCCCCCCCTGGGGGCTTGGGCAGGTAGCAGGGCCGTTGGAGACCCAGGAGGCTCCTCCCCAGGGCAGCCCAACTCAGAAAAACCGTCTGAGATCTTTTCCCGACTCGGCCAGGCTTGTTGTAGCGTTAATGGGCTGCAGGGGGTCCTGCCTGGAGCTGGCAGTCCTATGCAGCTGGTCCACTAGGTCTCAGCACCCCCTGGGGGCTTGGGCGGGTAGCAGGGCCATTGGAAACCCAAGAGGCTCCTCCCCGGGGCAGCCTGTCTCAGAAAAACCTTCCAAGAATTAGGCAGATCTATTCATGGCCTGGCTTGGCTTGTTCTAGCTTTTCTGGGCTGCAGGCCTTTTCTCGGGGGCTGGTGGTGTTTGGTGCTGCTCTGTGGAAGTGTAGCCCCTCCAAAGGGCAAGTAGGCCTGTGCAGGGACAGACCCTGCGGTAGTAGGCTTCAGGCAATTGTTGAGGCCAGCCCTCCTGGATGGCAGGCAGCCCCAGGTCCCTGAGAGCGTAGGGCGTGGCAGGGGTTGGGGGAGGGGATGCACTGGGAAGCACAGCTTTCAGCTAGCTAGAGGGCGTGTAAGCTTGCTGTGGTGTGGGGGGTATTCTATGGGGACCCACCCCTTCTTCTCTCCCCTCCCCAGCATGGGCGCAGACCAGGCTCTTCTCCCAGGTTCCCTCTGATGCGGCTTTTCACTTCCCTGCTCCTAGAGTATTGCTCCCTTCCTCTGGGACAGCTTTGTTTTCTAGTCTCCCAGGCAGTCTCTGCCCCGTCAAATGGTTTCTAGGCCTCCCAAGCATTTTCTGCTCTGCCCCACCCCCCTAGCCCGGGGACTAATCTCTGGAGCGGAGGTCTCGGTGCCCAGCCCCCACCCAGGCGTCCCCTGGCCCTTTCCCAGGGACTAACCTCTGGAGCTGAGGATTCAGTTCCCAGCCCCCACCCAGGCATCTCAATTTTTGGTGACTGTGCCCATAGTTCAGATGGTCCATTGGGTTCTTGATTGGCTTTTACGTACTCCAACTTACTGCTACACTCTTCTCTGCATCTGGAGATTCCTCTGGTTCATTTGATCTTTCACCCAGTAGGTGACTTTCCAGGGTGTGGGATCCCTTTCTCCACAGTTCCCTTTCGGGAGTGCCCGTCCCGCTCAGATTCACCTTCTCTCACTCTCCTCTTTTCTCCCGTTCTGCCCAATAATGTCAAGAACTTCTTGCCATTACTGGAGTTTAGGTTCTTCTGCCAACGATTGGTTGCTGTTCTGTGCGAGTCATTTATTCTGTAGATGTGCTTTTTTTGTTGTGTTTGTGGGAGAGGGCGAGCGTGTCTTCCTACTCCTCCGCCATCTTGTCCTCTTCTCCTGAATCTGTAGTTTTAATGTATCACTGTACCCAGCACACAAGCAGTGGCTCACTTCCCCTTTTCACACAGCAGTTGCCTAAGCACTGGTGTGGGTGGATGTGTTTTTTCATTCTTCCCAACCCATGCACATTAGCCAGAAAGTCTTCCTAGAGCAATGATCCAAGGCAAAATTAAATTGTAAAAACTAACCAAAATTTACAACTTAAATGTAAACAAAACTGTAACACTCAGTAATATTCAAATGAACAATGTTAAGGTAATGTGATAGATCATGTTTTATTGAAATGAAATTGGCCCTATTAGGTATAATATAAAAAGAAGTAGCCTTAGATCTTGTTTCAATTTTAATGTTTCTGTAGTTTTTGCTTTAATAATACTTATATGCTGAATGGCTATTTAAAGAAGTAGACACAAATGATGTTAGTAATATAAAACTCTGTTTAACAGCTTAGGAAGATCAAATATCATCCTGAGCCCAAATTGCCAGTAAGGAATCCTAAAAGACCAAAATTATTAGAATGTCATTTCACAACTCTTTAAAGCTGTCCTGTTCACTTGAAAAAATTTAGTATTTTGCCTTTTTCTATATCAGCATGGAAGGAGTACCTAGAGGGCTAATGGGATCTAATTAATCACAGCAGTAATAACAATTACCATTAATTGAGTCCTTTATATGTTCTAGGCAGTGTCCTTATGTCATCATTAATGCCATTTTATTTATTATCTCTTACTATCTGAGTAGTACTTCATTATCTTTCTGCAGCAATCAACCTTATCAGGATGGTTATACTGTGTCTTAGAGGCACTGATGGTGATTTTTCTAACATAAAATTATGTAACTACCATGACCACATATCTGTTCTGGTGAGTGGGAGAACCCCTGAGCTTTTGTACTTGTTTTGAGGAAAAATGACAGGTAAACATAAGAATGGTGGGCAGAATTCTAAGGTGACTTTCAAGTGCCCTACCTCATGGTCTATATGCCTTGCATATTTTCTGGGACTGTGAATCTGATAGATTTTACTCCTGTGATGAGGTTATGTTATATGGCTCATGTGACTTTAAGAAAGATTATCTGAATGGGCTGGAGATTCCTTTAAATCTCAGTAGGAGGTCACAGACAGAGGAAGTCAAAGATTAGAAGCATGAGAGGACCTGGATATAAAGGGGGCCACATGTCAAAGATTGTGACTTCCCTCCAGGAGTCCTGGAGGTTAACAGGAAGATGGGACCCCTATTTTAAAACTGCAAGTAAATGAATTCTACCAAAACCTGTATGAGTTTGGAAAGATAGTTTTCTTCAGAGCTTCCAGAAAGGAATTCAGCCAAGTCCACACCTTGACTTCAGCCTTGTGATATTTTTATGATGCTATCAACATGATTTATGACTTTTGAGGTTGGCCTTGATCACCTGAATGAAGTAGTGTTTGTGAGGCTTCTCCATGGTAAAGTTACCTTCCCACTCCCACTTCATACTGTCTTCTTTGGGGACAGTCAGTGTGCACAGCCCATGCGAAGGAGTGGGGGAGGTATACCCCTGTTCTGGGGAGTGGAACTGCCACAGATTTATTTTTTTATTTTTATTTTTTAATTTCTGCAATACATTATTTTTTTTCTACTTTACTGCATGGTGACCCAGTTACACATACATGTATACATTCTTTTTTCTCACATTATCATGCTCCGTTATAAGTGACTAGACATAGTTCCCAGTGCTACACAGAAGGATATCATTGCTGATCCATTCCAAAGGTAATAGTCTGAATCTTAACCCCAAGGTCCCAATTCATCCCACTCCCCCCTCTTCCCCCTTGGCAACCACAAGTCTATTCTCCAAGTCTATTTTTTCTGTGGAAATGTTCATTTGTGCTGTATATTAGTTTCCAAACATAAGTGATATCATATAGTATTTGTCTTTCTCTTTTAAAGTTAAGTTTTCATTGTCTCTCAATGGTTTTCTAATACACAATCTTAAAAAATGGTTTTATATGAATATCTGATTGGGGGGTGGGTGTGCTGAGGAGGAAGAGATGGCTCTCCCTGGTGCTAAGGGCTATGTTTTGGACACCATGATGGCTTAGGCTCCAGTGTGGTTGGGGCTAGAGGCATCTGGGCCCAGGTTCTTTTAGAGGAAACACACATTGGAATTCATGTCATTGGGATTCAAGGGAGGGCTCCAAGTGTTTAATTATTCCCTGAAGGAGGGAATTGGAAAGTTTGTAATCATAGTCTCTCCAGATTGTTGAGCATTGTGCCTGGGTTTAAGTGCAGCATCTTTTACTGAGAGGAGACCATGGAATGTTTGCTGATCTATTTAACATCTAGGGATTCATGACCCCTCTGAGGCTAATTCAGCCTCCCATGTTCAAAAATGGAAAGAGAGAACCTTCTAAAATGTTGCTTTAGGAGTTCCCTGGTGGCCTAGTGATTAAGGATCCAATATTGTCATGGCTGTGGCTTGGGTTGCTGCTATAGAGTGGGTTGTACCCCTGGCCAGGGTATTTCCACATGCCAAGGGCATGGCCAAAATGTACTGCCAAAAATATCAGATCAATGCTTGTATTCTGCTCTTTTGTATTAATAGACTAGTTCTGTATTATCTGGTCTGTTCAAGCAGTATAACAAAATAGTTATTTATAAATTGAAAATTAACATTCAGTAAACCTAAATTTGGATATATACTTCCCAATTGAGGAAGGTATAAAAAATAAAAAAACAAAACAAGAACAACAGGAGTTCCCACTCTGGCACAGCAGGTTAGGCATCTGGCATTGTCTCTTTAGTGGCTTGAGTTTGATCCCTGACCCAGTGAAGTAGGTTAAGGATCCGGTGTTGCCACAGCTGTGACATAGGTTGCAGATTTGGCCCCTGGCCTGGGAATTTCCATGTGCTAAGGGTGCAGCCATAAAAAAAAAGAAAAAATACAACAAAACATAATAAAAACAAAATCTTAACAAAAGCTTATCTGCATACCAAAGGAGGAAATCACTAAGAATAATAAAATATGAAACAGAATGCTTGCAGCAGTTCTCAGAAAATAGGCTCCACTATTCTCACCCCACTGATCCTTCATCAATTTGTTAAAAATACTCTTTGACAAGCCTGTTTCAGGGAAATTTTCATTTCAGAAATTTTCCTTTTTCTTAACTCCTACATAGTCTCCAATTCACCTCCAGGTGGTGAATCATCATGTGAGAATAGTGGAGAAAAAATCCTCTTGGCTGCTGTGTGCCCCCCATGACCACCACCCCCTTCTGTGAACCAGCTGTGGAGTGGCAGCAATACGAAATAGTTATATAGGCATAGAATTGGAGCTACAGCTGTGGGCCTATGCCACAGCCACAGCAACTCAGGATCTGAGCCACCCACATCTGCAGCCTACACCACAGCTCACCACAATGCTGAATCCCCAACCCACTGAGCGAGGCCAGGGATTGAACCCACATCCTTGTGAAAACTAGTCAGATTTATTTCCAATGTGCCACAATGGGAGCGCCCATATTTATGAGTCTTGCATTTTCCTCTGAAAAACCTTCCAGTCTCTGAACCATGTGCCAGCACTGTAGGGCATGGCCATGCTTGGCTTCTTATTTCTCTCTAACATCTCTGTGCAGCTGACATTTAGGTTTCCTTTTCCTCCCCTTGTGAATCCTTATGATAACACTTTCAAAGATCTCTGGCACACAGTGAGAGTTGGAAGCCATCCATGCATCCTTTTGTGTTATGGAAAATGGCTGAACATTGACCCACTTGCAGCCAGAGTCAGAATGCACCCCTCATTAATATCCCTCTAGCATCTGCTGATCTGTCCTCAGGAAAAACTTTCCCTCATCAACTAGCCAACCTCATCAACTAGCCACTGTCCCCAGCTCATTCCATGTCTCCACACATGATTCTTTCTAATCTTGTTCCCTTCTCTCTATTAAAAAAAAAGTCCTTTACTGCCTGACCTTTGAGACCTTTGCATATTTCTTGGTGAGGGAGCCTCCAAATGCAATAGGAGACCTCCCCAAATTGCCTCAGACCTTTCCCCAAGACCCTTACAAATAAAGTCTCTCCTTATATAAGCCTGGAGATATTTGGTAATTTGGCACCTGCTACTTAAAAGTATGTGTGTTCGATAAACAAGGATTTACTGTATAGCACAGGGAATTATATTCAACATCTTATAATAACCCATAATGGAAAATAATTTGAAAAAATATGACTGAATCACTTTGCTGTACACTTGAAATAACAGACTATTGTAAACCAAGTATACTTCAGTTAAAAAAAAATCTATACAGTGTTCTGTGCCTGATAAATGTAAAATCCCAAATAACATAAAATTTTGCTCCAAAAGCTTGGTTATTTACACTGTCTAGGTTATTTTATCTCCTTGGGATCCCATAGGTTTTTGGCCATTAGGTTGCTGGCTTATAATCTAGAACATAATATTTGTTTTTAAGTCCAGGTTACTGGTATATGGTAGACAAGAAATAGAAATTTGTTGAGCAAACAAATTCACAGACCTCTGAATTGCCAAAGAAATGTATGGACTAGCAGCGACTTTAATATTTTTCAGAACATGCAAATAAACAAAAGCTCTTTTTCCTACCCAATCAAGGTTAGTAGGTTGGCTTGAATCTGTTAACAATGAAGGATCCCCAGTAGTTGGGAGCACCTACTACTAGGGTCACTGTTACCTAATATTCCCTCCCTGGGAAGATACAGTTGGATTCAGGTCAAATTAAATCCATAAGGAGAGACTTTAATGTACCTTCAGCTGTGCCAGGTGGGAAGCAGGGAGGAGAATGCCAAGATGATGTACTCTTGAGGAAGTGGCCTGGAACTGCTTAGTCAGAGTCATCTGGTGGGCTGATTCCATTTCTTTTAAATATAATAATATAGAAGTCAGGGTATGAATCTTTGAGATGATGCAGAGGAAGGAGTCATTGTTCTGACCTATAATGGGAAACAGATCTTGCTGTTGAGAAGCCCTTGGGCTAATGTTCTGAATTAACTCTCTCTCCCACTCTCTCATAGACACACACACACACACACACACACACACACACACACACCCCTTTAAATAAATACATAAGAAAAGTCAGCCTGATTAAGGATACTCAGGAGTTTATAATGATAAAATTTGAGGACAGGAGGAATTCCAGGTGAGTTAGGGTGAAGTGAAAGAAATGTGATTTTCTGGAATGAAGAGTGGAAGGTTGATTGAGGTTCAGATCAGGGTACAGAGAACAGGAATCAGGTGGACCTTGTCCCAGGTAGGTAATATGAGAGACCCTTGGAATATAGGCATTATATTCAGGAGTTGCTTCAACACACTATCTTCATCATGTTTCAGCAAACGTTCTTCTATCAGTGATGAAGCATCATTGAAAATACCACCCTTCAGAATCTCATCACAGACATATTAAAAACTTGCAGTCAGGAACAAGAGATTTTTGTAGACTTCTTCTAAGACCTCAGCTCCTCTTATTTGCACATCACCCTGTGGATGACTTTCATGCAGCCCTGCTTCATGTCTTTGTTTCTTAGACTATAGATGAAAGGGTTTAGCATCAAAGTCAATATGGTGTAGATAATTGTTGCTAGTCTATCCTTGACAGAGTAGTTGAACAGGGGCTGGAAATAGACATAGCTAATAATTTTGTAAAACAGGGTCATGACAGTGAGATGAGAGCCACAGGAGGAAACTGCATTGTGCTTTCCATCAGCTGAAGGGATCTTTAGAACAGTGATGAGGATTCTCAAATAGGAGACAATGATGCATGAACAGGAGAACATTATGACCACCAACCCTTCTGTCATGACCGTGATTTCCTTGACAAAACAGGAGGAACAGGACAATTTTAGCACTGGATGGTTGCCCCAGAAAAAGTGGTGAATGACAGTGGAGGCACAGAGGTGGGTTGGTTGGTCAAAGAATGTGCAGGAGGGAGAGAAAGTAAGGGATGCAGAAAGGGAGGACCAGAAGCAGGATGCAGCACCTGCGATTCATGATGGTGATGTAGTGTAGGGGATTACATACGGCCACATAGTCATCTGGGAACCTCCATATGCCATGGGTGTGGCCCTAGAATGACAAAAAAAAATGTTGTTGATGTAATGTGGTGGCCAGTGTTAGTGTAATTCTTTTCCAAATTCCTGTTTTGGCTATAGGCTTCCCAGAAAAACTATACAGGAAAGTCACCAGGTCTTAGAGAAGATTTCAGCCCTCCTGAATCTGCAGGGTGTCTTTCCTGCCTCCTCTGGACCATCTGCACACTGAAGGGACTGTAGACACTCATAGACTCCACTCTTATCTCAAGGGAGCATCCTTTGATACTTTAAGAAGTCCCAGAAATTCAGATGGAGAAGACAGTAGAAAACAAGCCAAAAATTGTTAAAGTTTTGGAGTTTTTTCACCAAGGAGCTTGGGGAGTGTAAGTGCATCCTTTCTTTCCTAGCAATCACCTTCTTGACTCTGCTCCTTTATGACAAAACAAAAGAAAACAAAACAAAAAAACACCTATGTGAGTTTGGCACAGAGATGTATTGTGACTGGCTCTCCCAAATGTCCCGGGTGTTGTTCTTAAAGCTCTACAATTTATACCAAAAGACCACCTAAAAAGGACATTGTTTTCAGAGTCTATAGCTTTGGACTAAAAAGACGTGAACATCTGATGCTACTAGTCTCTGCCATCTCCCAGGCTTAGAAGGTTGGCCAATGTTCTTAGAACTTCAGAATATCAAAATTAATTAGGTTAAGACTCTAGATCCCAGATTTTACTTTTGCCCTTCTGTTCCTGAGTCTACTTCTAAAATACTCGTGTATGACCCTGCTTTTCCAATCAGGAAAATCATCCTGTGAATACATTTTATACATCATGTCATACTAAATTAATGGTCATTTGGGGGTTCTCACTTTGTGCATACTGTGGAATTCCCCAGTTAGGACTCAAATTCCCCTTTATCCCAGTACAACCATCACCCAAGAATATCCGGTTCTTGATGACTCATTCCCTCCATAACCATTTATACACTCATGACTTTGTTTCCACTTTCCTTCATCTGCTATATCTAACCTGCAAGGCTTAAATTCAGCCTCTTCCAGGACATTTTGATTGGTGACCTGCCATCAAAATGGGTCTGTGATATGTCCCCCTAAATCTTTGGACTTCCATTGTAAGCGATAACTCAATCTCTTGGCTGTACTTCTTACACAGTAATTGTAAAAGTCACAAATTCATTCATCATGTAGTAAGTGCTTGTTCTCTGTTAGGCACTCAGCTAAATAGTGGCAAATGTAATATTTAATTATGGCATCACCTTCATGAAATAGGCAGTCTTCTTTTCCTTAGAGATGAGTGGTGTGAGCTCAGAGAGGTGAAGTGGATTGCCCAATGTTAACACAGTTAGAAAGTGACAGAATCAATTTCTGGACCATCTCATGAGATTATGTGACCCCTGCTGGGCTTCATGCTTTAACCTGCTATTATACTACTTCTTCATGCAAAAAAGAATTTGGAATTCTTTGCTCAGTAACGATTCTCAAATGAATCACATATCCAAAAATATGAACTGTTTCTTATTAATTAAAGTTTAAGCTGCATCCCACTAGACTGCATATTCCTTGAGATCAGTTATTATGCCTAATAATATCTTATTGCTATTCAGTCAATTAATAAATGTTTCTTGACTGTTTACTACATGTCAGGAATAGTACTAGGTGCTGTAGATACATTAGGACATAAAAAGAGGCAGTTTCCACCCACTAATGGGTCACCCAATATTTTGTTCAAGATACTACCTACTCAATAAGCAACCACAGTATTTCCTCATGATTTTTTTTGTTTGTTTGTGGTAATTTGAAATTTTGAAAACTGTAGAAAAAATACAAAGAGTAAAAGTTGTAATAATCCATGTTTCCATCACCTGGAAGGAATGACTACAGTGACATTTTTCCCTATTTTCCTTAAGCCTTTCAAAAAATTCATTTATTCACAGTGTTTAAAAACACTTATAAGATGTTTATTATAGGAACTGTTCCATGTACTTTATAAAAACTCACCCTTTTTTATCCTCCTAATAACTCTATTGGTAGATTTTCTTAATTTTTAAAGCACTTTATTGAGGTATGATCAACATGTAAAAGCTTTACACATTTAATGTATAGAGTTTGATGATTTTGAGGAAAAGTATACAACTATCAAGTTCTTGAATGTGTTTATATTCATCACCTCCCAAAGGTTCCTCCTATTCCTTATTTGATGATGATGATAATGATGATGAAGATGATTATGAATACTTAAGATCTACCTACCTTCTTAGAACATTTATAGTATAGGGTAGAGTAGTGTTAGAGACCAAATGCTCTATCGTGGATATCCAGAACTTACTTGTCTAGAAACTTTTATACTTTGTTACTTCCCAGTATCTTTCTTCCTTCAACCCTAAAAAACACTATTCTGTGCTCTGCTTCTCTGAGTTTGACCATTTTAGGGTACACTTGCAGGGGAAATTATGTAGGTTTTTTAAAATGATTTTAATTTTTTTGATTATAGCTGGTTTCAGTGTTCTGTCAATTTTGTACTGTACAACAAAGTGGCCCACTCACACATACATATACACATTCATTTTTCTCACATGGTCGTGCTCCATCATAAGTGGCTAGATATATTTCCCTGTGCTATACAGAAGGATCTCATTGCATATCAGTTTCAAAGGCAATAGTTTGCATCTATTGACTCCATCCAACCCACTCCCTCCCTCTCCCCCATGGCAAACACTAGTCTATTCTCCAAGTCCATGATTTTCTTTTCTGTGGAAAGGTTCATTTGTGCCCTATTTTAGATTCCATATATAAGTGACATATGGTAATTGTCCTTCTCTTTCTGACTTACTTTACTCAGGGTGAGAGTCTCTAATTCCATCCATGTTGTGGCAAATGATATTATTTTGTTTATTATGGCTGAGTAGTATTCCATTGTGTATATATACCACACCTTCGCAACCCAAAGAGCTGTCAGTGGACATTTGGGTTGTTTCCCTGTTCTGGCTATTGTGATTAGAACCACAATGAACATGAGGGCCCATGTGTCTTTTTCAAGGAAATGTTTGTCTGGATATATGTCCAAGAGTGGGTTTTCAGGGTAATATGGTAGTCCTATGTATAGTTTTCTAAGATACCTCCATACTGTTCTCCACAGTGGTTGTACCAGCTTCCATTCCCACAAACAGTGCAGGAGGATTCCCTTTTCTCCACACACCCTCCAGCATTTGTTCCTTGTGGACTTATTAATGATGGCCATTCTGACTGGTGTGAGGTGGTATCTCATGGTAGTTTTGATTTGCGTTTCCTTAACAATTAGAGATGTTGAGCAATTTTTTTTCATGAGCTTGTTGGCCATCTGTATATCCTCCTTGGAAAAATGTCTATTCAGATCTTTCACCCATTTTTACATTGAGTTGTTGGCTTTTTTTGCTGTTGAGTTGTATAAATTGCTTGTATAATCTAGAGATTAATCCCTCATCAGTTACATCATTTGAAACTATTTTCTCCCATTTTGTAAATTGTCCTTTTGTTTTCTTTTTGTTTTCCTTTACTGTGTAAAAAAATTGTCAGCTTGATGAGGTCCCATTGGTTTATTTTTGTTTTATTTCTGTTGCTTTGGTAGACTGACCAGAGATAGGGGACCTAGAAGGAGAAACAGATTGGAGACGTTTTTAGCACACTGAGTATGAAGTACCTGTGGATCATTCACAAGAAGACATTCAGGATGCCAGGGAATATATTTTGAATCCAGATAGATATTCATGGCCCATCAATATAGAAGAGGGTGAGACTGTAAAAAGAAATTAAATGAATAAGAAATATTGTGAAAAGAGGGCAAGAATGGAAAGAAGAAAAAGAGGGGAAGAAAGCAAAAGAAAGAACAAAGAGAGGAGTTCCTGTTGTGGCTCAGTAGAAATTAATCTGACTAATAAAGATGAGGTTGTGGGTTTGATCCCTGATCATGCTCAGCAGGTTAAAGGATATGGCATTGCTGTGAGCTGTCGTGTAAGGCACAGATGTGGCTCAGATACTTCGTTGCTGTGGGTGTGATATAGTCCGGTGGCTCAGCTTCGATTGGACTCCTAGCCTGGGATCCTCCATATGCCACAGGCATGGCCCTAATAGAAAGAAAGAACAAAAAGAAAGGGAGGTGAACAGAGCTGAACACAGACCAGAGAGAACATTGACAATTAAATGACAGAGAATGAGCATCCCCAAAGGGCATCAGAGAACAAGAGACATGGAAGGAAGATAAAGAACATGCGACCATGGGAGGGAAGGGAAGGGAAGGTTAAGTGTTGAAAATGACCCCTTGGATTTTGTAATAAGGAGAATTTTTGAGAAGTAACCAGGAGAAATGTCAGGGAGTGGTGGCACCAGAATCTAGACTCTGGTGGATAGAGGAATAAATGGAAAGTAAGGAAGCATAGAAGATGAAGAGTTGGATTGATCCAACTTGGAAGCTTTTCTACATGTGTGGGGTGGAAGGTCATTGGAGTAAAGTCTCTGGCAATACATAAGATAGTAAGAAACCATGAGGTATGTAGTGGAGATGAAAATAAATTTTGGGGAAAATGGACAGGATCAGAGTGGATAGAATTATGAAACCAAAGATTCTGTATAATGAATGAGTAGACAGGAAAGAGAACAAGGTATATTGAAAGTTTAATTTAATAGGTAAAGCAATCTCAGTCTTCCTAATATAACCGTGGAAATAGATGGCTAAAGTGCAATAGAGGTTGAATGACTGAAGATGAGATCAGAGGATAAATATGCCACATTGCTGAGTGGTTCATTCATGCAGGTGCTGCAGGCACCCCAGTTGATAGTTAAAATGTAGAGAAGTAAACTGATCCAGGTGAAAAAAAATCTGTAACAAAATAAGAACCACTGGAGTTTTGTTGTGAGGCTATAGGACCTAGGACAGTTTCTTCTCTCTGCCCAGTACTGAAAAAAAATTCTCTAGAATTAGAATGAGTGAGATATTTCATTATTTAAAAGAAAATAAGTAGTTACAACCTAGTTTCTCTCAATGAGGGACAGCATAGTAAATGGGGTACACAGCTTTTAGAATACTACATCACTGTTAAAATTATGTTTATAAAAATGTTAAGATATTATTTTTGAGAGCATAATAGAAAATTTGTATATAGACATGTTTATAATTATTTTAAAAAATGCAAAATTTTTTCCTAAAACCTGGAAAGATGTGATCTAAAATGTTAAAGAAATTATTTTGTTTTTGGAAGTGGAGACATATATATATTTTTAAAAAATCACAACCATAATATTACATAATCAGGCCTTTCTCTTTAATCATGCTTTTCATTCATAAGTAATAAATATTAGATAGGTTAGGGAATGCTTGCTGAATCTTATGGGAAAGAGGCAGTCCAGGAAAAGAAATACATGGGCTGACAAACTTCAACTTGAGGAAGGCGGCTGACACTAACAGGCACCCTTGCTCTGTCTTATTGATCTGCTTCTCACCTTAATCCACTCATATAGGACCCTGAGAATCAAGGCATGAAACCATCAAAGGACAAGTTCCTAAAGCATCATGGAACAGTTCCTCTCCTAAAAATAACTGGCAGCCAAAAAGCAAATGCTAATTGCCACTACCAAACAGTTTGTTTTCTACTGCCATATGGGCCTTCAGCCTTTCTAAATTCATGAACAGAGAGAGGAAAAACAAGATCTTTGTCTGATTTATCCCTGATTTTTTTTTGGTCTTTTTGCCATTTCTTGGGCTTCTCCCTTGGCATGTGGAGGTTCCAAGGCTAGGGGTCTAATCAGAGCTGTAGTCGCTGGCCTACACCAGAGCCACAGCAAAAAGGGATCTGAGCAGTGTCTGCAACCTACACCACAGCTCACAGCAATGCCAGATACTTAACCCACTGAGCAAGGCCAGGAAGTGAACCCCTGCAACTTCATGGTTCCTAGTCAGTTTTGTTAACCACTGAGCCAAGATGGGAACTCTTATCCCTGAATTTTTATTGCATTAGTATCAGGCACATAGAGATCCTGTTTAAAAGTGCTTTCTGGATCATGGTGAAGATAGGAATGCTGTTTCCTGACAAAGAGTCAATTATAAAAATCACTAAGCCATAGAGGATTGATTAACTTCCATTCCTTCAGAAGCCAATCCTGAACCAAGACTGAAGGATTAGTAGCTTATTTGGGGATCAAAGAAAACAGGAATAGGAGAGTGGGAAAGAAAGATGGGGAGAGGAAGGCTATAGACAAAGGACAAATATTAACACAACCATCACCTTGGGAAATTAAGCTAATTCTACTGAGGTAACACTAGCATCCAGCATACCTCAGATTTGTCCACTTTGATTTTGCAAAGCTGCAATTGGTCACTATTCAGGTGACTTTCTTTCCTCTTTGTACCTAAAATGTTGTTGGACTTCAGCAGGTCTCTCCATTACTCCTGCTCTGATATACATGAAATTAGGGCAATAATACAGGGTCATCACACCTAGAAAGAAGCTGCCCAGATAAAGCTTTGCTCTACCTACCATCTTTTAACCTCAGATATCAAAAATGGCAAAATGAACCCTCAGAGATGAAATAAAGCTATACATACTTCTTTGTCCTGTATATCTCAATCCTAGGACTCACTAGTGCCACATTAATGATAATTTCTTTTTTTGTCTTTTTGCCATTGCTAGGACTGCTCCCATGGCATATCGAGGTTCCCAGGCTAGGGGTCTAATTGGAGCTGTAGACACTGGCCTATGCTAGAGCCACAGCAATGCAGGATCTGAGCTGTGTCTGTGACCTACACCACGGATCATGGCAATGCCAGATCCTTAAGCCACTGAGCAAGGGCAGGGATCAAACCCACAACCTCATGGTTCCTAGTCAGATTCCTTAACCACTGCACCATGATGGGAACTCCTAATTATCATTTCTTAAAAAGGTCAATTTTAAAGAAATGGAAGCTTTTAAATTTTGAGTCAACTTTTCTGCATTGTCTGTGTCAAAAATTTTTTCCCTATGTGCAAGTTTGTTTTCTTTGTGGTTTATGTTTCTTATATTTTTCCTTCCTTCTTTCTTCCCTCCTTTATTCTTCCTTCCTTGAAACTGTTTTATTTGATGTATATTAATTATTTATTCACTTTATTTGATATAACTAAACCCAATGTTTTCCAAAGAAAAAACTAAGTATCTCTCTCTTGTCACTTTGCATTTCATAATGATCACTAAAGAGAATAAACCCAAGATCATTTCCTTTGGGTCACCTGGTGGGTATGGCCCAATAAGAGCCTTTTGAGTGGGATACTGTTCTACCTAATTCTCATAATCCAAGTGGTCCTTTGGCTATGTGGATCTCATTAGAGCTAGTAATTCTTTTTTAAACTCTCCAGATCTTATAATGTGCTAAAGGGTGCTTAATGCTGGGAAACAGAGCCTGGAACAGAAAAAAAAAAAAACTGATGATGCCTGAGGTCCTTCCTCCACGGGCTCATTCTCTAAGGTCCCCAGCTAAAACCTCTCTCCCATGAGACACATTTCCTAGAGGAACCAACGGGGAAATAGGACAATTAATCCAGGTCTGATGGATGTCTTGAACTGGAAATTAAAAGTTCATCTCCCTGCCCCATAGGGCTTTCTCCTTGGCTGGTTATACTCCTCAGTTCATAGATTTGGGGCTGGTAGACAGGAGTGCAAGTCTGAGCTTGTTGCTTTATTTTTGATGCTCAAAAAATGTCAAGGACCTTGGAAGCTAATACATGGTTCCCTTAAAGTGACTCTTGGGGCATATTTACCCACTACACACTGGAACATAGTTGAAAGCAAGGTCAGTATTGGGGATGGAATGGACACTGTTTTCTCAGCAACATATGGACCTAAATATGGGTCTAGAAGAGGCAATATCAAAAAGCTGATATTTTTTAGGGCTGATCCCAAGGCATATGGAAGTTCCCAGGCTAGGTGTCCAATCAGAGCTGTAGATGTTGGCCTTCACCACAGCTCACAGCAATGATGGATCCTTAACCCACTGGGTAATACCAGGGACTGAACCTTCATTCTCATGGATATTAGTCAGATTTGTTTCCACTGAGCCACAACAAGAACTCCAGAAAGCTGATTTTGACATGGTAGAGAAGAGAGAATACAAAAGACAGAGAAAATGAGAGAGGGTAAGAGCATATTTGAATACATGGAGTAACAAAAATAAATATGCAGTGGCAGAGAGAATGAGAACTGAGAGAGGAGGAAGGAGAAAATCAGTGAAAGAAAGACAAAATGAAGGGATAAACAGAAAGAGAGAAAAAAAGAGATAGAGTTACAGGGAAGCAATTTCGTTCAGAAGGAATTTCACTTGCTTTAAATCCTGACATAGTCCAGTTACTGAATATAGGAATGAGGGTATTTCTGAGTCTCCTTTGTGATCAATGGAAAATGCTCCTAATGAGAGAGTGTCTTCGTTTCTTGTTAGGTAGGAGTTATCTCTGTCAAGCCAGGCTTTTTTGTTGTATAAAGGTGGAAGTTGGCAAAGGACACAAGGATTTGGTTGTATACTGGTGCCCAGATAACCAGGGTACTTTAATATACCTGAAATCTTCCATTACTGGCATATCAATTTCTTATTGCTGCTCTAACAAATTGCCACAAATGCAATGGCTTAAAAGCCCACAGATTTATTATCTTATAGTTCTGAATGTCAGAAGTCTGATTGTTAGCCTTTCTTCTTAAGGCTCTGAAAGAGAACTGTCTCTGTTCCTTTTCCAGCTTCTAGAGACCACCTGAGACCGCCTGCATTCATTGTTTGTGTCCCTTTTCTCCATCTTCTCTGCAAGGAGCATAACATCTTAAAATCTCTGACTGGCACTTCTACTTCCTTCTTCTACATTTCAGGACACCTGTGATTACATTAGGTCCACCCAGATATTCTAGGATAATCACATATTTAAGTCGGCCTTAATAAAGCAGCCTTAATTCCACCAGCCCCTTAACTCTCTCTTGCCACGTATCAGACCAGATCCACAGGTTCTGGGCATGAGAATGTGGACATTGTCCAGTAGAAACTAACCAGCAAGTGTTGTGTTAAATGGTGGGACCACCTGATAGTGACATGAAAACTTGGTATACAGCTAAAACCTCACTTATTCTGGGATGTTTTGGTAATTGTCTTTATTTTTGTTATGGGGTATTATTATGTTGCATAGGAAGGAAAGGAAATGAATTAAACATATACTTTGTATAGATAGTTTGAGCTGTTGTTATCATTTAACCCCTGTGCTGACAGTAGAAAAAAAAAAGCCATAAATAAATTTGCATAAAATATTTACTGGGAGTCCAATTGGCCTTTGCTTTCCTGACATGACATGGGACCTCATGGAACCCAACCACCAAAGGAGAGGGAGTCTAAATGACACCTGTCCTCCGCCCCTAGGTCACACACACATTCTTCTTCACTATTGAGCAATTTCTCAGCCACCTCTTTGCACACATTGCTGATGGAATCAAACTATTCATCTGTATTGTTCCCTTCTGTTCACACTGAAGCTTCTGGGTATAATTAGGAGCTCTGCTTCTCCTGCAGTTGATCTGTGAGATCCTGGGATAAGTCTGACCTATCAGCTTTCATTGAGAAGTCTGTGCTTGCAGGAGGGTCAAGTGCCTGGTCCATCCTTTTGCCCTGTGAACTGAGTCAGTTAATAACCCTGAGCAACTCCCTGCCCTGGAGCAAGCCTCTACTGGTATATTCTTACTAAATGTCAAGTTCCTCTTTCCTTTGCCTTTTTGTCTAACTAAAGGGAGAGAGGAGCAGTAGGGTCATAGGATCAAAAGACTACAGTATATTTTTAATAATATGGGAGAGAATTGTGACTACAGAAGTTACTAACTATATAATAATTATATAATCATGATAGATTTACTTCTTCTGATAACGCTGCTTTGAAGGGTTTTTTGTTTTTCTTTTTATATCAGCTACTCCTGAGGCATATGGAAATTCCATGCTAGTGTTTAAATCTGAGCTGCATCTATAGCCTATGCTCCAGCTTACAGCAATGGAGATTTCTTAACCCAATGAGTGAAGGCTTGGATGGAACCCATATACTCACAGAAAAAAATGTTGGGTTCTTGACCCGCTGAGTCACAGCAGGAACTCCTCCCTCCTCAGACTATTGAAAAAGTCAGTGAGGAAATCATGCAAAAATGTATTTTCCTGCCATTGTGTTCATTAATTGTCAGTTATTATCAGTGTGAAGTTCAACGTTGTGAAATAGTGCTAGTCAATCAGGTAACTGTATTCTAAGAGACACTCCAATCCTTCAGTATCTCTCAGCTCTCAGACCCCATCTCAGATCTCAGGTGTCTTCCTAATGATGAATATCCAGATCTGAGACATCTGGATGATCAGATGTAGATGGACATAGATAGAGGTACATGTGCTGAGGTAAGGTTTATTTCTTGGTGAGAAGATAAACTTGCATTAAGAAAATTCCACCAGAGAACTTACCCCAGTGATAAGATATTAGCTCAGAAATTTACATTGAGTGTAAGAGCTCAGGTAGTTTAACATAAATTTCAGTTTATCTTCTTGGTCCTTTATGCTGACCACTTATTAATATTGTTTTATTAAGTTCCTGAACTTAATACTGTTTTTGGGGGGAATACAGATACTTTCATAAAAATATTCTATGCAATTTTGGGTGCTTATTTGATGTGGGAGAGTGTTCTTAGATATTAATGCCTAATAAATTAGAATCCTTTTGTTAACTCTAGGAATGTGGAATATTGTCATCTTCATGCTGTAGAGGAACAACCTGAGGCCAAGAGAGATTTAGCATCCTAAGCCCTACAGTGAGAAAGTGATGGGACCAAAATCATAACACAGGGAGTCTGGTTTTAGGTTTGCACCTTTAGTCAGTCCTTGGTCAGATGTGCCCTTGCGAGTCAGTATCCTGAGGGAAGGGATCCTTTATGTCGTATTTATTATTCTATGTCCAGTTAGTAGCTTAGTGTCAGAAACATGGTTGATTAAAAAGAAAAAAGAAGAATGAATTTGCTGGTTTCCATAGAAAGGAATCATGTTGAGTGTTGAGGGTGTGTCACTTTCTTTGGCAACACTATGTGATTAAAGAAATGCAGGCACTTATTCTTTTTCTCCACAAGAAAGTCAGAGATCCTGGTGTGGTGGCCACAATTGCAATTTAATGTCACTGATGTTTCCCACTCCCCTCCTTCCCCAGAAGACAGGAGAGGAGCATGAGGATGGAGAACCAGAGCAGCGTGTCCAAGTTCTTCCTCCGGGGGCTGCCCATCCCACCAGAGCAGCAGGGTGTGTTCTTTGCCCTGTTCCTGGGCATGTACCTGACCACAGTGCTGGGGAACCTGCTCATCATCCTGCTCATCAGGCTGGACCCTCACCTCCACACCCCCATGTACTTCTTCCTCAGCCACTTGGCCCTCACCGACATCTCCTTTTCCTCTGTCACTGTCCCTAAGATGCTAATGAACATGCAGACTCAGGATCAATCCATCTCCTATGCAGGGTGTATAACACAGACATATTTCTTCCTATTTTTTATTTGTCTGGATGATTTCCTGCTCACCTCAATGGCCTATGACAGGTACGTGGCCATCTGTCACCCTCTCCACTATACCACTATTATGAGAGGGGGACTGTGTACCTTACTAGTAACTGTATCTTGGATTCTCTCCTGTGCAGTTGCCCTTTGTCACACCCTCCTTCTGGCCCAGCTGTCCTTTTGTGCTCACAACATCATCCCCCATTACTTCTGTGACCTTGGTGCCCTGCTCAAGCTCTTCTGCTCAGACACATCTCTCAATGAGCTGGTCATTTTCACAGTAGGACTGGCAGTCATCACCCTCCCCCTCATGTGCATCTTGGTCTCCTATGGCTGCATTGGAGCCACCATCCTCAAGGTTCCATCCACCAAGGGCATCTGCAAAGCCTTGTCCACATGTGGCTCCCACCTCTCTGTGGTTTCTCTGTATTATGGAACAATTATCAGGCTGTATTTTGTCCCCTCATCTAGCACCTCCAGTGACAAGGACATAGTTGCCTCTGTGATGTACACAGTGGTCACCCCTTTGCTGAACCCCTTCATTTATAGCTTGAGGAACAGGGACATGAAGGGGGCCCTGGGAAAACTCTTCCACAAGGCAACAGTCTTGTCTCAATGATGTTTGCTCATCTTTATAACAGACACATGTGTTATGTAACCCAGACCCTACACATCTTATCTTGAGCCCAGCTGGTACAAAAATTCAGTACATATTTTGAACATGAAGTGCATTTTGTTACAGGTATTCTTTCTTTTCCTAGCAACTCATTAGTATCAATTGTGATTTCTGAGTTAATATTATTGATTACTGCTCTTGTCTACAATATTCAGAAATTATATGTCTGGTAGTAATGTCTCTATTTATATCCTAGGAATTTATTAATTCTTTATAAAGTAACTTTATTGAGGTAAAATTGTCCTGTAAATACAGTACACAATTAAAGTCTTCAGATTCATATTCTGATATAGTATACCTTGTGAAATAACCTCCACAATTGTTAATTAATATATTCACCACCTCCACTTAGTTACCATTTTAACTTATTTGTGTGTGGGGTGAGATAAATTAAGATCCACTGTACTAGAAAATTAAATATCAAGTGACCAATACATTCTGGTTCACTATAGTCATCGTGCTATACATTTGATCTCAGGAGAACTTATTCCTCTTGCATAACTGGATCTTTGTCCATTATGCTACTGAAATAAGTCCAACTCAAAACAAGAAAAATACTGTGTGATATCACTTTTATCTATAAACTAAAATAGTCAAATTCATAGAGCAGGGGATAGGACAGTGGTTGCTAGAGGATGTGGAGGAGAATATAGAAGCTAAAATAGTCAAATTCATAGAGAACAATATAGGATGGTGGTAGCTAGGGACCGGGGAGGAGGACACGAGAATCGTTATGAATTGGTGGAAGCTCCAGGCTGACCAGGCTCCTGTGGCACAAAGAGGTGCCAGAACTGGGACTTGGTCAATTAGATACTTTCATTTCCTTGCTTCCCATTCAGTAATATTTTCATTTTTTGGTTGTTGGTAGTGATGAGAATGGGTCAGGAGAAGAAACTGTAGAATAGCTTTTATTGCTTCAGGAACAATCCACAGCTGTGAGTTCAGCTCCTCCACTTAAGGACTCAAGGCTTCTTCTGGATTTTAGAAACACTGTTCACTCTGAGACACTGCGTTCCCTTCACTCAGCAGTTCACTCTCAGACTAGTTGTCTCTAGAGTGTTCTGACAGCATGCATGAGTTGCTGAGAATGCCTGCTCAGAGTAGACTGGGAATGAGAAAGACAAAGAAAGCATCCTCAGACTGGAGTCTTCCATTGCCCCTATTGAGTTTAGCGTCTGTCTCATTCAGTGTCTTAATTATGAATCTCCATGAAAATCATTTTTTCTCAATTTAATGATACAAGTTTTATGTTAGCAATCTATGTAATAATCATTTTTCTTCTACATCCAGTGAGGGACCACATAATTGTTCTTCAGCCTGTACTTAGTTAAATATGGATGTGATCAAAACTGCTTCTGAGGCTCAGCACCACACAGCTGTAAAAGAGTATTTGGGAAAACAGATATCAATTGCAGGCTCTACCTGCCAGAGTGTGTGGCCCATGGCAACTCCCTTCCTCCTCTGAATATCCATCCCTTTCTTCTTCTGTGGAAATTGAAAACATTACAAAATATCTAAAATATGTTTGATTTCAAAGAAATGCACTACTAGGTTTGGCTTAGCATGACCACTGACCAAGAATAATGAACATTTGCTTTCCTTGCCTGTGTATCAGTATCACCTTTGTCCCATATATATGTTCATGCCTATAGCTCTGCATCCAAATCTTTAGGGAAACAGGGTTTTATTTCTTTTGCAGAAATTCCTAGGAGTGGAATTTTTGGGTCAAGAGTTTGTTTAACTTTATGAGAAACTGACCAATTTCTCAACAAGGCTCTATGTTGTGCATTACTGCAGACCATGTATGAACAGTTCCAATTTCTAATAACATCCTCACTGCCTCTGGTATTACCAGTCATTTGTTTTTAGCCATTCTGATGGTTTTGCTGTGGTTTTCATTTCCATTTATCTAATGACTAAAGATGTGTTTCTTTCTACAGACCTATCTACTGTCTTCTCTTGTGAAATATCTTTTTAAAATTTTTATATATGATTTTAAACATAATTGATTATTATATTTTTCATATGTTCTAGATTCAGCTCTTTATTAGAAATATGTTTAACAAATATTTTAAGCCAGTTTGAAGCTACTCTTTCCATTTTATTGAGTTTCTTTCCAAGAGTGGATGCATTTTATTTCTATGAAGTCTGAATCATGTTTTCCTTTTCAAGTTCATGACTTTTGTGTCCCATTTAAGAAAATATAGCCTACTCCATATGTTCCAAGATTGTATCCAATGTTCTCTTCAAAAAAAATAGTTTTGTAGTTACAGGTTTACACATTTGACCCATTTCTAGTTACATTTTCCATGTGGTCCAACATAAGGGTGGGTTCATTTAAGACATATTTTTGTTGACTCATGCTGGCACCATTTATTGAAACAGTATCCTTTCCACATTCAATTGCCTTGTTGCATTTGTAAAATATTAAATGACCTTAATGATACTGATCTATTTCAAAATTATTCATTCTATTCAAAGTATTCATTGATCTATATTCCAATCCTCATACAATTATTGTTGTTTTCATTGCTATGGTTTAATAAACTATTGTGCAATTAGATAAAGGAAGTCTGGCAGTTCTCTCTCTCTCTCTGTTTTATTTTCTTTTGATGGCTGCACCCACAGAATCTGGAAGTTCCCAGTCTAGGGGTCAAATTGGAGCAGCATCTGTGTGCCTAAACCAGAGCCACAGCAACATGGGATCCAAGGTTCATCTATGACCTACATCACAGCTCATGGCAAAGCTGGACCCTTACTGATCCTTTTTGGAATTAGTCTGCTGATATTTTGCCTTTGTTTGCATTGACTCTGTAGATCAACTGAGTGGAGAGCAGGCTCCGGAATTATATTAAGTTATACAATTTACATGCAAGTTATACCTCTATTTACACCCTCTTTAATTTCACCTGTGAAGGTTTTATGCCTTTTAATGTACCTTTATCGCAAGTAAATTCATCCATATGTATTTTTTACCTTTTATACTGATAATAATATATAGAAATTCTCAATGCTCACTGCTGGGTTATAGAAGTACAATACATTTTTGGGTTTTATTCATTAACTTTGTTTCCTGATACCTTGTTAAAACTTCTTAATTCAAATAGATTTTGGGGGAAGATTTTTTTGTTTTGGGGTTCAATCTCTCCCCCTTGGTTTAGATGAATTTTATTTGTATTATTCATTTTATCTCTTCTACTGTGTTCTTATTTATATGTCTTTTTTTGAGCCTTAAGTGTTTACCTCTGTCTTTCCAGCTTTTCATTTCCTCTTTTTGTGTATGTGTGTCTGGCTATGCAAAATTCAGTAAGGTTACAAACTTTATACATAAATATAACACTAAATAGTATTTGCTAGCATTTGGAGTGGCATTTAAGGCTGAGTTATTTCCTAACTCTAGTCTACTTGTGGTGTGAAGAAGGAAAACAAAATATTTGGAAGGAGTTTGATGTGTGACACATAGGAAGAATACCACAATAGTGACTGCCTTTATTATGCAATTATCAAATTCCATAAGCTCTGACTTAGGTGGTCCCATAGGTGAAGGAAGACACTGGCTCTGTTGCCTTTCTTTGCATGGTGTTCAATCTGGATTTCCATTCTTCATGTATTTTTCTGTATCTTTTCAATGGTAGAGTCTCTTTTCTTGTACTACATCTTCTCTATTATTCAGCCAGAAAAAAATCATGAAATAATTCCATTTCCAGCAACATGGTTGGACCTAGAGATTAGCATACTGAGTGAAGTAAATCAAATACAAGTATCATGTGGAATCTAATAAAAAATGATAGAAAATAACTTATTTGTAAACAAGAAAAAAGCACAAAGATTTCAAAAACCAAAATTCAGTTTACCACAGGGGAAACCACTGTGGGGAGGGAAGAATTGGGAGGTGGGAATAACACATACACACTACTGTATAAAGTAGATAATTAACTAGAACCTACTGTATAGCACAGGAAAATCTAAATAGTTAGTAATAAACTCTATGGGGCAAAAGAATGGACATCTGTGTATGTATGACTGATTCACTTGGCTGTACACCTGGAACTAACACAATGCTGTAAGTCAACTCTATGCCATAAACATAAAATAAAAAAAGAGCAATCCACAGGCACTCAGGAACTAAGAAAATGGAGCCGTTTAAAATGGATTCTTTGGAGAGTCAAGAATATTTAATGAGATATCTATCAAAAGATATTTAAAGGCATAGTATAATATTTAGTAAATTTTCACCATGAATCTTTGTGTTACTACAACAAATGATCAGCTAAAAATTAAAAAAGTATAAGTGGACTGACATATTGATATGCATTAAAGAAAAATGTAAATATTATAATAAACTATCATAGAAAAAAGCTGTAAAATACCATAGAAAACAAATTCTGTTTATGGAAATATGAAAGTAATAAAAACCATTGTAGGAAGATAAAAAAAGAACAATGGAAGGGTGAAGTACTTTGACTTTATCATTTCTTTTCATGTCTGTTTTATTTGGATATCCTTCAGGAAGCACAATTGATTTTATTTTTTATTATTTTATTTTCTTGTTTTTTATGTCTTAAGAAAATATTTATCTATTTATTTTTAATTATTATTTCCCCAATACGGTTTTTTTTCCTACTGTACAGCGAGGAGACCCTGTTAAACATACATGTACACATTCTATTTTCTCACATTATCAGGCTCCAACATAAGTGACTAGACATAGTTCCCAGCACTACACAGCAGTACTTCATTGCTAATATATTCCAAGGCAATAGTTTGCATTGATTAATCCCAAGTTCCCAATTCACCCCACTCCTTTCCCCTCTACTTGGCAACCACAAATCTATTCTCCAAGTCCACAATTTTGTTTTCTGTGGAAATGTTCATTTGTGCCTAATATTAGATAATTGATATAAATGATATCAAATGATATTTGTCTTTTTCTGACTTACTTCACTCAGGAAGAGAGACTCTATTTCCATCCATGTTGCTGCAAATGGCATTATTTTCTTCTTTTTTACGGCTGAGTAGTATTCCACTGGGTGTATATACCACATCTTCCTAATCTAATCATCTTTCAATGGACATTTGGGTTGTTTCCATGTCTTGGCTATTGTGAATAGAGCTGCAATGAACATGTGGGTGCATGTGTCTTTTTTAAGTAGAGTTTTGTCTGGATATATGCCCAAGAGTGGGAATGCTGGGTCATATGGAAGTTCTATGTAAACATTTCTAAGGTTTCTCCATACTGTTCTCCATAGGTGTTGTACCAGCTTCCATTCCCACCAACAGTGTAGGAGGCTTCCATTTTCTCCATACCCCCTCCAGCATTTGTTATTTGTAGACTCAGTAATTAACACCATTCTGACTGGTGTGCGGTGGTATCTCGTGGTAGTTTTGGTTTACATTTCCCTTATAATCAGTGATGTTGAGGATTTTTTCAGGTGCTTATTGGTCATCTGCATATCTTCCTTAGAGAAATATCTATTCAGGTCTTTTGCCAATTTTTCAATAGGGTTGTTGGCTTTTTGCTGTTGAGTTGTATAAATTGTCTATTTTAGAGATTAATCCCTTGTCAGTTGCATCATTTGAAAATATATTATCCCGTTCTGTATGTTGTGTTTTTGTTTTCTTTTTGGTTTACTTTGCTCTGCAAAAGCTTGTCAGTTTGATTAGTTCCCATTGATTTATTTTTGCTTTTATTTCTGTTGCTTTGGGAGACAATCTGAGGAAACATTTATAAGGTTGATGTCAGAGAATGTTTTGCCTATGTTCTTTTCTAGGAGTATGATGCTTTCTTGTATTATTTTTAAGTCTTTAAGCCATTTTGAGTTTATGTTCATGCATGGTGTGAGGATGTGTTCTAATTTCATTGATTTGCATGCAGCTGTCCAGGTTTCCCAGAAATTCTTTCTGAAAAGATTGTCTTTTTCCCACTTTATATTCTTGCCTCCTTTGTCAATGACTAATTGACCATAGGTGTGTGGGTTTATTTTTGGTTTCTCTATACACTATTCCATTGGTCTGTATGTCTGTTTTGGTACTAGTGCCACACTTTCTTGATGACTCTGCCTTTGCAATATTGCCTGAAATCTAGGAGAGTAATGCCTCCTGCTTGGTTTTTGTTCTTCAGATTTGCTTTGGCAATTCTGGGTCTTTTGGGCTATTATATAAATTTTTGGATTGTTTTTTCTAATTCTGTGAAAAATGTCATGGGTAATTTGATAGGGATTTCATTGAATCTGTAGATTGATTTGTGGAGTACGTCCATTTTTACAGTATTAATTTTTCCTACTCAGGAGCATGGACTATCTTTCCCTTTCTTTACATCTTCTTAAATTCCCTTGATTAATATTTTGTAGTTCTCAGTATATAAGTCCTTTTCCTCCTTGATCAGTTGTATTCCCAGGTATTTGCTTTTTTGGGTTGCAATTTTAAAGTGTATTGGATTTCTGTATTCCTTTTCTAATATTTCTTTGTTAGTATACAGAAATGTGACTGATTTCTGAATGTTAATCTTATATCCTGCTACTTTGATGAATTTGTTAATCAGTTCAAGTTGTTTTGGGGTTGAGTCCTTAGGGTTTTCTATATATACTATCATACCATCTGCATACACTGGCAGTTTTACCTCTTCTCTTCCTATTTGGATGACTTTTATTTCTTTCATTTGTCTGATTGCTTTTGCTAGGACTTCCAATACTATGTTGCTAACAGTGGGGAGAGTGGGCATCCTTGCCTTGTTCCAGATTTTAGTGGGAAGGCTTTCAGCTCTTTTCCATTTGAATGTTAAATTTGCTGTGGGTTTGACTTTAATTAGGTTAAGGTATGTTCTCTCTATACACACTTGGGTAAGAGTTTTGATCATGAATGGATGTTGGGCTTTGCCAAATGCTTTTTCTGAATCTATTGACATGATCCTGTGGTGTTTGACATTTCTTTTGTTAATGCGGTGTATAACATTGATTGATTTGTATATGTTGAACCATCCTTCTGCACCTGGGATGAATCCCTCTTTGTCAAGTTATTTGATCTTTTTTATATGTTGGTGGATTCAGTTGCCTAAAATTTTGTTGAGAATTTTTGTGTCTATATTCCTCAAAGGTAACAGCCTATAGTTTTCTTTTTTGGTGGCATCTTTGTCTGGTTTTGAAATTAGGGGGATGGTGGCAACATAGAATGTCTTTGGGAGTGTTCCTTTCTTCAATCTTTGGAAAAGTTTAAGGCAGATGGGTATAAGTTTCTCTGTGTATGTTTGGTAGAATTTGAGTGTTAGTTCATCTGGTCCTGGACTTTTATTTGTAGGGAGTAATTTTATGACATGCTCAATTTTATTTCTAGTGATCAGTCTATTCATTTGATCTATTTCTTCCTGATTGAGTTTTTGGCAGGCTATAAGTTTCTAGAAAGCTGTCCATTTCTTCTTGGTTGTCAAATTTGTTGGCATACAATTGTTCATAGTATTCTCTCATTTTTTTTTTGTATTTCTATAGTATCCATTTTGACGTCTCCTTTTTTATTTTGAATTTTATTTATTTGGGATTTTACTCTCCTCTTCTTGGTGAATCTAGCCAGAGGTTTGTCAATTTATACCTTTTCGAAGAACCAGCTCTTGGTCTTATTGATTTTGTCTATTGTTTTTTGAATCTCTATTTTATTGATTTGCTCTTTGATCTTTATTTTTTCCTTCCTTCTGCTGACTTTAGGTCTTGTTTTTTCTTCTAATTCATTCAGGTGTTAGGTTAACTTGGGAATTTGAGATTTTTCTTCGTTTTGAGGAAGGCCTGTATTGCTATGAATTTCCCTCTGAGCACTGCTTCTCTGGCATCCTATAGATTTTGAGTGATTATGTCTTCATTATCATTTTTCATGAGAGATGATTTAATTCCCTTCTTAATTTCCTCATTGGCCCATTTGTTTTTGGTAGCATGTTATTTAGTCTCAATGTAGTAAGTTTTTTTCTCATTTCTTTTTTTCCATTTTATTTTAAGCTTCATACAACTGTGGTCAGAGAAGATACATGAAGTTATTCTATACTCTTAAATTGTTGAAGTTAGCTTTGTGCTCCAGTGTGTGTTCACTTCTTAAGGATATTCCATGTGCACTTGAGAATAATGCATGTTCTGATTTTTTGGGGTGTAATGTCCTGAAAATATCAATAAAGTCTAACTTTTCTATCGTGTCCTTTAGGATCTCTGTTTCCTTGTTAATTTCCTGTCTAGAGGAATGGTCCATTGATGTGGGTGGGGTGTTAAAGTCTCCTACTATGATTGTTTTCCCATCGATTTCTCCTTTTATGTCTGTTAGTATTTGTTGTAGGTATCTAGGTCCTCCTATATTAAGTGCATATATATTGATGATTGTTCTATCCTCTTCTTGAATGGATCCTTTAACCATTAAAGAGTGTCATTCTTTGTCTTTCTTTATGGAATTCATTTTAAAGTCTATTTTGTCTGATATGCATATTGTACCTCCTGCTTTCCTGTCTGGTCCTTTGGCATGAAATATCTTTTCTTGTCCCCTCACTTTCAATCTGTGTTTGTTCTTGACCTTAAGTGAGTTTCCTGTAGACAGCAGATTGATGGTTTTTGCTTTGTTATCCAATCTGCCACTCTGTGCTTTTGATTGGATCATTCAGTCCATTGACATTTAAGGTGATTATTGATAGATATGTATTTATTGCCATTTTAAACCTTGTTGTCCAATTAACTCTGTTTATCTTTTCTTCTTTTCTTTTTTTGGTTGGATGGTTTCCATTTATTTTATGCTTGAGTATTCTTCTTTTCAGTTTTGTGAATAATAATGTTTGGTTTTAATTTGTGGTTGCACTGTTTTTTAAGTATGTAAATCCCTTCCTATATCTGCTTGCTTTAGCCTGCTTTTCATATAGGCTCAAACACATCATTAAAATAAAAACTATATATATTGTCTTACTTTCCTTCCCCATATTTTTTGTTTTTGATGCTTTTATTTTTTTTGACATCTTCAGGTTTAGATCTGTATGCTGGTTTATTTAAGTGATTGATTTCCAATTGTGGTTTCCTCCATCAAAATTCTTCTTTTTTTTTCTTTGTTCTCTCTCTTGTTTTAATTTAGAGAATCCCTTTCAGTATTTTATTTAGAATGGGTTTAGTATTGCTGTACTCTTTTAGCAAAAAAAAAAAATATATATATATATATTTTTTTCTGTTCTATTTGAAATGATAATCTTGTTGCTTAGTGTATTCTAGGTTGCAAATTTATTTTTCCTTTCAGAACTTTAAATATATCTTTCCACTCCCATCGGGCCATAGTGTTTCTGTAGAGAAATCACCTCATAGACTTATGAGGTTTCGCTTATAGTTAACGCTTTGCTTTTCTCTTGCAGCCTTTGGAATCCTCTCTTTAAATTTTGCCACATTTATTATAATATGTCTTGGTGTGGGCCTGTTTCGGTTCAACTTTTTTTGGCTCTCTGTGATTCCTGTATCTTGATATCAGTATACTTTCATTTGGAATGTTTTCAGCAATAATTTCTTCAAATATATTTTCAATCCCCTTCTCTGTTTCTTCTTCTGGAATTCCTATTATGCATAGGTTGGCCCGCTTTATATTATCCCATAGGTCTCTTAGATTGCTGTCATTTCTTTTTATTTGGTTTTCTGTCTGTTGTCCTGTTTCGGTGGTTTCCATTTTTCTATCTTCCATGTCACTAATTTGTTCCTCTGCATTATTCATTCTGGTCTTTATTGCCTTTAGCTCAGGTTGTATCTCTGCAAATGCATTTTCTGTTTTTTTTTTGTTTTTTTTTTTTTGTTTTGTTTTGGTTCCTCCTTATATTCTCTGGTTCCTTTCTATAGGAATCTGCACTACTGTTCCTATTCTCTCTTAATTCCTTCAGTATTTTCACTATGTCCATTTTGAACTCAAAATCTGTCAGAGTGCAAGAGGTCAGTTTCATTGTTGACTGCTTTAGGTGAATCCTCCTGTTGCTTTAACTGATAATGTTTTCTAGCTTCTTCATCTTGCTTGTGTTTTTTTTTCTTTTTATTTGAATTTGGGGAAGACAAACTGTAGTCTTGTAACACTATTTCTATGCAAGCATACCCCTTTGTATTTTGGGGGGTTACTATTTATTTTTGGTGTGGGAGCTTGAATATTTGCTATCTTTCTTTGGTGTGAGAAGGCTGTTATCCTCAGGATGCTCAGTGTGTTTTCAGGGAGAAGGAGCTAATGGATAGGGCCAGCAGTCAGTGCCTGGTTGTTAGGCTCTCAACAGAAATAAAGGCCTTCAGGAAAAGCTGAATTAATAGAAACCATTGTTTGAAGATAAAAAATGAACAGTGGAAATGTGAAGTACTTTGACCTTGGCCTTTGTTTCATGTTTGTTTTATGTGGATTTTCATCAGGAAGCAGAATTGAATTTAAAGCATCAAATATAATAGGAATGTCCACTGGGGAGAAAAATCCCTCTTCACATCCCAGGCTATGACCTGTCAGGTGAAACATGACTCTGTTATGGAGGGCCAGTAAGGAGATCTCCCCACATCTCCTTCTGGGCTCCCATGCACACGGCATCTCCCTGACGTCCTTCTTAAGGACAGGATTACCTCACAGTCTGCCCTGAGAACCATCTGTCTGAGAATCATCTGTTCCCAGGTCTCACGAATGAGCATCACTAAATGTGGAGCTGGGATCTGCATCTTTAACAAACTCCCCAGGTGATTGTATAAAACATCCCAGTTTAGGGTCCACTGTCATAGGGCTTCTGTCCTGGAGGCAGGAGGTGGAAAATTGAGTATTATCACAGGTTTAATGCATTGACTCTTACTAAGAGCTTGGTGCTCTGTCCCCTTGGGTCCTCTACTTGGCAGATACAGCATAGTCTTCACCTCTCCATTTCTGAAAGTGGTGAAATAACTGATGATTAATCTATAAGCTTATGATTCTTCTCTCTGATGCTGGTGAGAGGTTCAGGACCTAAGAAGTTGTGGCTAAACCTGGTCTCAGGGTGTCTACAGAAAAGGTAAGAAACCAGCCCATAGTTCTTGCAGCTAAATCACTTGAGCATAAAGTTCAGAGAAGTACTAGATATCTTTCACTGGAAGCAGGTGTGTGTGTTTGTGTGTGTATTTGTCTGTGTGTCTGACCACAGGTGCCCAATATTTCTCTGTTCTCTTGCTTAATCCATTTCTTATTATTAATTCCTTAAATGTGAGGGTGGACAGAGTGTGATTATCTCTGAATTCTCTTGAAAAGAGTTCATTAGAGATTGTGAATGTTGATATGCTCGTGAGAGACTGTTGAATCAGGAGGAGATTGGAGAATGATAATCATGAATATTAGTCTAATAATACATAACTGACAGTAAAATGTTTAGCTTTTCAAGTGTGACTGAGCTCTAAGACTCTTTGGATAAATCAACAGATATACGTAGTGGGCATTGTGAGTATTTATTTTTGATCCACTTTGCTTTCAGTATATGTTGTTGAATCTTCCTCTATATACCACTGAGGATGAGTTTCAGATTTAAAAGTTCAATATTTTACAAGACTAAGCTCAACTCTCATGACTTTTTAAATTTATTATTTATTTTTTTTATGTTTTGGTCATTTTAGGGCCACAACCACAGTGTTTGGAAATTCACAGGCTAGGAGTTGAATCAGAGCTGTATCTGTGAGCATAAATCACAGCCACAGCAACAGGTGATCCAAGAAGCATCTGCAAGCTATACCACACACAAGGCAATGCCAGCTTGTTAACCCACTGAGCAAGGCCAGGGATTGAACCTGTGTCCTCATGGATTCTAGTCAGTTTTGGTACCACTGAGCCACAGTGGGAACTCCTTATGATTGTTTATAAATGTACAGAAACAGAATAGAAATTAGGGACATTTGAATGTACTATCCCTCTGCTAGACAGTGTGACACTTTCTCTTTATTGACTGCAAATGACATAGAGGCTGCCTCTCCCCTAGGTGATGGAAAAATGACACTAAGCCAGTTTCTCTTCTGTATCATATGCTCTTCTCTTTTGGTAAATTTGCTCATTTCACATGATGATACCATCCACTTTAAAGGATTTTTGCAGGGACAGGGCATTGCACTCATACATTGGCATATTCGGCAGTAGAAAAGCCTCCTTTTTTATCTGGCTTCTATAATACAAAATATGTTGGTTTCTGCTTTTCATGAAAAGGGAGAACAAGAGCCATGTGTCTGAGTTCCTCCTCTTGGGGCTCCCTATCTGGCCAAAGTATCAGGGTGTGTTCTTTGCCCTGTTCCTGGGCATGTACCTGACCATGGTGCTTGGGAACCTGCTCCTCATCCTGCTCATCAGGCTGGACACTCGCCTCCACACCCCTGTGTACTTCTTCCTCAGCCACTTGGCCTTCACGGACATCTCCTTGTCATTTGTCACTGTCCCAAAATGCTGATGGACATGCAGACTCAGGATCCATTCATTTCTTATGCAGAATGTGTAACACAGATGTATTTTTTACTGATTTAGACAATTTCCTTCTCACAAAAATGACATATGTTCTGTAGGTTGCCATCTGTCACTCTCACTACTATGCCACCATCATGAGAGAGGGAGTGTGTACCTTGCTAATATCTGTGTCTTGGATTTTCTGCTGTACCAGTGCCCTGTGTCACACCCTCCTCCCGACTTGGTTATCCTTTTGTGCTGACATCACCATACCCCATTTCTTCTGTGACCCGATGTCCTCCTCAGGCTCTCCTACTCAGACACATCCTCAATGAGATGGTAATTTTCATAGCAGGAGTGGCCATCATTATCCTCCCCCTCATGTGCATCTTGGTCTCTTATGGCTGCATCGGAGCCACCATCCTCAAGGTTCCATCTACCAAGGGCATCTGCAAAGCCTTGTCCACGTGTGGCCTCCATCTCTCAGTGGTTTCTCTGTATTATGGAACAATTATTGGGCTGTATTTTCTCCCCTCATCCAGCACCTCCAGTGCCAAGGATACAATTTCCTTTGTGATGTACACAGTGGTCACCCCGTTGCTGAACTCCTTCATTTACAGCCTCAGAAATAGGGGCATGAATAGGGCCCTGGAGAAACTCTTCCACAAGGCGGCATTCTTGTCACAATGATGTTTGCTCATCTTTATAACAAACACACATAGTCACATAACCCCAGATCCTACACCACTTATCTTGAGCCCAGGTTAGTATAAATGCTCAATAAATATTTGATAACTTAAAATTCATTCTATTCTAGTTATTTTCAGATTTCCTAGGAATTCCTTAGTATAAATTGTGAATTCTAAGTTGATATTAATATCACTCTTCTATGTTAGATTGAGCAATAGCATTGCTAGTAGTAGGTCTTGTGTTTCTCTTCTTCTTTCCCAAGAAAGAATCTATTACTTCTTTTTCTAATTGCTCTAATGAGGTATGGTCATAACATAAATTTTATATATATTTAAAGTGTACAATACGTTGTTATTAATACATATTCATTGTGAAATATTCACCACAATCAAGCTTATTAATGAATTCACCACCTCTTTGTAGTTACTATTTTAATTGTGTGTGTGTGTTGAAAAGACTTCTTTCAAGATCCTCCTTCCTAACACATATCAAGTACACAATTCAGTGTTGTTAACTGTAGTCATTCTGCTGTACATTAGATCTCAATAACTCTTGCTTAATTGAACTTTGTACATCATGCTATGTGAAATATGTTAGACTCCGAAAGGCAAATACTGTGTGATCCCTATTATGTGTGGAATCTAAAATTCTATTCTCAGAGAAGCAGAAAATTGAATGGCAGTTGTCATTGGCTGGTGGGCAGGGCGGATGTGCTAATGTTGGGAATTTATTAGTTCTTATGAATTGTTGGAAAATCTTGGCTAACAAGGCTCCCTTTGCAGAGAAACGCTGCAGAATTGGGGATTTGTAGTATCTCCATTCCTTTCCCCACTTCTCATTCAGTTCTCCTTCTATATTTTGTTGTTAGGAATAACAGTTGTGGATGAGGAAAATAAACTTTTTAGTTGCCTTTTTTAGCTCCAGGAAACTATCCACAGATATGAGTTCAGTTTCTCCACTTACCAGAGAAAGACTTGAAGCTTCTTCTTGGTTTGGGGAACACTGATCACTCTCATGGACTGAAGTGCCCTTCTCTCAGTGGTTCACTCTCAGCCCAGTTGTCCATGGAATTTTATGCCTGCAGGTGTGAGTTTGAAGAAGACACTGGCTGTGTCCAGACAGAGAATGAGAAAGACAAAGAAAGCATCCATGGTCAGGAGTCTTCTGTTACCCCCACAGAATTTGCACCTATCTCATTCAATTTCTTCATTATCTGTCTGTGTGGAAGTCATTTCTACTCAGCTTAGTGACAACAGGTTTTAGTGATGAGTTAAGCCTCCAGTGAACCACCTAGTTCTCTTACTTCAGTCTGTGCTTAGTTAAGGATGAACAGGATCAAAGATGCTTGAAGAGTTACTTGATGGCCTAGTGGTTAAGGATTCAGTGCTGCCACTGCTGTGGCTCTGATTCATTCCCTGGCCAAAGAACTTCCACATGTCATGGGTGTGGCCAAAAAAAGAAACGTTTAAAAAACATGCTCCTGAGACTCATCACCATATAGCTGTAAGGGAAGAATATTTGGGAAAGACAGATTTCAGTTGCAGGTTGTCTATATCAAGGTGCGTGACCTCACACTATCCACTTAACTCCTCTGAATTTCCATTTCCTCTTCTGTGTACATAGAAAAATCAAAAAACATCTAATATATTTTTTATTTGAAAGAAATAAAATACCAAATTTTGCTTATGATGACAATTTGCTGAGGAAAATAATCACTGGATTTCCCTTCCTATGAATCAGAGATGAATTTTGGAGACTGGACACATCCTCCTGAATTATGGTACCTATGGGATCATGGTAGATAGATTGTCTTTCCCAAATCAGAGGGGCAGAGTGGGCCTATGACACAGTGGTCCTAGGATACAGCAACACATCTTTCTGACTGAGATAGAACCCGACTAAGGAGAAATGGATGAGTAAGATGGTGGGTGAGTAGATGAGAAGAGACAGATCAGAAGTACATCCTACCCTCTACTCACTTAAGACTCTCTCAGAGTGACCCTTGACCTGGTGCTGATGAAGTTGCCATTTAACATCCTAGCTTTGTTTGTAGAACAACAAAGAGCATCTTCCACCCCCATCCTGCCTGAGTAAGCTGAGCCACTCTGGCTGCAGGTTCAGTCTCATCCAGTTCCAGAGCCAAAACCTGAACAGAGCTTTGACCTTTTTGCTGGTCTAAGGAAAGGATGCCTCCTTTGGCCAGACATGCCAATGAGTGCCTGGCTCAGTTTCCTCACTGGCAATGGACATCTGTCTTTTGGATCCCTACCCTGTAAGAACCATTCTCTAAAGAGGTAAATACTGTTGTGCACATTTTCAGCCATGAGCTGTTGATACTGCTGTGTATGAATTTTTATCAAGACATGTGGAAAGGAATTGACTTGCCTGATGGAAATTGTTTTATTACCACCTGTCCTGCTATATTGGCTTTCCATAGTTTTGGGCATCCTTAAAGTCATATTGATAGGAATATGTATATAAAACTTTTGTAAATCTCTAAATATGAGTTTTATTTGAAGCATCCCAGGTCTGACTCATGACCTTCCACAGTAAAGCATCTCATTGGGCTTAAAACAAATGTTGCTACTTTTTCTAAAATCATGAATGGGTAATGAGATCACCAGTTAATAAATACGTCTAGAAGGCAGTCATTATTGACATTTCAACAGACTAGTTTATATCCTTCTTAAAAGCTAAAAATTGTGAGTTCCCATCATGGCTCAGTGGTTAATGAATCTGACTAGTATCCATGAGGATGTGGTTTAAATACCTGGCCTTGCTCAGTGAGTTAAGGATCTGCCATTGCTGTGAGCCATGGTGTAGGTCACAAATGCCGATCAGATCCCATGTTGCTATTGTTGTGGCTGTGGCCGATTTGGCACCTAGCCTGGGAACCTCCATATGCCACAGGTAAAACCACAAAAAGACAAAAAATAAGTTTAACACTAATTCTTTCAAAGTGTGATAATAGAATTTTCTCAGAGGAGAGTGATCATAACACCCTAGAACCAGGAGCTACAATACTTACAAATTCAGCTTTGGACTGTATGTATAATATATTAAATAATATATTATTGCATAATTTATATATTATATTATTATATAAAATACAACTATATGTAAAATTTCATCTCTGACATATGTAAATTTTAAAAGTAAAAAAAATCTTATTTTGTCACAGGTAAAGAAAAAAAGGTGGATCTACTGCAGAATAAGAATTGCTTAGCTTTTGGAGGAAAAATCCCACAACTGTTAGGTTGATTATTAATTTGAGTCCAAGAAAGGTTTTTTTGAGGAAGATGATTTAAAAGAAATCAATACAGAACTCAAGAATATGTAAAATTTTATTTATGTGTCATTAAGGATAAAAAGTTAATTTTGGAGAAATAGTGAGACTGTACTTATCTTACAGATTCTGTCATTCAATAGCCATTTAGTACATTACCTCCTATATATCAGGCAGGAAACCTAGTTCTGGTCATGAAGTGCTGGAGAAAGACACAACTTCCATATGAAGGAAGGCAACATTCTAGTCGTGTAGAGCTAGGGGAACTAAAAAGATGTGTATAAGTGTGAAAAAATGCTTTAATACAATAAAACTACTAATTGTGCTTATTATGCATGATTATATGTGTCAGGCTCTGTATTAAAACCTTTACCTTTTATATCTCAAAATAATCACATGAAGCATATACTGCTTTTATCTGTATTTTCCAGTTGAAGAAATTGAGGCTTAGAACAAGAAAATATGTATTATAAATGGTGGTAGCATGAGGGAGGATAGAGTTGATTTGCCTGGACATCATTAGGAGCTTTCCCAATTTGAGTTTTTCCTGATATTTTCTCATAATTAGATTGAGGTTATGTATTTTTTGACCACACAGAGGTGTAGGACTAACTCATTTAATTCAATCTTTTTTTTTTTAGTGATTTACTTATTGGATAGATAGATTATAAAATGACCAAGACACTACTCTAGTACTAAGTTTAAGAACTTATAAAATTACTTACTTGAAGATGTGAATTTATTTGTATGATTCATCCCCTGTGAACCCCTAGGCTTTCATTCATTTCATCTGCAGCTGGGTGTTAAAGGACATTCAGGATTTTAATGCATAATGGGAGCAATAACAGTCCAGGAAGAGTGAGACATGGCATTGAATGAGCATAGTAAATTTGGAGAGATGTAAAAAACTTGATGTTGCTAAAGCCCATGAGTGTATGAGTTGAGTGAAAATCAAGAAGTGAAACTCAAAGAGATTATACACACAATGAAATATTACTAGGCCATAAAAATTATGCCATTTGCATTAATATAGATGGACCTAGAGAGTTTTATGCTTAGTGAAACAAGTCAGACTGAAAAAGGCTTTTTGTTTACAAATGCTGTGATTGTCTTTTGAACCAAATATGATTAATTTCTTATCAGAAAAAAAAGTGAGACCAGCCCAGCAGACAAGGACTCTACTGTGAAGGAGGTAGGATACCCTGTTAGGGAGTTTAGACATTGTCTTGCAAGTGATTGAGTGCCACTGACTGGACCTGGGCTGGGGCTGGAATGGGGATTAAACATAAAGAAGGTTATGATTGTATTTTATAAAGATGACTCAGGTAACCAATGGGTAAGGTGGTTTGCAAATGGATTGGAGAACCTGGAGACAGAGAGCCAAATCACAAGGTCATTGCACATCCAGAGAAGATTATATTTTGAGCAGAGAATGCCACTGAGGTTTGACTAATCAATCTTGATAGTTGATGGGTAGTAGGTGGTAGAATAAGGATTAGTTTTGGCCTCTGGGTCTGTGAACTTATATTTAAGAACAGAATGGAGGAAACTCCTGCTCCCTGCACAGTGGCTTAAGAATCAAACTGCGGTGGCTCAGGTCACTGTGGAGCTGTGGGTTCAATCCCCAGCTTGGTGCTGTGGGTTAAATAATCTGGCATTGCCAAAACTTTGGTGTTGGTTGCAGCTGTGGTTCAGATTCAATCCCTGTCTTGGATTGAAAAAAAAAAAAAGAATGGAATGGAGGGCTAGTCACTTTCAACAATTTTTTATAGCTGTAATAGTCTTAAGTACATAATAGAGCAAGTTTCTGACCATCTGCTTTAAAAAAAAAAGCAAGAGGAAGGCAAGTACCCTAAATAGTTACGGGGTCCCAGGAAACTCATCACCTGACCCCTGCACAGATCCCAATTAAAATCATATATTTTATACATTAAACTACCAGAATGCAAAGACTTAGAAATAATTTGAAATTCAGTGTGAATGATCTTAATGTCAAAATCATAGTAACTTATTTAACATGGATGACCTATTGTACCTGAAGTTTAACTTTAGGGATGGGTGTTGATAAGATATATAAAGAGATGAAGAATTTGGAAAACTTGCATACAGTGGGAAGGATTCTGGTTGGATGGGACCCAGTCTCATCTCCTAGTCTGCTTCTGGCCTGTGGGAATAGCCTTAGTCCAGCCCCAGACAGGACCCGAACATGTAATTCACTGCGTGTGGATTATGATTCCTGGGGCATCAGAATGAGTATTGAAGGTGACCTGATTGGGCCAATTTGAGCAGCAGGTTCAAGATATCAGAGGGGTCATAGATGGACAGGTAATCTCATATCTCAGCCTCCCTCATGTCCATGAACACTGTCATCGGGTGCCTGAGACTCTTAAATGAGATTCCTGTAAAATCTGATCATGAGGAGTATAGGATATTATCTAGACATTTCATAGGACACAAAAGAGGCAGATGTCAATGGCTTAGGGAGACTGTCAATGGCCCATAGTCTAGGAGAGTAGATGTCAACAGAATTAGAGGGGTAGATAAGGAGATAAGAACAAAAGGAGATGAGAGCCCCAGATCTGATTATATGGGAAATCTCTCCTCACATAATCAAGGACCCCTAGAAGAGAATACATGGAAGGAAGACCTACAGAGAAGGTTCAAGTCCTGTACCAGATCATATGCAAATGGAATCCTCAGGTACTGAGATGCAGTGAACAGCTTGAAATGATTTGCACATGTACTTTGTACTGCTGAAGGCTAGGAGTGTTTGATTCTATGAAAGATTCTCAGTAATTATTTATGGAGAAATATAGGATTTAAGAAATATTTTAAGACAGACTGAGTCTGAGAAACAAACTGCTTTTGGGAGGGGTTCAAGGTAGCCTGTGGACTCTTGTCCATCCAGAGGGATATGAGGAATAAAAAATGATATGGTCTTTATTTATTTATTTTATTGTTATATCCCCCAACACAATTTTTTCCCACTGTACAGCATGGGGACCCAGTTATACATACATATATACATAAATATTTCTCCCATTGTAATGCTGTGTTGTAAGTATCTAGACATAGTTCTCAGTGTTTCACAGCAGGATCTCATTGTAAATCCATTCCATGAGCAATAGTTTGCATCCCTTGAACCCAAGCTTCCAATCCATCCCATTCCCTCCCTTCCCCCCAGGCAACCACAAGTCTCTTCTCTAAGTCCTTGATGTTCATTTCTATGGAAAGGTTCATTTGTGCTGTATATTGTATACCAGATATGATTGATATCATATGGTATTTGTCTGTCTCTTTCTGACTTACTTCACTCAGTATGAGTGTTTCTAGTTCCATTGCAAATGGCATTATGTCATTATATTTTATGGCTGAGTAGTATTCCATTGTGTATACATAACACATTTCATAATTTAATCATCTGTAGATGGACATTTCGATTGTTTCCAGCTCATGGCTGTTAGTGAATAGAAGTTCAATGAACATGCGGGTGCATATGTTATTTTTAAGGAAAGTTTTGTCTGGATAGATGCCCAAGTGTGGGATTGCTGGATCATAAGGTAGTTCTATGTATAGATTTCTAAGGTTATCTCCATACTCTTATCCATAATGGCTGTACCAGCTTACATTCCCACCAAGAGTGCAAGAGTGTTCCCTTTTCTCCACAACACCTCCAGCACTTGTTTTTTGTGGACTTATTAATGATGGGCATTCTGACTGGTGTGAGGTGGTTTCTCATGGTAGTTTTGATTTGCATTTCTTTAATAATCAGGGATGTTGAGCATTGTTTCATGTGCTTGTTGGCCACCTGTATATCTTCCTTGGAGAATTGTCTTTTCAGGTCCTTTGCCCATTTTTCAGTTGGGTTCTTGGCTTTTTTGTGGTTGAGTTGTATAAGTTGCTTGTATATTCTAGAGATGAAGCCCTTGTCCATTGCATCATTTGAAACTATTTTCTCCCATTCTGCAAGATGTATTTTTGTTTTATTTTGGGTTTCCTTTGCTGTGCAAAAGCTTTTCAGTTTGGTGAGGTCCCTTTGGTTTATTTTTGCTCTTATTTCTGTTGCTTTGGGAGACTGACCTGAGAAAATATTCATAAGGTTGATGTCAAAAAATGTTTTGACTATGTTCCCTTCCAGGAGTTTGATGGTATCTTGTCTTATATTTAAATATTTAAGCCATTTTGAGTTAACTTTCATGCATGGTGTGAGGGTGTGTTCTAGTTTCATTGATTTGCTTGCAGCTGTCCAGGTTTCCCAGCAATCTTGCTGAAGAGACTATCTTTTTCCCATTTTATGTTCTTGACTCCTTTGTCAAAGATTAATTGACTAAGTTTATTTCTGGGTCTCTGTTCTGTTTCTTTGGTCTATCTGTCAGTCTGTTTTTGTACCAGTACCATACAGTCTTGATGACTCTGGCTTTGTAACATTGCTTGAAGTCTGGAAGAGTTAGGCTTCCTGCTTATTTTTTGATTTGCAGGATTACTTTGGTGATTCTGGGTGTTTTTGGTTCCATATAAAGTGTTGGATTGTTTGTTCTAGTTCTGTGAAAAATATCATGGATTGTTTGATAGGGATTGCATTGAATCTATAGATTGCTTTGGGGACTATGGCCATTTTTACAATATTAATTTTTCTAATCCAGGCATATGGAATAACTTTCAATTTATGTACATCTTTAAATTCCTTGATTAATGTCTTATAGTTCTTGGCATATACGTCCTTCACCTCCTTGGAATATACCTGGGTGTATTCCCAGGTATTTGATCTTTGTGGTCTAATTATAAAGGGTATTGTATTTCTGTATTCCTTTTCTAATATTTCATTGTTAGTATACAGAAATGTGATGGATTTCATAATGATGATCTTATATCCTGCTACTGTGGTGATTTTGTTAATGAGTTCGAGTAGTTTTTGGGTTGAGTCCTTCTGGTTTTCTATATATAGTATCATGTCCTCTGCATTCAGTGAGTTTTATCACTTCACTTCCAATTTGGATGCCTTTTATTTCTTTTTTGTCTGATTGTTGTGGCTAGGACTTCCAGTACTAGGTTGAATAAGAGTGGTTAGAGTGGGCATCTCTGTCTTGTTCCAGATTTTAGTGTGAAGGTTTCAGCTTTTCTCTATTATAATTACTATGGGTTTGCCATAAATGGCTTTGATAATCTTAAGGTATATTCCCTCTATACACACTTTGGTGAGAGTTTTAACCATAAATGGTTGTTTGGCTTTGGTTTGCTCCCAGAACCAGCAGGTCCAGTCCATCATGGGCTAGCAAGCGGCTTCCCACTGCTGAAGACATGAGGTCTATGGTGGGCCAGCAATAGACCTCGGGTCATGAGGGCTGCACATGAGAGGCACAGTCTAGGGTGGGTAGCATGGCTTCCTGTGAGGTGAGGTGGCCTGGAGTGATGCGGGCTTCCCATGGATAGGGGATGGGCCCAGAGTGCCTCAAATCAGCATGCAGCTTCTCACAGGGGCAGGGCAAGGGAGCAGGGTGCTATGTAGAGCAGCACACAGATTCCCCAGGTTGAGGGCAGGCTGGATCACACCCATAGCACTGCAAAGCCCCAGTGTGTGGCTTCTCACTGGTTGAGGCAGGGCCATGAGTGAGGCAAAGCAGTGCATGGCTTCCTGTGGGGTTGGGCAGGGCAGCTTGGAGGAATGTTGAGCAGTGCAGGACTTTCCCCAGATTGGGGCATGGCTTGGCATGCTACAACATGGTGAGTGGCTTCTTGCAGGTCAGGGTGCTGCCCAGAGTGTATATGAGCCACTTCAGGAGGGGTGGTGTGCTGTGCCAGGGACAGTCTCCCCTCTGCAATTGCAGGGTCAAGCGTGGGCATGCTGGGACACAAGGAGTTTTCTATGGCATTGGCCCACCCTTTCTCCTCTCTCTGCCCCAGTAATGGCACCTTATGTCTCCTGTGGGTCTGGACCTTCTCCCATGTTCCCTCTGCCTTGGCTTTCCATACCCCAGCCCTAGTGTACCACTTACCCCCCAGCATGACACACTGCTTCCTTGACATGTAGGCTGTCTCTGCACCCCCAACCCCAGCCAGCTCGCAGGGACTGCCCAGAGTCTAAGTCTCAGCACTGAGCCACCAACATGGGCTTCTCCTGCTGTGGTGTTTGCACAAGTGGTTCAGATTATCTGTGCTTCTCTCACTTTGATTTTGATGTTTTCCTCAGTATCTTTGAGATCCCTCTGATTCTGCTGATTTTTCAGAGGGTTAGGTGGCTTCCCAGGGTGTGGGTTGCCTTTCTCCTTCACAGCTCCCTCTCAGGAATGCTTGTCCCGTCCTGATTCATTTTCTCTTTTTTTCTTCTTTTGTTCTACCTAGTTATGTCAAGAGTTTCTTGCCCTTTTTGGAGGTTTAAGTTCTTCTGTCACCATTCAGTTGATATTCTGTGTGAGTCATTTTACATGTAGATGTGTGTTTTTTTTTTTAATGTGGGAGATGGTGAACGTGTCCTCTTACTCTTCCACCATCTTGCCTCCCATTTCTATATATTCATTTTTATTTTTTTCCATTATAGCTGGTTTACAGTGTTTCATAAATTTTATACTGTACAGCATGGTGACCGAGTTATACATACATGTATACATTCTTTTTTCTCACATTTTCATGCTCCATCATAAGTGATTAGATGTAGTTCCCAGTGCTACAAAACAGGATTTCATTGCTAATCTATTAAAAAGGCAATAGTCTGCATCTATTAACACCAAGCTCAGATTTTTTTAAGGATTGCACCTATGGCACATGGGAATTCCTAGGCTAGTTGTTGATCCAGATCTGCAGCTTCTGACCTATACCATAGCCACAGCAATGTGGGATCCCAGCCGTGTCTGCTACCAACACTGCAGCTCACCACAACACTGAATCCTTAACCCCCTGAGCAGGGCCAGAGATTGAACCCACATCCTTGTGTATGCTAGTTGGGTTCATTACCACTGAGCCAGAATAGGAACTCCAAGAAATTTTTAATCTTCCCAAATGGAATCTCTAAACCCACTAAATATTAGATACCCATTTTCCTTCCACCACAGCCCCTGGCTGTCACCATTCCATTTTTTGACTCTATTAAATTGACAATTAATCTACCTCATATAAATGGAATCTTGTGGTATTTACACTTTTGTGATTGCATTGATGTTACTTAGCATAAGGTCTTCAAGGGCCATTCATGTTGTGTTTTTGTCAGGATTTATTTCCTTTTTAAGGTTGATAATATTCCATTGAATATATAGGCCACATTTTACTTATCCATTCATTTGTTAAAGGACATGGGTTGTTTCCATCTATTGGCTAATGTGAATAACGCTGTTTTGAACATGGCTGTATAAATAACTCTTTGGCGCCTGCTTTAACTCCTTTGGTTATATACCCAGAAGTAAAATTTCTGAATCATATGGTAATTCTATGTTTAATTTTTTGAGGGACTGTCATAATGTTTGACACTTTCTTCCTTCCTCCCTTCCTTCCTTTTTTTTTCTTTTTTCTTTTTCTTTCTTTCTTTCTTTCTTTCTTTCTTTCTTTCTTTCTTTCTTTCTTTCTTTCTTTCTTTCTTTCTTTCTTTCTTTCTTTCCTTCCTTCCTTCCTTCCTTCCTTCCTTCCTTCCTTCCTTCCTTCCTTCCTTCCTTCCTTCTTCTTTCTTTCTTTCCTTCTTTCCTTCCTTCTTTCCTTCCTTCCTTCCTTATTGTAGTCCCTCTAATGAGAAGAAGTGAGTTATGTGTTGGTCAGTTCGTTTTGTACATGGTACACCAATTTCCCAATAATATTTTAAGTGGTGTGTGTGTGTGTGTTCATCCATGAATAGTTGTGTAAGACAGACACAAACACATAAGCAGCCTGACTGTAGATCCATTGAAAGGACTGTGTCTTATTTATTACTCTCTCCCTACTGTCTATCATAGTGACTCCACTATGTAGAACAAAGAATGAGCTATTACTTACTTCCACAGAAGTGTTTGATTGAAGTCATATACTTTCTCCATATGATAGTCAGTGTTCAGACAAAGCAAGTTGTGCTGCTCTCACCAGAATGGATGAGGCATCAGTGCATGATTGCAGTGCACTAAGACCTATCTGTACACTGACACAGTCACTCTGAGAAACCATGTGACCAGGTGGTAACTGCTATGCTCAGTACTTCTAAATTCCTGACATTTCCCAATACTCTTCATTCCCAGAAGAGAGAAAATGAGCATGAGGAGGGGGAACCAGAGCCATGTGTCTGAATTCCTCCTCCTGGGGCTCCCCATCCAGACAGAGAAGCAGGGCTTCTTCTTTGCCCTGTTCCTGGGCATGTACCTGACCACAGTGCTGGGCAACCTGCTCATCATCCTGCTCATCAGGCTGGATCCTCGCCTCCACACCCCCATGTACTTCTTCCTCAGACACTTGGCCCTCACAGGCATCTCCTTTTCAACTGTCACTGTCCCTAAGATGCTGATGAACATGCAAACCCAGAACCCGCCCATCACCTATCCAGTGTGCCCTTCACAGGTGTATTTTTATATGATTTTTGGTTGTGTTGATAATCTCCTCCTCATGGTGATGACCTATGACAGGTATATAGCCATCTATCACCCTCTCCACTACACCTCTGTCATGAGAGGAGGACTCTGTGTTCTGCTGGTGAGTGGCTCCTGGATTCTCTCCTGTTCCAGTGCCCTTCCTAACACCCTCCTGCTGGGCCAGGCATCCTTCTGTGCTGACAGCATCATTCCCCACTTTTCCTGTAGCCTCCCCAAACTACTCGAGCTGTCCTGCTCAGACACCTCTCTCAATGAGCTGGTCATATTCACTGAAGAGTCTGCAGTTGTCATTTTTCCATTGAGTGGCATCCTGGTCTCTTATGGCCACATTGGTCTTTCCATCCTGAGGGTCCCCTCTACTAAAAGGATCTGCAAAGCCTTGTCCACCTGTGGCTCCCACCTCTCTGTGGTTTCTCTGTTCTATGGGACAATGATGGCAGTGTACTTTTCCTCCTCATCAGGCCAGTCCCATAACAAAGACATCATTGCTTCCATGATGTACACAGTGGTCATCCCCATGCTGAACCCTTTCATCTACAGCCTGAGAAACAGAGACATGAAATTGGCACTGGGGATTCTTTTCAGAAACAGTAACCTTTTGGACAAGTGAGAATCACCTAAACATGTTCTCCTTTCACTCACTGACATTTTCAGTAATTGCCTTAAAAATTTTGTGTTGATCACCCATTTCTCTAGCACTTTCCTAAGTATCCCTTAATTGGTCATTGTTATTAGCTCAATATCATTCCCTTTAGTCATATCTCTTGTCCATTTATTCCTTCATACCCCTAAATGTGACATTACCCACAACATGCATTCAACTTGTGGTCTTCAAAACATCAATTTTTTGTATGCATGTGTTTGTTTTAATTTTGTTTTTTTTTTTTTTGCAACGTTTTATATTATTATTATATTTGGATTTTCACAATTTTTGGAAATATACATATATATATATTTATATTTTATTATGGACATCTATTCTTGGGCATTGGTTTCTTAATTTTTTAAAACTTTTATTTGAAGTACAGTTGTCCTATAATGTTGTGTTAAAGTGTATAGCAAAGATATTCAATTATATTTTTTTTCAGATTCTTTCTCTTTATATGTATTACAAAAATATTGAGTATATTTCCCCATGCTATGCAACTAGTCCTCGTTAGTTATCTATTTTATATATAGCATTGTGTACGTGTTAATCCCAACCTCCTAATTTATCCCACTCCCTTTCCACTTTTGCAAGCCTAATTGTTTTCTATGACTGCAGGTCTGTTTCTGATTTGTGCATAAGTTCATTTATATCATTTTTTTTAGATCACACATATGAGTAATATCATAGGATATTTGTCTTTCTCTGTCTGGCTTACTTTACTTAATAAGATAAACTCTAAATACATCCAGGTTGCTGCAAAAGGCATTGTATTATTCTTTTTTTATATTGAGTAGCACACTACATGTGTGTACCAGATCTTCTTTATTCCATCTTCTATGGATGGACATTTAGGTGGCTTCCAATTCTTGGCTTCTTGTCTTCCAGAACTACAAACATTAATTTCTAATGTTTAGTTTTAGTAAAGTCCAGAATGCTTATCTTCTCAATGCAGTATCTCATTATTAAAGTACTTTTGATGGTTTGCTGAAACATAAATAAATGTTAATTTGATTTGCCGGGGACAGTAGGGGAGCACAGAGTAGTCAATCCAATTGCCAAATTTTCCTATTGTAGGAAGATTGACGTTTCCCCATAAATTGGATTTTGCTGTTGAGAAGATACTAGGTATTTTATTCTTTTGGATGTGATGGTAAAAGGGATTGCTTCCCTAATTCCTCTTTCTGATCTTTCATTGTTTGTAGGTTGAAATTCCATCAATGCCTGCGTATTAATTTTGTATCTGGTGACTTTGCCAAATTCATGAATGAGCTCTACCAGTTTTCTGGTAGAGTCTTTAGGATTCTCTGGGTATAGTGTCATGTCATCTGCAACCAGTGATGGTTTTACTTCTTCCATTCCAATTTGGATTCCTTTTATCTCTTTTACTTCTCTGATTGCTGTGGCTAGGACTTCCAAAACTATGTTGAAGTGTAGTGGTGAGAGCGGATATCCCTGTCTTGTTCCTGATCTCAGAGGGAATTCTTTCAGCTTTTCACCATTGAAAATTATGTTAGCTGTGAGTTTGTCATATATGGCCTTTATGATGTTGAGGTAGGTTCCCTCTATGCCCACTTTCTGAAGGGTTTTTCTCAGAAATGGGTGTTGGATTTTGTTAAAGGCTTTTTTCTGTGTCTATTGGGAGGATCATATTGTTTCTATTCTTCAGTTTGATAAGGTGGTGTAGCACACTGATGGATTTGTGGATACTGAAGAACCCTTGCATCCCTGGGATAAATCCCACTTGAACAGGATGTACAGCCCTTTTACTGTATTGTTGGATGTGGTTTGCTGGTATTTTGTTGAGGATTTTTTGCATCGAAGTTCATCAGTGAAATTGGCCTGTGGTTTTCTTTTTTTTTGTGGTATCTTTGTCTGGTTTTGGTATCAGGGTGATGGTGGCCTCACAGAATGAGTTTTGGAGTATCCCTTCCTCTGAAATTTCTTGAAATAGTTTCAGAAGGAGAGGTGTTAGTTCGTGTCTAAATGTTTGATAGAATTCGCCTGTGAAGCCAACTGGTCCTGGACTTTTGTTTGTTGGAAGTTTTTCAATCACAGTTTTAATTGCAGTTCTTGTGGTTGGTCCGTTCATCTTCTCTGTTTCATCTTGGTTGAGTCTTGGAAGATTGTACTTTCCTAAGAATTTGTCCATTTCTTCTAGGTTTTCCATTTTATTGGCGCATAGTTGCATATAGTAGTGTCTTATGATCCTTTGTATTTCTGTGATGTCCGTTGTTACTTCTCCTTTTTCATTTCTAATTGTATTGATTTGAGTCCTCTCTCTTTTTTCCTTGATATGTCTGGCTAAGGGTTTATCAATTGTGTTGATCTTTTCAAAGAACCGGCTTTTCGTTTCATTGATCTTTTCTATGGTTTTCTTCATTTGCATTTCATTGATTTCTGGTCTGATCTTTATTTCTTTCCTTCTACTAACTTTAGGTCTTGTCTGTTCTTCTCTCTTGAGCTGCTTTAGATGTAAAGTTAGCTTTATTTGAGCTTTTTCTTGTTTCCTGAGGTGGGCTTGTATTGCTATAAGCTTTCCTCTTAGAATGGCTTTTGCCACATCCCATAAGTTTTGGAGTGTCTTATCTTCATTGTCATTTGCTTCTAGGTATTTTTTTTTAATTTCCTCTTTGATTTCTTCAGTGATCCATTGGTTGTTTAGTAGCATGCTGTTTAGTCTCCACGTGTTTGTGTTTTTTGCAGATTTTTTCTTGTTGTTGATTTTCAGTCGTATAGTGTTGTCGTCAGAAAAGATGCTTGATATGATCTCAATTTTCTTGAAGTTACAGAGGTTGGATTTGTAGCCTGGGATGTGATCAGTCTTAGAGAATGTTCCATGTGCACTTGAGAAGAATGCGTGTTCTGCTGCTTTTGGAAGCACTGTCCTATAAATATCTATTAGGTCCATCTGTTTTAATGCATTATTCAGGGCCTGAGTTTCCTTATTGTTTTTCTGTCTGTGTGATCTGTCCATTGCAGCAAGTGGGGTGTTAAATTTCCCCATTATTATTGTGTTATTGTCGATTTGTCCTTTTACGGTTGTTAGCAGTAGCCTTATATATTGTGGTGAACCTGTGTTGGGTGCATAGATATTTAAAACTGTTATATCATCTTCTTAGAATGATCCTTTGATCATTATGTAATGACCGTCTTTGTCCCTTAATGTATTCTTCCTTTTAAAGTCTATTTTGTCTGTTATGAGTATCGCTACTCCAGCTTTCTTTTGATCCCTGTTTGCACGAAATATTTTCTCCCATCCTCTCACTTTCAATTTATATGTGTCCCTAGAAGTGAAGTGGGTCTCTTGAAGACAGTATATATATGGGTCTTGGTTTTATATCCATTCAGCCAGTCTATGTCTTTTGGTTGGGGCATTTAGTTCATTAACATTTAAGATAATTTTTGATATATATGTTCTTATTACCATTTTATTGATTGCTTTTGATTTGTTTTTGTTGCTCTTTTTTCTCTCCTTCTCTTGTTCTCTCCTCTTGTGGTTTGATGACTATCTTTAGTGTTGTATTTGAGTTGATTTTTCTTTGTGTATCAATTGTAGATTTTTGTTTTGCAGTTATTCTGAAGTTTTGATATGTGTCTATATGTATATGAGATTGTTTTAAGTTGTTGTTCTCTTAATTGCAAGTTCATCTCCAGTGTCCTGTATTTGTACCCACCTCTTCTCATGATTTCTGATTTTGGTGGTATAATTGTGCGTGGATGATTTTGTATCTTTACTGTATATATACCTTTCCTGTTGAGCCTTGTCATTTGTGGCATTTTTGTTTCCTGTTGCTGTCTTTTCTTTTCTGCCTAGAGAAGTTCCTTTAGTATTTGTTGTATGGCTGGTTTAGTGTTGCTGAATTCTCTTAGCTTTTGCTTATCTGTGAAGCTTTTGATTTGTCCTTCAAGTCTGAATGAGAGCCTTGCTGGGTAAAGTAATCTTGGTTGGAGGTTTTTCCCTTTCCTCATGTTAAGTTTATCATTTAAGTCCCTTCTAGTCTGCAGAGTTTCTGCTGAAAAATATGCCAATAACCTTATTGGGGTTCCCCTGTATGTCATTTGCTTCTTTTCCCTAGCTGCTTTAAAGATCTTCTCTTTGTCTTTAATTTTGGTCAGTTTGATTAATATCTATCTCAGTGTATTCCTCCTTGGGTTTATTTTATATGGTACTTGTTGTGTTTCCTGGATATAAGTGAGTGGTTCCTTTCCCATGTGAGGGAAGTTTTCGGCTATTATCTCTTGGAATATTTTTTTCTGTCCCCTTCTCTCTCTCTCCCCTCCTTCTGGCACCCCTATAATATGGATGTTGGTGCATTTAATGTTGTCCTAGAGTTCTCTGAGTCTCACTTCATTTGTTTTCAATCGTTTTTCTTTTCTGTTCTGCATCCATAATTTCTATTAATCTGTCCTCCACCTCACTTATTCGTTCTTCTGCCTCCTGTATAACGCTGTTAGCTGTTTCTAGTGAAATTTTTATCTCAGTTATTGTATTTTGCGTCTCCTCTTATTTACATTTTATATCTTGTATCTCTTTGCTCAGTGTTTTCTGTAAGTTATTAAACTTTGCCTCCAGTTTATTGCCAATGTATTTCATCATCTTAGCATTAACAATCTAAAGTCTTTTTCCTGGAGACTGAGAATCTCCTCATCACTTAGCTGATTTTCTAGAGTTTTTCCTTTCTCCAGCTTCTGAATTATACTTCTCTGTCTTTTCACTTCTATAGGTTTTTGGCATGGTGACCTTTTTACAGATAATAGAGTTGTAGCCTCTCTTCCTTCTGGTGTCTGCCCCCCTTGTGGCTGAAGTCAGTATGGGGGCTTGCTATAGGCTTCCTGATGGGAGGGGCTGATGCCTGCCCACTGGTAGGTGGAGCTGATTCTAATCCCTCTGGTGTGTGGGGCTTAGAGGCAGCTGTGTGCCTGAGGGGTCTTTAGGTAGCCTGTTTAGTGAAGGGTGGGGATGTGACCCCACCTGGATTGTTGTTTGTCCTGGGACTTCTCAGCACTGACTGATAGGTGGGGACAGATTTTCCCAAAACAGCCACCTCCAGAGAAGGGCAGGCTGCTGAATATTCCCAAGAGCTTTGCTTTCAATGTCCTTCCCTCACAAGAGGCCGCATTCACCCTTGTTTTCCAAGGATGTACTCCAAGAACTGCAGTCAGTTTTGACGCAGATTCCTATGGAGACTTTGCTTTGTCCTGGGACCCAGTGCACATGAAAGTCTTTGTGCACCTTTTAAGAATGGGGTCTCTGTTTCCCCCAGTCCCATGGAGCTCCTGCACACAAGCCCCACTGGTCTTCAATGCCAGATGCTCCAGGGGCTCTTAATCCCAGTGCCAGATCCCTACACGTGAGAGTTTGATGTGGGGCTCAGAACTCTCGCTCCTGTAGGTGAATCTCTCTGAGCCAGTTAGTTTCCAATCTGTGGGGCTTCCCACCCAGGAGGTATGTGGTTGTTTTTATCATGAATTCACCCCTCCTACCTCTTGACGTGGCCTCCTTTTTTCTTCTGGGGTAGGGTATCTTTTTTAAGGTTTCTGGTCCATTTGGGTGGAGATTGCTCAGCCTTTAGTTGTGAATTTTGTTGCTTTTAGGAGAGAAGTTGACCTCCAGTCCTTCTATTCCACCATCTTAATCCCATCCCACCTTTATGTCCTTCTTTTTAAAGTCTGTTTTGTCTGATATAAGTATTGCAAGTCATGCTTTTCTTTCTTTTCCATTGGTATGAAACATTTTTTACCACTCCCTCACTTTCAATCTATATGTTAACTATGTCCCATGGTGAGTCACTTGTAGACAGCAGATTGAAGGTTTTTGATCCAATCAGCCACTCTGTGCCTTTTTATTAGAGCATTCAGTCCATTGACATTTAAGGTGGTAATTGAAAACGTTTATTTATTGTCATTTTAAACCTCCTTTTCCAGCTGATTCTATGATTCTCCATTCTTCCTTTCTTTTTTTTTTTTTTTTTTTTTTTCGGTTGGATAGTCTCCAGTTATTTTCTGCTCGAGTACTTTTCTTTTCAACTTTTTTTTTAATGTAATGTTTGTCCTTGATTTGTGCTGACTCCGTTTTCTAAGTATGTTAACCCCTGCCTATAATTGTGTGTTTTAGCCTGACAGTCCTGTGGGTTTAAACACTTCATTACCATGATAAATTTTTTTTTAAAAAGTAAAAGGAAAAAAAAGAATCTATTCATTTCCTTAATTCCCTTGCCCCTTGTCCACGTTTTATGTTTTTGATGTATTTTTTTAAAAAATTTATTTTAAACGTCTTCATGATTAGTTCTCTGTGCTAGCTTAAGTGAGTGCTCTCAGATTGTTGTTTCCTCCATCCTAGTTCTTCCCCTCTCTCTTTTTTAATTTATAGAAGCTCTTTCAGTATTTCTTTTAGAATGGGTTTTGTATTGCTGTTTTCTGTTAGCTATTTTTTATTGGATAAATTTTTTATTTCTCCTTCTATTCTAAATGATATTCTTGCTGGATAGAGTATTCTAGGTGGCATTTTTTTTTTCCTTTCAGTGTTTTAAGTATCTCTTTCCATTCCCTCCTGGCCTGTAGAGTTACTGTAGAGAAATCAGCTGATAGTTGATTTGGGGTGTTCCCTTATAAGTGACACTTTGCTATTCTCTTGCTGCCTTTAGGATCCCCTCTTTATCATTAACTTTTGCCATTTTTGTTATAATGTGTCTTGGTGTGGGTCTATTTGGGTTCAACTTGTTTGGGGCCCTCTGTGCTTCCTGTATGTTTAACTCAGTATCCTTTAGGTTTAGAAAGTTTCCAGTGATAATTTCTTCAAATATATTTTCAATCCCCTTTTCTTTTTCTTCTCCTTCTGGAATTCCTATTATGCATAGATTGGCATACTTTATATTATCCCATAAGTCTATTATATTGCTTTCATGCTTCTCTCATTTGGTTTTCTGTCTGCTGTCCTGTTTGGGTGATTTACATTATTCTATCTTCCATGTCACTAATTCGATCCTCTGCATTATGCATTCTGGATTTTAATGGCCTAGCTCCATTTGCATCTCTGCAAATGAATTTTCTACTTTTTCTTGGCTCTCCCTCATATTTTATAGTTCCTTTTTGGGGAAAACTGCATTACTGTTTATATCCTCTCTTGATTCGTTCTTTATTTTCACTATCTCCCTTTCGAACTCCAAGTCTGTCAGAATGCACAGATCTGTTTCATTTTTGACAGCTTTAGGTGAGTTCTCCTGTTGCTTTAATTGGGAATGGTTTCTGAACTTCTTCATGTTGCTTGTGTTTTTCTTTTTTATGGTGGAGATGCACTCCCCATGGTCGGGCAGGGTTGGTCCTGGTGCTGCTGTGGAGTGCTTCCAAGCATGGGAGGTGTTGGATGGCCTGCTTTGAGGCAGTGGGGCATTTCCTGAAGGCAGGCAGGGTAGCCAGCTTGCTCTGAGGCAAGGGAGCACTTCCCAAGTGTGGGCAGGACTAGCAGGTACACACCACAGTAGAAGTGCTCTTCCTGTGGCTGGGCAGGGCTTGCCCTGGTGCTCCTCATCCACAGAGCTCTTCCCTAGGATGGAGGGTACTGGGTGTCTTGCTCCACAGGAGTGCAGCACTTCCCAATTGTGTGTGGGGCTAGCTGACTCAATCTGAGGCAAAGGAGTGCTTCCCATGGGTGGGTGTGTCTGGCAGGTGTGTGCCACAGTGGAAGTACATTTCCCATGGCCGGGAAGGGCTTTCCCTGGCACTCTTGGGACACAGAGCTCTTCCTGAGGGCAGATCATGGTGCCTTTAGGATGGGCAATCTGTGCCATGGGAGTGCAGCACTTCCCAAGGGTGGCCAGGGATAATCAGCTTGCTCTGAGGAAAATGAGCACTTCCCCATGGCTGGTGGGACTGGCAGGGGCACACTGTGGTGGAGGCACACTTCCCATAGCCAGACAGGGCTTGCCCTGGCCCTCTTGGGCCATGGAGCTCTTTCTGAGGGTGAGCGGTGCTGGGAAGCTTGATCCACAGGGTGGGGCACTTCCTGTATGTGGGTAGGCTGGGCTGGCGAAAGCCACAGTGATGGATGGCTTCTTGCAGGTGGTGAGGCCAGTTCTCAGGGATGGCAGGTGGTGTCTGGCCAGGTGTGTGCAGGATGGGGGAGGGGGATGTGATGGGAAGCTCTGCTCTCTGCTAGTTGGTGGGCAAATGTGCATGCTGGGGTGCAAGGAGTGTTATATGGTGGGCCACCACTCCTCCTCTTCCCACCCCAAAACACTGGTGCCTTGTCTCTCCTGCAGGTCCCGACCTTTTTCCCAGATCCCTCTATTATGCCTTTCCACTCCCCAGCCCTTAGTGGTTTGCCCATGATGCACAACTTCCTTGTCCCTCAGACCGTCTCCTCACTACCAACCCCATCCCGCCCCCAGGGACTAACCTCCAGGGCCTATGTCTTGGTGCCCAGCCCCCACCCAAGCATCTCAGTTGTTGGTGTCTGTGTCAGTGGTTCAGATGATCTGTGCAGCTCTCACTCTGCTTTTTAGATCTCAGACCTGCTGCTGCACTTTTCTCAGTGTCTGGAGATCCCTCTGACTTGGTTGATCTTTCCATTGTTTAGGTGACTTTCCAGGGTGTGGGTTCCCTTTCTCCTTCACAGCTCCCTCTTGGGAGCACCAGTCCTGTCCTGATTCCCCTTCTCTCACTCTCCTCTTTTATGTTATTTTACCCACTTATGTCAAGAGATTCTTGCCGTTTTGGGAGACTTAAGTTCTTCTGCCAGCATTCAGTTGTTCTGTGCTAGTCATTTTACGTGTAGATGTGTTTTGTTGTGTTTTGGGGTGAGGGTGAATGCTTCCCCCCTACTCTTCTGCCATCTCTCCTCGTTCCCCCTAGTGTTTATTTTTAAACAATTATATTTTTAACTTTTTTGAAGTATAGTTGTTTTACAATGTTCCTTCAATTTCTACCGTACACCAAAGTGACCCAATCATATAAATATATACATTTTTTATGCTATCTTCCATCATGTTCTATCCAATAGTTTGTGGACATAGTTACCTGTGCTGTGCAATAGGATCCCATTGCTGATCCATTCCAAATGCAATGGTTTCCACCTACCAACCTCAAACTCCCCCACCATCCCATGCCAAACACAAGTCTTCTCTTTATGTCCGTGATCAACAATATTTTTTAATGTTTCTAAGATTCTTAGAGGAAGAAGAAAACATAGATGCCCATAAATGGTCTTTTCTACCTCTGAAATTAATTTAAGCTGCTGGTGTCCCTTTTAGCTCTGAAGCCAAATCTGAAGGCACATAATGAAAGAGGGTGTTTTGTTCACACATACACATCACACAAATGAACTTTGTATTGAACAATTATGAGATACAGAGTGAAGAGGCAACACAAGGAACTCAACTGTTCTTGATGAGATTGTGGCTAATCATTGGACTTGAAGTAACCAGCATGGAAATCTGAACTTTGAATTTCAATCTTCTGATGGGAAACACTTTCCCTACTCTGCATCTCCTGGAAGACAATCTCCTGTCTTGTCTTTTCCTTCTTTTGTCTTAACCTCCACTTAGTGCTATAAACAAGAGAAATTACCTTTAACTAACTATTTTATAACTGACAAATTAACAATCTAGAATGAAATTGTAGTGACAGCTGGGTCCTATTGCACAGCACAGGTAACTATGTCCACAAACTATTGGATAGAACATGATGGAAGATAGCATAAAAAATGTATATATTTATATGATTGGGTCACTTTGGTGTACGGTAGAAATTGAAGGAACATTGTAAAACAACTATACTTCAAAAAAGTTAAAAATATAATTGTTTAAAAATAAACACTAGGGGGAACGAGGAGAGATGGCAGAAGAGTAGGGGGGAAGCATTCACCCTCACCCCAAAACACAACAAAACACATCTACACGTAAAATGACTAGCACAGAACAACTGAATGCTGGCAGAAGAACTTAAGTCTCCCAAAACGGCAAGAATCTCTTGACATAAGTGGGTAAAATAACATAAAAGAGAGTGAGAGAAGGGGAATCAGGACAGGACTGGTGCTCCCAAGAGGGAGCTGTGAAGGAGAAAGGGAACCCACACCCTGGAAAGTCACCTAAACAATGGAAAGATCAACCAAGTCAGAGGGATCTCCAGACACTGAGAAAAGTGCAGCAGCAGGTCTGAGATCTAAAAAGCAGAGTGAGAGCTGCACAGATCATCTGAACCACTGACACAGACACCAACAACTGAGATGCTTGGGTGGGGGCTGGGCACCAAGACATAGGCCCTGGAGGTTAGTCCCTGGGGGCGGGATGGGGTTGGTAGTGAGGAGACGGTCTGAGGGACAAGGAAGTTGTGCATCATGGGCAAACCACTAAGGGCTGGGGAGTGGAAAGGCATAATAGAGGGATCTGGGAAAAAGGTCGGGACCTGCAGGAGAGACAAGGCACCAGTGTTTTGGGGTGGGAAGAGGAGGAGTGGTGGCCCACCATATAACACTCCTTGCACCCCAGCATGCACATTTGCCCACCAACTAGCAGAGAGCAGAGCTTCCCATCACATCCCCCTCCCCCATCCTGCACACACCTGGCCAGACACCACCTGCCATCCCTGAGAACTGGCCTCACCACCTGCAAGAAGCCATCCATCACTGTGGCTTTCGCCAGCCCAGCCTACCCACATACAGGAAGTGCCCCACCCTGTGGATCAAGCTTCCCAGCACCGCTCACCCTCAGAAAGAGCTCCATGGCCCAAGAGGGCCAGGGCAAGCCCTGTCTGGCTATGGGAAGTGTGCCTCCACCACAGTGTGCCCCTGCCAGTCCCACCAGCCATGGGGAAGTGCTCATTTTCCTCAGAGCAAGCTGATTATCCCTGGCCACCCTTGGGAAGTGCTGCACTCCCATGGCACAGATTGCCCATCCTAAAGGCACCATGATCTGCCCTCAGGAAGAGCTCTGTGTCCCAAGAGTGCCAGGGAAAGCCCTTCCCGGCCATGGGAAATGTACTTCCACTGTGGCACACACCTGCCAGACACACCCACCCATGGGAAGCACTCCTTTGCCTCAGATTGAGTCAGCTAGCCCCACACACAATTGGGAAGTGCTGCACTCCTGTGGAGCAAGACACCCAGTACCCTCCATCCTAGGGAAGAGCTCTGTGGATGAGGAGCACCAGGGCAAGCCCTGCCCAGCCACAGGAAGAGCACTTCTACTGTGGTGTGTACCTGCTAGTCCTGCCCACACTTGGGAAGTGCTCCCTTGCCTCAGAGCAAGCTGGCTACCCTGCCTGCCTTCAGGAAATGCCCCACTGCCTCAAAGCAGGCCATCCAACACCTCCCATGCTTGGAAGCACTCCACAGCAGCACCAGGACCAACCCTGCCCGACCATGGGGAGTGCATCTCCACCATAAAAAAGAAAAACACAAGCAACATGAAGAAGTTCAGAAACCATTCCCAATTAAAGCAACAGGAGAACTCACCTAAAGCTGTCAAAAATGAAACAGACCTGTGCATTCTGACAGACTTGGAGTTCGAAAGGGAGATAGTGAAAATAAAGAACGAATCAAGAGAGGATATAAACAGTAATGCAGTTTTCCCCAAAAAGGAACTATAAAATATGAGGGAGAGCCAAGAAAAAGTAGAAAATTCATTTGCAGAGATGCAAATGGAGCTAGGCCATTAAAATCCAGAATGCATAATGCAGAGGATCGAATTAGTGACATGGAAGATAGAATAATGTAAATCACCCAAACAGGACAGCAGACAGAAAACCAAATGAGAGAAGCATGAAAGCAATATAATAGACTTATGGGATAATATAAAGTATGCCAATCTATGCATAATAGGAATTCCAGAAGGAGAAGAAAAAGAAAAGGGGATTGAAAATATATTTGAAGAAATTATCACTGGAAACTTTCTAAACCTAAAGGATACTGAGTTAAACATACAGGAAGCACAGAGGGCCCCAAACAAGTTGAACCCAAATAGACCCACACCAAGACACATTATAACAAAAATGGCAAAAGTTAATGATAAAGAGGGGATCCTAAAGGCAGCAAGAGAATAGCAAAGTGTCAGTTATAAGGGAACACCCCAAATCAACTATCAGCTGATTTCTCTACAGTAACTCTACAGGCCAGGAGGGAATGGAAAGAGATACTTAAAACACTGAAAGGAAAAAAAAAATGCCACCTAGAATACTCTATCCAGCAAGAATATCATTTAGAATAGAAGGAGAAATAAAAAATTTATCCAATAAAAAATAGCTAACAGAAAACAGCAATACAAAACCCATTCTAAAAGAAATACTGAAAGAGCTTCTATAAATTAAAAAAGAGAGAGGGGAAGAACTAGGATGGAGGAAACAACAATCTGAGAGCACTCACTTAAGCTAGCACAGAGAACTAATCATGAAGACGTTTAAAATAAATTTTTTAAAAAAATACATCAAAAACATAAAACGTGGACAAGGGGCAAGGGAATTAAGGAAATGAATAGATTCTTTTTTTTCCTTTTACTTTTTAAAAAAAAATTTATCATGGTAATGAAGTGTTTAAACCCACAGGACTGTCAGGCTAAAACACACAATTATAGGCAGGGGTTAACATACTTAGAAAACGGAGTCAGCACAAATCAAGGACAAACATTACATTAAAAAAAAAGTTGAAAAGAAAAGTACTCGAGCAGAAAATAACTGGAGACTATCCAACCGAAAAAAAAAAAAAAAAAAAAAAAGAAAGGAAGAATGGAGAATCATAGAATCAGCTGGAAAAGGAGGTTTAAAATGACAATAAATAAACGTTTTCAATTACCACCTTAAATGTCAATGGACTGAATGCTCTAATAAAAAGGCACAGAGTGGCTGATTGGATCAAAAACCTTCAATCTGCTGTCTACAAGTGACTCACCATGGGACATAGTTAACATATAGATTGAAAGTGAGGGAGTGGTAAAAAATGTTTCATACCAATGGAAAAGAAAGAAAAGCATGACTTGCAATACTTATATCAGACAAAACAGACTTTAAAAAGAAGGACATAAAGGTGGGATGGGATTAAGATGGTGGAATAGAAGGACTGGAGGTCAACTTCTCTCCTAAAAGCAACAAAATTCACAACTAAAGGCTGAGCAATCTCCACCCAAATGGACCAGAAACCTTAAAAAAGATACCCTACCCCAGAAGAAAAAAGGAGGCCACGTCAAGAGGTAGGAGGGGTGAATTCATGATAAAAACAACCACATACCTCCTGGGTGGGAAGCCCCACAGATTGGAAACTAACTGGCTCAGAGAGATTCACCTACAGGAGCGAGAGTTCTGAGCCCCACATCAAACTCTCACGTGTAGGGATCTGGCACTGGGATTAAGAGCCCCTGGAGCATCTGGCATTGAAGACCAGTGGGGCTTGTGTGCAGGAGCTCCATGGGACTGGGGGAAACAGAGACCCCATTCTTAAAAGGTGCACAAAGACTTTCATGTGCACTGGGTCCCAGGACAAAGCAAAGTCTCCATAGGAATCTGCGTCAAAACTGACTGCAGTTCTTGGAGTACATCCTTGGAAAACAAGGGTGAATGCGGCCTCTTGTGAGGGAAGGACATTGAAAGCAAAGCTCTTGGGAATATTCAGCAGCCTGCCCTTCTCTGGAGGTGGCTGTTTTGGGAAAATCTGTCCCCACCTATCAGTCAGTGCTGAGAAGTCCCAGGACAAACAACAATCCAGGTGGGGTCACATCCCCACCCTTCACTAAACAGGCTACCTAAAGACCCCTCAGGCACACAGCTGCCTCTAAGCCCCACACACCAGAGGGATTAGAATCAGCTCCACCTACCAGTGGGCAGGCATCAGCCCCTCCCATCAGGAAGCCTATAGCAAGCCCCCATACTGACTTCAGCCACAAGGGGGGCAGACACCAGAAGGAAGAGAGGCTACAACTCTATTATCTGTAAAAAGGTCACCATGCCAAAAACCTATAGAAGTGAAAAGACAGAGAAGTATAATTCAGAAGCTGGAGAAAGGAAAAACTCTAGAAAATCAGCTAAGTGATGAGGAGATTCTCAGTCTCCAGGAAAAAGACTTTAGATTGTTAATGCTAAGATGATGAAATACATTGGCAATAAACTGGAGGCAAAGTTTAATAACTTACAGAAAACACTGAGCAAAGAGATACAAGATATAAAATGTAAATAAGAGGAGACGCAAAATACAATAACTGAGATAAAAATTTCACTAGAAACAGCTAACAGCGTTATACAGGAGGCAGAAGAACGAATAAGTGAGGTGGAGGACAGATTAATAGAAATTATGGATGCAGAACAGAAAAGAAAAACGATTGAAAACAAATGAAGTGAGACTCAGAGAACTCTAGGACAACATTAAATGCACCAACATCCATATTATAGGGGTGCCAGAAGGAGGGGAGAGAGAGAGAAGGGGACAGAAAAAAATATTCCAAGAGATAATAGCCGAAAACTTCCCTCACATGGGAAAGGAACCACTCACTTATATCCAGGAAACACAACAAGTACCATATAAAATAAACCCAAGGAGGAATACACTGAGATAGATATTAATCAAACTGACCAAAATTAAAGACAAAGAGAAGATCTTTAAAGCAGCTAGGGAAAAGAAGCAAATGACATACAGGGGAACCCCAATAAGGTTATTGGCATATTTTTCAGCAGAAACTCTGCAGACTAGAAGGGACTTAAATGATAAACTTAACATGAGGAAAGGGAAAAACCTCCAACCAAGATTACTTTACCCAGCAAGGCTCTCATTCAGACTTGAAGGACAAATCAAAAGCTTCACAGATAAGCAAAAGCTAAGAGAATTCAGCAACACTAAACCAGCCATACAACAAATACTAAAGGAACTTCTCTAGGCAGAAAAGAAAAGACAGCAACAGGAAACAAAAATGCCACAAATGACAAGGCTCAACAGGAAAGGTATATATACAGTAAAGATACAAAATCATCCACGCACAATTATACCACCAAAATCAGAAATCATGAGAAGAGGTGGGTACAAATACAGGACACTGGAGATGAACTTGCAATTAAGAGAACAACAACTTAAAACAATCTCATATACATATAGACACATATCAAAACTTCAGAATAACTGCAAAACAAAAATCTACAATTGATACACAAAGAAAAATCAACTCAAATACAACACTAAAGATAGTCATCAAACCACAAGAGGAGAGAACAAGAGAAGGAGAGAAAAAAGAGCAACAAAAACAAATCAAAAGCAATCAATAAAATGGTAATAAGAACATATATATCAAAAATTATCTTAAATGTTAATGAACTAAATGCCCCAACCAAAAGACATAGACTGGCTGAATGGATATAAAACCAAGACCCATATATATACTGTCTTCAAGAGACCCACTTCACTTCTAGGGACACATATAAATTGAAAGTGAGAGGATGGGAGAAAATATTTCGTGCAAACAGGGATCAAAAGAAAGCTGGAGTAGCGATACTCATAACAGACAAAATAGACTTTAAAAGGAAGAATACATTAAGGGACAAAGACGGTCATTACATAATGATCAAAGGATCATTCTAAGAAGATGATATAACAGTTTTAAATATCTATGCACCCAACACAGGTTCACCACAATATATAAGGCTACTGCTAACAACCGTAAAAGGACAAATCGACAATAACACAATAATAATGGGGAAATTTAACACCCCACTTGCTGCAATGGACAGATCACACAGACAGAAAAACAATAAGGAAACTCAGGCCCTGAATAATGCATTAAAACAGATGGACCTAATAGATATTTATAGGACAGTGCTTCCAAAAGCAGCAGAACACGCATTCTTCTCAAGTGCACATGGAACATTCTCTAAGACTGATCACATCCCAGGCTACAAATCCAACCTCTGTAACTTCAAGAAAATTGAGATCATATCAAGCATCTTTTCTGACGACAACACTATACGACTGAAAATCAACAACAAGAAAAAATCTGCAAAAAACACAAACACGTGGAGACTAAACAGCATGCTACTAAACAACCAATGGATCACTGAAGAAATCAAAGAGGAAATTAAAAAAAAATACCTAGAAGCAAATGACAATGAAGATAAGACACTCCAAAACTTATGGGATGTGGCAAAAGCCATTCTAAGAGGAAAGCTTATAGCAATACAAGCCCACCTCAGGAAACAAGAAAAAGCTCAAATAAAGCTAACTTTACATCTAAAGCAGCTCAAGAGAGAAGAACAGACAAGACCTAAAGTTAGTAGAAGGAAAGAAATAAAGATCAGACCAGAAATCAATGAAATGCAAATGAAGAAAACCATAGAAAAGATCAATGAAACGAAAAGCCGGTTCTTTGAAAAGATCAACACAATTGATAAACCCTTAGCCAGACATATCAAGGAAAAAAGAGAGAGGACTCAAATCAATACAATTAGAAATGAAAAAGGAGAAGTAACAACGGACATCACAGAAATACAAAGGATCATAAGACACTACTATATGCAACTATGCGCCAATAAAATGGAAAACCTAGAAGAAATGGACAAATTCTTAGGAAAGTACAATCTTCCAAGACTCAACCAAGATGAAACAGAGAAGATGAACGGACCAACCACAAGAACTGCAATTAAAACTGTGATTGAAAAACTTCCAACAAACAAAAGTCCAGGACCAGTTGGCTTCACAGGCGAATTCTATCAAACATTTAGACACGAACTAACACCTCTCCTTCTGAAACTATTTCAAGAAATTTCAGAGGAAGGGATACTCCAAAACTCATTCTGTGAGGCCACCATCACCCTGATACCAAAACCAGACAAAGATACCACAAAAAAAAAGAAAACCACAGGCCAATTTCACTGATGAACTTCGATGCAAAAAATCCTCAACAAAATACCAGCAAACCACATCCAACAATACAGTAAAAGGGCTGTACATCCTGTTCAAGTGGGATTTATCCCAGGGATGCAAGGGTTCTTCAGTATCCACAAATCCATCAGTGTGCTACACCACCTTATCAAACTGAAGAATAGAAACAATATGATCCTCCCAATAGACACAGAAAAAAGCCTTTAACAAAATCCAACACCCATTTCTGAGAAAAACCCTTCAGAAAGTGGGCATAGAGGGAACCTACCTCAACATCATAAAGGCCATATATGACAAACTCACAGCTAACATAATTTTCAATGGTGAAAAGCTGAAAGAATTCCCTCTGAGATCAGGAACAAGACAGGGATATCCGCTCTCACCACTACACTTCAACATAGTTTTGGAAGTCCTAGCCACAGCAATCAGAGAAGTAAAAGAGATAAAAGGAATCCAAATTGGAATGGAAGAAGTAAAACCATCACTGGTTGCAGATGACATGACACTATACCCAGAGAATCCTAAAGACTCTACCAGAAAACTGGTAGAGCTCATTCATGAATTTGGCAAAGTCACCAGATACAAAATTAATACGCAGGCATTGATGGAATTTCAACCTACAAACAATGAAAGATCAGAAAGAGGAATTAGGGAAGCAATCCCTTTTACCATCACATCCAAAAGAATAAAATACCTAGTATCTTCTCAACAGCAAAATCCAATTTATGGGGAAACGTCAATCTTCCTACAATAGGAAAATTTGGCAATTGGATTGACTACTCTGTGCTCCCCTACTGTCCCCGGCAAATCAAATTAACATTTATTTATGTTTCAGCAAACCATCAAAAGTACTTTAATAATGAGATACTGCATTGAGAAGATAAGCATTCTGGACTTTACTAAAACTAAACATTAGAAATTAATGTTTGTAGTTCTGGAAGACAAGAAGCCAAGAATTGGAAGCCACCTAAATGTCCATCCATAGAAGATGGAATAAAGAAGATCTGGTACACACATGTAGTGTGCTACTCAATATAAAAAAAGAATAATACAATGCCTTTTGCAGCAACCTGGATGTATTTAGAGTTTATCTTATTAAGTAAAGTAAGCCAGACAGAGAAAGACAAATATCCTATGATATTACTCATATGTGTGATCTAAAAAAAATGATATAAATGAACTTATGCACAAATCAGAAACAGACCTGCAGTCATAGAAAACAATTAGGCTTGCAAAAGTGGAAAGGGAGTGGGATAAATTAGGAGGTTGGGATTAACACGTACACAATGCTATATATAAAATAGATAACTAACGAGGACTAGTTGCATAGCATGGGGAAATATACTCAATATTTTTGTAATACATATAAAGAGAAAGAATCTGAAAAAAAATATAATTGAATATCTTTGCTATACACTTTAACACAACATTATAGGACAACTGTACTTCAAATAAAAGTTTTAAAAAATTAAGAAACCAATGCCCAAGAATAGATGTCCATAATAAAATATAAATATATATATATGTATATTTCCAAAAATTGTGAAAATCCAAATATAATAATAATATAAAACGTTGCAAAAAAAAAAAAAAACAAAATTAAAACAAACACATGCATACAAAAAATTGATGTTTTGAAGACCACAAGTTGAATGCATGTTGTGGGTAATGTCACATTTAGGGGTATGAAGGAATAAATGGACAAGAGATATGACTAAAGGGAATGATATTGAGCTAATAACAATGACCAATTAAGGGATACTTAGGAAAGTGCTAGAGAAATGGGTGATCAACACAAAATTTTTAAGGCAATTACTGAAAATGTCAGTGAGTGAAAGGAGAACATGTTTAGGTGATTCTCACTTGTCCAAAAGGTTACTGTTTCTGAAAAGAATCCCCAGTGCCAATTTCATGTCTCTGTTTCTCAGGCTGTAGATGAAAGGGTTCAGCATGGGGATGACCACTGTGTACATCATGGAAGCAATGATGTCTTTGTTATGGGACTGGCCTGATGAGGAGGAAAAGTACACTGCCATCATTGTCCCATAGAACAGAGAAACCACAGAGAGGTGGGAGCCACAGGTGGACAAGGCTTTGCAGATCCTTTTAGTAGAGGGGACCCTCAGGATGGAAAGACCAATGTGGCCATAAGAGACCAGGATGCCACTCAATGGAAAAATGACAACTGCAGACTCTTCAGTGAATATGACCAGCTCATTGAGAGAGGTGTCTGAGCAGGACAGCTCGAGTAGTTTGGGGAGGCTACAGGAAAAGTGGGGAATGATGCTGTCAGCACAGAAGGATGCCTGGCCCAGCAGGAGGGTGTTAGGAAGGGCACTGGAACAGGAGAGAATCCAGGAGCCACTCACCAGCAGAACACAGAGTCCTCCTCTCATGACAGAGGTGTAGTGGAGAGGGTGATAGATGGCTATATACCTGTCATAGGTCATCACCATGAGGAGGAGATTATCAACACAACCAAAAATCATATAAAAATACACCTGTGAAGGGCACACTGGATAGGTGATGGGCGGGTTCTGGGTTTGCATGTTCATCAGCATCTTAGGGACAGTGACAGTTGAAAAGGAGATGCCTGTGAGGGCCAAGTGTCTGAGGAAGAAGTACATGGGGGTGTGGAGGCGAGGATCCAGCCTGATGAGCAGGATGATGAGCAGGTTGCCCAGCACTGTGGTCAGGTACATGCCCAGGAACAGGGCAAAGAAGAAGCCCTGCTTCTCTGTCTGGATGGGGAGCCCCAGGAGGAGGAATTCAGACACATGGCTCTGGTTCCCCCTCCTCATGCTCATTTTCTCTCTTCTGGGAATGAAGAGTATTGGGAAATGTCAGGAATTTAGAAGTACTGAGCATAGCAGTTACCACCTGGTCACATGGTTTCTCAGAGTGACTGTGTCAGTGTACAGATAGGTCTTAGTGCACTGCAATCATGCACTGATGCCTCATCCATTCTGGTGAGAGCAGCACAACTTGCTTTGTCTGAACACTGACTATCATATGGAGAAAGTATATGACTTCAATCAAACACTTCTGTGGAAGTAAGTAATAGCTCATTCTTTGTTCTACATAGTGGAGTCACTATGATAGACAGTAGGGAGAGAGTAATAAATAAGACACAGTCCTTTCAATGGATCTACAGTCAGGCTGCTTATGTGTTTGTGTCTGTCTTACACAACTATTCATGGATGAACACACACACACACACCACTTAAAATATTATTGGGAAATTGGTGTACCATGTACAAAACGAACTGACCAACACATAACTCACTTCTTCTCATTAGAGGGACTACAATAAGGAAGGAAGGAAGGAAAGAAGGAAGGAAAGAAGGAAAGAAAGAAAGAAGGAAGGAAGGAAGGAAGGAAGGAAGGAAGGAAGGAAGGAAGGAAGGAAGGAAAGAAAGAAAGAAAGAAAGAAAGAAAGAAAGAAAGAAAGAAAGAAAGAAAGAAAGAAAGAAAGAAAAAGAAAAAAGAAAAAAAAAGGAAGGAAGGGAGGAAGGAAGAAAGTGTCAAACATTATGACAGTCCCTCAAAAAATTAAACATAGAATTACCATATGATTCAGAAATTTTACTTCTGGGTATATAACCAAAGGAGTTAAAGCAGGCGCCAAAGAGTTATTTATACAGCCATGTTCAAAACAGCGTTATTCACATTAGCCAATAGATGGAAACAACCCATGTCCTTTAACAAATGAATGGATAAGTAAAATGTGGCCTATATATTCAATGGAATATTATCAACCTTAAAAAGGAAATAAATCCTGACAAAAACACAACATGAATGGCCCTTGAAGACCTTATGCTAAGTAACATCAATGCAATCACAAAAGTGTAAATACCACAAGATTCCATTTATATGAGGTAGATTAATTGTCAATTTAATAGAGTCAAAAAATGGAATGGTGACAGCCAGGGGCTGTGGTGGAAGGAAAATGGGTATCTAATATTTAGTGGGTTTAGAGATTCCATTTGGGAAGATTAAAAATTTCTTGGAGTTCCTATTCTGGCTCAGTGGTAATGAACCCAACTAGCATACACAAGGATGTGGGTTCAATCTCTGGCCCTGATCAGGGGGTTAAGGATTCAGTGTTGTGGTGAGCTGCAGTGTTGGTAGCAGACACGGCTGGGATCCCACATTGCTGTGGCTATGGTATAGGTCAGCAGCTGCAGATCTGGATCAACAACTAGCCTAGGAATTCCCATGTGCCATAGGTGCAATCCTTAAAAAAATCTGAGCTTGGTGTTAATAGATGCAGACTATTGCCTTTTTAATAGATTAGCAATGAAATCCTGTTTTGTAGCACTGGGAACTACATCTAATCACTTATGATGGAGCATGAAAATGTGAGAAAAAAGAATGTATACATGTATGTATAACTCGGTCACCATGCTGTACAGTATAAAATTTATGAAACACTGTAAACCAGCTATAATGGAAAAAAATAAAAATGAATATATAGAAATGGGAGGCAAGATGGTGGAAGAGTAAGAGGACACGTTCACCATCTCCCACATTAAAAAAAAAAACACACATCTACATGTAAAATGACTCACACAGAATATCAACTGAATGGTGACAGAAGAACTTAAACCTCCAAAAAGGGCAAGAAACTCTTGACATAACTAGGTAGAACAAAAGAAGAAAAAAAGAGAAAATGAATCAGGACGGGACAAGCATTCCTGAGAGGGAGCTGTGAAGGAGAAAGGCAACCCACACCCTGGGAAGCCACCTAACCCTCTGAAAAATCAGCAGAATCAGAGGGATCTCAAAGATACTGAGGAAAACATCAAAATCAAAGTGAGAGAAGCACAGATAATCTGAACCACTTGTGCAAACACCACAGCAGGAGAAGCCCATGTTGGTGGCTCAGTGCTGAGACTTAGACTCTGGGCAGTCCCTGCGAGCTGGCTGGGGTTGGGGGTGCAGAGACAGCCTACATGTCAAGGAAGCAGTGTGTCATGCTGGGGGGTAAGTGGTACACTAGGGCTGGGGTATGGAAAGCCAAGGCAGAGGGAACATGGGAGAAGGTCCAGACCCACAGGAGACATAAGGTGCCATTACTGGGGCAGAGAGAGGAGAAAGGGTGGGCCAATGCCATAGAAAACTCCTTGTGTCCCAGCATGCCCACGCTTGACCCTGCAATTGCAGAGGGGAGACTGTCCCTGGCACAGCACACCACCCCTCCTGAAGTGGCACATACACACTCTGGGCCACACCCTGACCTGCAAGAAGCCACTCACCATGTTGTAGCATGCCAAGCCATGCCCCAATCTGGGGAAAGTCCTGCACTGCTCAACATTCCTCCAAGCTGCCCTGCCCAACCCCACAGGAAGCCATGCACTGCTTTGCCTCACTCATGGCCCTGCCTCAACCAGTGAGAAGCCACACACTGAGGCTTTGCAGTGCTATGGGTGTGATCCAGCCTGCCCTCAACCTGGGGAATCTGTGTGCTGCTCTACATAGCACCCTGCTCCCTTGCCCTGCCCCTGTGAGAAGCTGCATGCTGATTTGAGGTACTCTGGGCCCATCCCCTATCCATGGGAAGCCCGCATCACTCCAGGCCACCTCACCTCACAGGAAGCCATGCTACCCACCCTAGACTGTGCCTCTCATGTGCAGCCCTCATGACCCGAGGTCTATTGCTGGCCCACCATAGACCTCATGTCTTCAGCAGTGGGAAGCCGCTTGCTAGCCCATGATGGACTGGACCTGCTGGTGCTGGGAGCAAACCACCATAATTATTCCTGACTGCAGAAGTGGACATGGCCTACTACAGCTAGGGATATCTGAAAAAAAATCACTTGCACCCCAAATAACTTCAGAAGTCATCACAGAGAAGTACACTACAAGTGAACACAATTTGATATTTCTCTCACTCCCCTGAGACCACACACACCCTGAAGCTGCCACTGCCAAACATTCTGGAAGGGTCCCAGATGCTTGATCACTGTCCCTTCTGAAGAACCTACAAGTAAGAGTGCCTTGTTGAGCACATCCTATGGGGGCTAAGCAGTACCAGGTGTTTCTTGCATGATTTAGAGCTGGTAGGGGCAAACCACCACAGTTACCTCTGGCTCCAGAGGTGGTAGTGGCCCACCACTCGGGGTTGGTGAACAGGCACCACTTGTAGTCCCATTCACCTCAAGGGCATCACAGAGGAAGGCATTGTGACCAAATCAAATGTTGGTGCTCTTGCACCCTTGCAAACACACAAGTCCTGCTCCTGCCACTGCTGAATGCTCAGGGAAGTACCCATATGCCAGATCTCTGTCACTTCCCAGGATCCTACAACTAGGATGAGCCTGTGCAGCACCACGTATGTGGGCTATGTTAGACCAATCACCCATGTACGTGGTCTACAGTTGGCAGAGGCAAACCATGGCAGTTGTCACAGAAGCTAGAGATGGTTATGGCCCACTCCCACTAGGGTTCCCTGAATTGGCATCACCTGTGGTTCAAACCACTTCAAATGAGGACATTGCAATCAAACACAAGCTTTTATTCTTCACAGTCCCCTGAGAATTCACACATTCTGCTGCAGCTACAGCCAAATTCTCTGGTCACCTTCTAGAGCTCATTACCACTGACCAGTGCCCTGAAAATAGGAGTAACTTGTGCTACCTCCCTGCAGGTCTCTGATTGTGTTGGCCCCAATGATCATGCACTGAATGCTAGCCCTACCCCTTGCCCCCTTTTCCCTGAAAACACACTGGGCATCCTGGGGATAATATACTGCTAACACCAAAGAAAGAGACAGCAAAGAGTCAAATGCCCACACCAAAATAATAATAATAATAATAATAATAATAATAATAATAATAATAATAATAATAATTACCCTCTCCCAAAAATACAAAGGAGTATTCTTGAATAGAAATAGACATACAAGACTACAGTTTGGCTTCACCAAATTCACAGGAAAAATAAATACAAGCAAGATGAAGAAGCTCAGAAATCATTACAGTTAAAACAACAAGAGAACTCACTAAAAGCAGTCGACAATGAAATAGAGCTCTGCAGTCTGACAGACTTGGAGTTCAAAAGAGAGAGAGTGAAAATACTGAAGGAATTAAGAGAGGATAGGAACAGTACTGCAGATTCTCTCAGAAAGAAACTATAAAATATAAGGAGGAGCCAATAAAAACTAGAAAATTCATCTTCAGAGATACAAACTGAACTAAAGGCAATAAAGACCAGAATGAATAATGCAGAGGAACAAATTACTGACATGGAAGATACAATAATGGAAATTAACCAATCAGGTCAGCAGGCAGAAAACCAACTGAAAAAAAACAGGAAAGTAATATAAGAGACCTATGGGATAATATAAGGCAGGCCTATCTTACACATTATAGGATTTCCAGAAGGACAAGATAAAGAAAAGGGGATTGAAAATATATTTAAATGAATTATGACTGAAAACTTTCCAAATCTAAAGGATACTGATATTGAGATACAGGAAGCACAGAGGGCCCCAAACAAACTGAACCCAAACAGGCCCACACCAAGACATATTATAATAAAAATGGCAAAATTTATAAAGAGAGAATTCTAAAGGCAGCAAGAGAAAAGAAAAGCATTAATTATAAAGGAACCCCCAGAAGGCTATCAGATGATTTCTCTACAAAAAAAGTACAGGCCAGGAGGGAGTGGCAAGATATAAGTAATTTGCTGAAAGGAAAAAAAATTGCAACCTAGAATAATCTATCCAGCAAAAAAATCATTTAATATATAAAGGGAAATAAGGAATTTATCCAACAAACAAAAGCTAAAAGAGAACAGAAATACAAAACTCATTCTAAAAGAAATACTGAAAGGGCTTCTATAAATAAAAAAAAGAGAGAGAGAAAATCTAGAATGGAGGAAACCACAATAGGAAAGCATTCGCTTAAATAAACCAGCATACTGATCTAAACATGAATATTTTAAAAGAAAAAGAAAAAAGACATCAAATTCATACAATTTGCACAAGAGAGGCAATAAAATATCGATTCTTTTTCATTTATTTAGGGATGTGTTTTAGCTTATATGAATATCAGGTTAAAGCAAACAGGTATATAAAGGGGTTAAAATCCTTAAAAAACAGGACAACCACAAATCAAAACCAAACATTACCTTCACAAAAACTGAAAACTATCAAACATAAAATACATGGAAATCATCCAACCAAGAAAAGAAAGGAAGAGAAACATAGAGTCATCTGCAAAACAAGGTTTAAAATGGCAAAAATACATATCTATTAATAATCACTTAAAATATCAATGGTTTGAATGCACCAATCAAAAGATACAGAGTGGCAGATTGGATAAAAAAGCAAAACCTACAATCTGCTGCCTACAAGAGACTCACCTTAGGGCAAAGGACACTTATAGATTGAATGTGAGGGGAAGTGTTTCATGGCAATGGACAAGACAGGAAAGCAAGAGTTGCAATACTTATATTGGACAAAATAGACTTTAAAACACAGGCCATAAAGAAAGACAAAGAAGGACACTCTTTAATGGCTAAAGGATCCTTTCAAAAAGAGGATATCATAATCATCAATATATATGCCCCTAATATAGAAGCACCCAGATACCTAGAACAAATAGAAAAAGACATAAAAAGAGAAATTGATGGGAATACAATCATAGGAGGTGACTTTAACACCCCACTTACATCAATGGACAGATCCTCTAGACAAAAATAAATAAAGCAAAAGGGATTCTAAAGGCAACAATAGAAAAGTGAGACTTAATCAACACTTTCAGGATATTACATTCAAAAAGCTCAGAATATATCTTCTTCTCAAGTGCACATGGAATATTGTCAAGAATTGATCATTTATTGGGGCACAAATCAAACCTCAACAAATTTAAGAGTACAGAAATTATTTCAAGTATCTTCTCTGACCACAATGGCATGAAAGTAGAAATCAACCACAGGAAAAGAAATTAGAACAAACCTACTCCATGGAGAATAAACAACATGCACTAAAAAAAACAATGGGTTAATGGGGAAAATCAAGAAGGAAATTAAAAATACCTTGAGACAAATGATAATGAAGACACAACCTCTAAAATCTATGGGGTGCCACAAAAGCAGTGTTCTGAGGGAAGTTCATAGCAATACAGGCCTTCCTCAAAAAAGAAGAAAAATCTCAAATCAACAAATTAACCCACCACCTAAATGAATTGGAAAAAGAAGAACAAGCAAAATATAAAGTCAACAGAAGGAAGGAAATCATAAATATGAAAGAGGAAATCGATAAAATAGAGTTTCAAAAAACAATAGAAAAAATCAATCAAATCAAGATCTGGTTCTTTGAAAAGGTAAACAACATTGACAAACCTCTGGCTTGACTCATCAAGAATAGGAGAGAAAAAAAAAACAAATAAAATAATAAATAAAAAAGGAGAAGCCACAACAGATATTGCAGAAATAAAAAAAAAAAAAATGAGCGAATACTATCAACAATTACATGCCATCAAATTCAACAACCTAGAAGAAGTGGACACATTTCTAGAGATCTACAGCCTGCCAAAATTGAATTGAGAAGAAATAGATCAAATGAACAGACCAATCACTAGAAATAAAATTGAGTATGTCATAAAAACACTCCCTACAAATAAAAGTCCATGAACTGATGGCATCACAGGTGAATTCTACCAAACTTACAAAGAGGAACTCATACCCTTCCTCCTTAAACTTTTTCACAATGTTGAAGGAAAGGAATACTCCCAAATATATTTTATGATGCCACCATCACCCTAAAACCAAAATTAGAAAAAGATTCCACCAAAAAAGAAAACTATAGACCAATATCTTTGATGAATTTAGACACAAAACATCACAACAAAATTTTAGACAACTGAATCCAATAACATATCAAAAAGATCATACAACACTACCAGGTGGCATTCATCCCAGGTTCACAAGGATGGTTCAACATACATAAATCAGTCAATGTTATACACCACATTAACAAAAGAAAAGTCAAACACCATATTAGCATCTCAATGGATGCCAAAAAAAGCATTTGAAAATTCCAACATCCATTCATGATAAAAACTCTTCCCAAAGTGGGTATAGAGGGAACATTCCTTAGTATATTCAAAGAAATTTATGAGATATCCACAGGAAATATACTACTCAATGGAGAAGAGCTGAAAGCCTTCCCACTAAAATCTCGAACAAGACAAGGATGCCCACTCTAACCACTGTTATTCAACCTAGTAATGGAAGTCCTAGCCACAGCAATCAGAAAAACCAAAAAAAAAATCAAAGGCAAATAGGAAGAGGTGAGATAAAACTGTCACTGTATGCAGGTGACATGATACTATATATGGAAAACCCCAAGGACTCAACACCAAAACTACTTGAACTGATCAACAAATTCAGCAAAGTAGCAGGATATATGATTACCATTCAGAAATCAGTCACATTTCTGTATACAAACAAGAAAATGTTACAAAAGGAATGCAGAAATGCAATACTTTTTAAAAAATTACACCCTAATAAATCAAATATCTGTGAATACCCCTGATGAAGGATGTATATGCTGAGAACTATAAAATATTAATCAAGGAAATTAAAGAAGATATAAAGAAATTGAAAGATAGTCGATGCACCTGGGTTGGTAAATGTAATATTGTAAAAATGGCCAAACTACCCAAAGCAATCTACAGATTCAATACAATCCCTTTCAAATTTCCCATGACACTTTTTGCAGAACTAGAACAAACAATTCAAAAATTTATATGGAACAACAAAAGACCCAGAATTGCCAACGTAAATCTGAGGAACAATTTCAAAGCAGGAGACATAACTCTCCCAGACTTCAGGCAATATTACAAAGCCACAGTCATCAAGGCAATGTGGTACTGCTACCAAAATAGACATACAGAAGAATGGAACAGAATAGGGAATCCAGAAATAAACCCAGACACCTATGTCAATTAATCTTCAACAAAGGAGCTAAGAACATAAAATGGGGTAAAGACAGTCTTTTTAGCAAGTATTGCTGGGAAATCTGGACAGCTGCATGCAAAGCAATGAAACTAGAACACACCATCACACCATGCACAAAATAAACTCAAAATGGCTGAAAGACTGAAACATAAGACAATAAACCATGAAAATCCTGGAAGAGAACATAGGAAAAACATTCTCTGACATCAACCTTACAAATATTTTCTCAGGTCAGTCTCCCAAAGCTTGTTGGGTTCTTTAACCACTAAGTTGTGATGGGAAATCTAGAGGCCCTGCAAATTATATTTCAGTAAAGAATTTAGTAAATCTGCTGGGTGTTAGAATAGTCCACAAAATATTGTTCCCAATGATGAAAATTTTTATGAATATTTGAGTCCTAGGATGAGGGCTTTACCCATGTTTCCTAATTAATACCAAGCATAGGCTTTATCTTTTAGGATTTTTCAAAAATTGCAGAAGATTCATTAAGAATTTGTGTTCTTAGTTGGGAGGCAAATGGTGAAATAGTAGGAGGACACGCTCTCCCTCTCCCACAAACACAACCAAAAAAAACCCCACATCTACAGGTTAAATGACTCACACAGAAGAGCAACTAATCGCTGGCAGGAGAACCTAAACTTCAATAACAGCAAGAGTCTCATGACATTACTAGGTAAAACAAGAGAAAAGAGAGTGAGAAGGAGTTGGATCCGTAATGGATGGGCGCTCCCAAAAGGGAACTGTGGAGGAGAAAGGAATCCCACACCCTGGAAAATCACCTACTCTACAGAAAGATCAACTGAACTGGAGGAATCTCCAGATGCAAAGAAGAGTGTAGCATTAACTCAGAGTTCTGAAAAGCAGAGCAAGAACCAAACAGATCATCTGAACTTCTGGCACAGTCACCAAAAATTGAGATGTTGGGTGGGGCTTGGGCACCAAGACCTCAGCTCCAGAGGTTAGTCCCTGGGAAAGGGCTGGGGTGGGTGGAGTAGAGATTGTTTGGGGGGGTCTAGGAACTGGTCTGTCAAGTTTGATGGGGCAGAGACTGCCTGGAAGACTATAAAGCAAAGCGTCGTGGGGGGAGGGAGCAATATGCTAAGGGTGGGGAAGTGGAAAGCCCCAGGAAAAAGGCCTGCAGCCCCGAAAAGCTAGAACAAGCTTGGCCAGGCCATGAAAAGATCTGCCTACCTTCTCAGACAGTACTTCTGAGTCAGGCTGCCCTGGGGAAGAGCCTCTTGGGTTCAAAGCAGTCCAGCTAGCCACTCCAGAAGTTTGGGGGTGCTGCACACCTGCAGAACAGCTGCCCAGAACAACCAGCCCCCTGCAGGAGACCCCACAACCCAGAAAAGCTAGAAGAAGCTTGGCCATGCCATGAAAAGATCTGCCTGCATTCTCTGACAGTCCTTCCAAGTCAGGCTGCCCTGGGGAAGAACCTCTTAGGTTCCCAGTGACCCAGCTAGCTTCTCCCACCCGCAGGGGGTGCTGCACTCCTGCAGAACAGGTGCCCAGCACTGCCAGCCCCCTGCAAGAGCCCCTGCAATGCAGAAAAACTAGAACAAGCTGGGCCGTGACATGAAATGATCTGCCTACATTCTCAGATAGTCCTTCTGAGTCAGGCGGCCCTGGGGAAGAGCCTCTTGGGTTCACAGTGCCCCAGCTATCCGCTCTAGCCCTTAGGGGGTGATGCAATCCTGTGGAACAGCTGCCCAGCACTTCCAGCCCCCTGCAAGAGCCCCACAGCCCAAAAACACCAGACCAAGATCTGCCTCATTGAGTGAAATCTGTTACCATCATGGTGTGGACCTCACAGTACTGTCTGCCCTCAGGAAGTCCTCCTCTGCTTTAGAGAGATACTGTCAGTCCTGCCACCCTCCAGAAAAGCCACAATGCCTCAAAGAAGAATGACCAACACCAGCCCTCAGGAAACATTCCATGGCAGTGACAAGGCAAACACTGCCTGGCTGTGGAGAGTACAACTCCACCAGGAAAAAGAAAACAACAAGCAAGATGAAGAAGCTGAGAAACCACCCACAGTCAAACCAAGAGGAGAACTCACCTAAAGCAGTCAACAATGAAACAGATCTCTGCAGTCTGACAGACCTGGCGTTAAAAAGAGAAATAGTGAAAATAATGAAGGAATTAAGAGAAGATATGAAGAGTAATGCAGATACCCTCAGAAAGGAACTAGAAAATATAAGGAGGAGAGAAGAAAAAATAGAAAATTCATTTGAATATAAACAAACTGAAGTGAGGGCAGTAAAAAGCAGAGATACAGGAAGCACAGAGGGCCCCAAACAAGGTGAACCCAAATAGACATACAAAGACACATTCTAATAAAAATGGCAAAAGTTAGTGATAAAGAGAGGATCCTAAAGGCAGCAAGAGAAAAGCAGAATATTACCTATAAGGGAACCCCCATAAGGTTATTAGCTGATTTCTCTACAGAAACACTACAGACCAGGAGGGAATGGCAAGAGATATTTAAAGTGCTAAATGGAAAATATATGCAACCTAGAAGGCTCTATCCATCAAGAATATCATTTAAAATTGAAGGAGAAATAAATTTTTTTCCAACAAACAAAAGCTAAAAGAATACAGCAATACAAAACCCATTCGAAAAGAAACACCAAAAGGGCTTCTCTAATCCAAAAAGAAAGGAAGGAAAGAAAGGGAGGAAAAAGAACAAAAAAAGAAAAAGAACAAGAACAAGGATTGAGGAAACCACAATCAGAGAGCAGTCACTCAAGCAAGCATACAGATTTAATCATGAACATGTTTCAAACGAAATAAAATTAAAAAGAAAAAAAAAGAGTCATCAAAATCATAAAATGTAGGCAAGGGATAATAGGAAATAAATAGATCCATTTTTTGGTTTGTTATTCTTCTTAATTTTAGTATAGTAATGAAGTGTTTGAACCCACAGGACCATCAGGCTAAAGCACACAATTATAGGAAGGGGTTAGCATACTTAAAAAACAGGGCAACCACAAGCCAAAACCAAACTTTGCATTCACAAAAAAAAAAAAAAAAAAAAAAAAAAAAAAAAAAACTCAAGCAGATAATAACTGGAGACCATGCAACCAAAAAAAAAAAAAAAACAAAAAACAAAAAACAAAGGAAGAATGGAGAACCATAGAATCAACTGGAACACGAGGTTCAAAATGGCAATAAAAAATCATCTGCCAATTATCACCTTAAAGGTCAATGGACTGAATGCCCCAATCAAAAGACACAGAGTGGCTGAGTGGAAAAAAGGAAAAAACTTTCAATATGCTGCCTACAAGAAACTCACCTTAGGACAAAGGATACATATAGATTGAAAATGAAGGGGTGGGAAAAATATTTCATGCCAATAAACATGACAGGAAAGCAGGAGGTGCAATACTCATGTCAGACAAAATAGACTTTAAAACAAAAGACATAAAGACAAAGAAGGACACTATTTAATGATTAAGGAATCCATCTAAGGAGAGGATGTTACTATCATCAATATATATGCCCCAAATATAGGAGCACCCAGATACATACAACAAATATTAACAGACAGAAATGGAGAAATTGATGGGAATACAATAATAGTAGGAGATTTTAATACCCCACGTACACCAATGGACAGATACTCTACACAGAAAACCAATGAAGCAACAGAGATCCTAAAGGAAACAATAGAAAAGTTAGACTTAATTGATATCTTCAGGACACTACATCCAAAAAAATAGGAATACGCATTCTTCTCAAATGCTCATGGAACATTCACAAGAATCAACCACATATTGGGACACAAAGCTAACCTCAACAAACTCAAGAGCATAGAAATTATTTCAAATGTCTTCTCTGACCACAAAGCCATGAAATTAGAAATCAACCATGGGAAAAGAAATGAGAAAAAACCTACTACATGGAGAATAAACAACATGCTACTCCAAAACAAATTGGTCAATGAGGAAATAAAGAAGGAAATTAAAAACTACCTTGAAGCAAATGATAATGAAGACACAACCTCTCAAAATCTATGGGATGCTGCGAAAGCAGTGCTCAGAGGGAAATTTATAGCGATACCGGCCTTTCTCAAAAAAGAAGAAAGATCCCAAATTGACAACTTAACCCTACACCTAAACGAATTAGAAAAAGAAGAACAAAAAAGTCCTAAAGTTAGCAGAAGGAGGGAAATTATAAAGATCAAAGAAGAAATCAATAAAATAGAGATTTGAAAAACAATAGAGAAAATTAATAAAACCAAGAGCTGGTTCTTTGAAAAGGTAAACAAAACTGACAACCCCCTGGCCAGACACACTATAAAGAGAGAGAGAACTCAAATAAACAAAATTATAAATGCAAAAGGAGAAATCACTATGGCTACTGCAGAAATACAAAAAAAAAAAAAAAAAAACCATAAGAGAATACTATGAACAACTGTATGGCAACAAGTTTGACAATCTGGAAGAAATGGACAATTTTCTAGAATCTTACAGCCTGCCAAAACTGAATCAAGTAGAAACAGACCAACTGAACAGACCGATCACTAGAAATGAAATTGAAGAGGTCATAAAACACTCCCTACAAATAAAAGTCCAGCACCAGATGGCTTCACAGGTGAATTTTGTCAAACATATAAAGAGGAATTGGTGCCCATCCTCCTTAAACTCTTTCAAAAGGTTGAAGAAGAAGGAATACTCCCAAAGACATTCTATGAGGCCACCAACACCCTCATTCCAAAACCAGACAAAGATACCACACAAAAAAGAAAACTATTGGCCAATACCTTTGATGAATATAGGTGCAAAAATTCTCAACAAAATCTTAGCCAACTGAATCCAACAACATATCAAAAAGATCATACACCATGACCAGATAGGGTTCATCCCAGGTTCACAAGGATGGTTCAACATACGCAAATCAATCAACGTTCTACGCCACATTGACAAAAGAAAAGTCAAAAATCATATGATCATCTCAAAAGACGCAGAAAAAGCATTTGACAAAGTCCAACATCCATTCATGATCAAGACCCTCGCCAAAGTGGGTATAGAGGGAACATTCCTGAATATAATCAAAGCCATTTATGATAAACCCACAGCAAATATAATCCTCAATGGGGAAAAACTGAAAGCCTTCTCACTCAAATCTGGAACAAGACATGGATGCCCACTCTCACCACTGCTCTTCAACATAGATTTGGAAGTCCTAGCCACAGCAAGTAGATAAATAATAGAAATAATGGGCACCCATATAGGAAGAGAAGAGATAAAACTGTCACTGTATGCAGATGACGTGATACTATATGTAGAAAACCCTAAGGACTCAAATCAAAAACTACTTGAAACATTAATAAGTTCAGCAAAGTAGCAGGATATATGATTAACATTCAGAGGTCAGTCATATTTCTGTATACTAGCAATGAAATATTAGAAAAAGAATACAAAAACACAATTCCTTTTCAAATTGCACCTCACAAAATCAAATACCTCGGCATACTCCTGACCAAGGATGTAAAGGACTTATATACCGAGGACTATAAAACTTTAATCAAAGAAATCAAAGAAGATGTAAAGAAATGGAAAGATATTCCATGATTGTGGATTGGAAAAACCAATACTGTAAAAATGGCCACACTACCCAAAGCAATCTACAGATTCAATGCAATACCTATCAAATTACCCATGACATTGTTCACAGAACTAGAACAAACAATCCAAACATTTATATGGAACAACAAAAAACCCCAGAATTGCCAAAGCATTCCTGTGAAACAAAAACCAAGCAGGAGGCATAAATTTCACAGACATCAAAAAATATTACAAAGGGACAGTCATCAAAGCAGTGTGGTACTGGTATCAAAACAGATAGACCAATGGAACAGAATAGAGAACCCTGAAATAAACCCAGACACCTATGGTCAATTAATCTTTGACAATGGAGACAAGAATATAAAATGGGAAAAAAGTCTGTTCAGGAAACATTGCTGGGAAACCTGTACAGATGCATGCAAAGCAATGAAATTAGAACATGCCCTCACACCATGCACAGAAATAAACTCAAAATGGCTGAAAGACTTAAATATAAGATGGGCACCATCAAACTCCTAGAAGAAAACATAGGCAAAACACTCTCAGACATCAACATCATGAAAATTTTCTCAGGTCAGTCTCCCAAAGCAATCTAAATAAGAGCAAAAATAAACCCATGGGACCTCATCAAACTGAAAAGCTTTTGCACAGCAAAGGAAACCAAAAAGAAAACAAAAAGTCACTTTACAGAATGGGAGAAAATAGTTTCAAATGATGCAATGGACAAGGGCTTCATCTCTAGATTATATATACAACACATACAACTCAACAGCAAAAAAAAAAAAAAAAAAAAAAAAAAAAAACAATCAATCAATGGAAAAATGGGCAAAAGACCTGAATAGACATTTCTCCAAAGAAGGTATACAGATGGCCAGCAAACATATGAAAAAATGTTCAACATTGCTGATTATAAGAGAAATGAAAATCAAAACTACCATGAGATACCACCTCACACCAGTCAGAATGGCCATTATTCATAAGTCCACAAGTAACAAGTGCTGGATGGGGTGTGGAGAAAAGGGAACCCTCCTGCACTGCTGGTGGGAATGGAAACTGGTACAGCCACTATGGAGAACAGTTTGGAGATACCTTAGAAACCTATACTTAGAACTTCCATATGACCCAGAAATCCCACTCTTGGGCATCTATCCAGACAAAACTCTACTTAAAAGAGACACATGCACCCGCATGTTCATTGCAGCACTATTCACAATAGCCAGGACATGGAAATAACCCAAATGTCCATCAACAGATGACTGGATTCAGAAGAGGTGGTATGTATACACAATGGAATACTACTCAGCCATCAAAAAGAATGAAAAAATGCCATTTGAAGCAACATGAATGGAACTAGAGACTCTCATCCTGAGTGAAATGATTCAGAAAGACAAAGACAAATACCATATGATATCACTTACAACTGGAATCTAATAATCCAGCACAAATGAACATCTCCACAGAAAAGAAAATCATGACTTGGAGAATAGACTTGTGGCTGCCCAATGGGAGGGGGAGGAAGTGGGAGGGATTGGGAGCTTGGGCTTATCAGACACAACTTAGAATAGATTTACAAGGAGATCCTGATGAGTAGCATTGAGAACTATGTCTAGATACTCATATTGCAACAGAATAAAGGGTGGGGGAAAAAATGTATACATGTAAGGATAACTTGATCCCCTTGCTCTACAGTGGGAAAAACTTAGAAAAAAAATAAAATAAAAAAAGAAGAATTTGTATTCTCTTGAGTTCCCTTTGTTGCTCAGCATGTTAAGAACGTTACTAATATCTTGCTCATTGGGTTAATGAGCCAGCATTGCCACAAGCTGCATTTTAGGCTGCAGATGTTGTGGCTGTGGTGTAGGCTGACAACTGCAGTTCTGATTATACCATTAGCCTTGGAAATTACATATGCAACAGGTGCAGACCTAAAAAAGAAAAAAAATTCAAATTATTAGTGAGTTTATCCTTGGTCAATTTGTTAAGGTCTTATTTGCCAGGTTCTTTACAGTAATTTAATATTTTAACCTTTGTAATTAACTAAGTATCATTTGGAAGATATTTTTATAGCTACAACACTTTTAGTAATATAATTTCACCCATTATATCTAACAGTCATTCATGATTCTTATATTAAACAAACTGTTACAGGTACGGTGGCCAGATGGTGATTTTCTAAGTCAACCATTACTTCTATATTGATTACCTGTATTCTCTGTAGGAAGGAACTTACCCTTACTCCACATTCATTTATTTTTTCATTGATTTACTTATATCATCATGAACTCATCAATTCTTATTTATTCTCTGAGTTGTATCCCATTACTAATGTTATTCATTTTGAATATGTAATTATTCCAGATTTGGTCAATGGGAGCTCTTCCAATTGGCTCCTGTGTCCCCATGATTCATTAAGCACTTTTTTTTCACTCTCAGCAAAATTTCCCTTGTCTTGTCATGTCCTGGCCCCAGCCCTGAATCAGCAGTTTTTCTAAATAAATTTGGTTGCTCTTAGAGAAGACTGATACTCAAAAATCAAATTTGGCGTTATGTGTGTTTGTTGCTTGCAAGCCTTCTAAGTAATCTCAGAGAATACAGATAGGAAACATATATGAGAAAAAATATATATGTATGTGTAACTGGGTTACCATGGTCTACAGTATAATGACAGAACAGTGTAAACCAGCTATAGTGGAAAAAATTAAAAAATCATTATATAAAAAAGAAGCACAGAATGTAGAAACTAGAAACAAGCAAATTAAAGGAATGGTTACCCATAAGAGATGAGTCAGGAGTGGGATGAAAATAATGGGAGATGGGGACCAGATAGATACTGGATATACAATTTCTGTTTATACACATTACAACCAATGAGTTCAAACTGCTATCTTCAATTCTAGCTCAACACCATAGAGTTCTTTCTAGCCTCTCTTTTTCCATGTAAATTGCACCTTTCCCCGTTCAGGAGTCAGTCCCATTTTCAGAACAAGTTTACTTATTTACTTAATCTTTTAATATATGTAATTTAAGAATCTAGATCTGAAACCAGTGTTAATGACAAACTAACTTCAGCTCAAAAAATTTGCTTACCAAAAAAAAATGTGCTTTTGTTATTGTGAGAGTAGTTTACAGACAAAACTCATTGTTTAATAATAGCTTAATTACTTTATCTTCCCCTTTATACTGATTATGGTATTACCTCAAAATATATTTAGGCTTATTTATTGTTTTATTCTATTTTGCTTTATTTTCCATCACTTTCTTATTTTTTAGTAGGTAAAATATAACATATTCAAAACTATACAAATAAATATACTCATTTTCCCATCTTTTCTTTCTTATTCCAACCTCACCCCCTGTATCTTAGTAGTCTCATTAGTTTCAAATTGATTCCTTGTGTGTTTCTTCTAAATGAGAAGACACAGGTATATATTATTTTCCCTTCCTTTTCACATAGGTAGTAGCATGCTATAAATGCACTTTCATGCATTGCTTTTTTCCATTTAATAATATATCTTGGAAATCCCATCACATTGATTCAGAACTATCTTTGCAATTATTTTTTTCAGAGCTGTGAAGTACTCAACTGCACTGATGTTCCATACTTCCCTTTTGAAGCCCTAGAAGAAAATTGCAGTGATGAATGTACTAAATGTCACCTAACTGTTTACCTCAAAGGGTTAAAATGGTAAATTTCATGTTGTGTAATAAGTTATACCACAATACATTTTTTAAAGAAAAAACATGTAATAATTTCTACAAAAAGCACAGAAAAGAATGATAAAATAATAATAATATATGATTAATGAGTTAATAGAAGCGATATGGAATAACAAATTATAGAGAGAAGTGAGAATGAGTATGAAATCAGTTGTCTCATTTAGAATATATAGAGAGGAGTTCTAATCATGGCTTAGTGGTTAAAGAATCTGAAGTGGAAACATGAGGTTGCAGGTTCAATCCCTGGCCTTGCTCAGTGGGTTGAGGATCTGGCATTGCTGTGAGCTGTGGTGTAGGTCACAGATGCAGCTCAGATCTGGCATTGCTGTGGCTCCTGCATAGGCTGGCAGCTACAGCTCTGATTGGACCCCTAACCTGGGAAGCTCCATAAGCTGTGGGAGTGGCCCTAGAAAAGGCAAAAATACAAAAAAAAAGAGTACATAGAGAAACATGGAAAACAAATTCAAATACATTTTGATTATATGAGATATTAATAGATCAAATTCTCCAGAAATTCAATGATTGTCAACCTACATAAAAAGAGCAAAACCTAGGAGTTCCCATCATGGCTCAGTGGTTAACAAATCTGACTAGGAACCATGAGGTTGTGGGTTCAATCCCTGGCCTTGCTCAGTAGGTTAAGGATCTGGCATTGCAGTGAGCTGTGGTGTAGGTCACAGCTGTGGCTCTGATCCTGCATTGCTGTGGCTCTTACATAGGCTGGCAGCTATAGCTCTGATTAAACCCCTAGCTTGGGAACCTCCATATGCGGTGGGTACAGCCCTAGAAAAGGCAAAAAGACAAAAAAAAGAGCAAAACCTAACATTACACTGCTAAGAACTAACACTTTCCATATATCAAGACATAAGAAAGTTTAAAGTGATGGAAAAGAAGTACATGTAAAAAATAAAAAAACCCTGGTATTTCTAAACTATCAGATGAAATAAATGAGATGTGAAGATAGAAGCCATGGCTAAAATGAAATCTCCCCTCACTCTAAATGCACTGGTGTTCTGTTCAATGAATAGGAAAAGTCTCCCTATCAAAGAAAGCATTACTTTGTAGCATTTGCCAATTTCCATAGTGTAGTTATGCCCATCATGGCTGATTTCAATCCACAAGTTTGGTGTCACTGACCATGGACTTGCAAAGAGAGGTTCACAATCTTCTTGAAGCCACTGCCAGTCAATTTTAGCATATCTTGCAGAGAAAAATCAATCCACAAGAAGCAGAAAATGATGCTTAATTGGTGTGTTATCAATAACATAGTATAAAATATATATTAGCAAAAACTGACATATCTAAAAGGAGAAAAAGATAAAACCACAATCACAATTCTGTGACATATTTCTGCAAAGGATTTTTCACATATTGATTAAGAGATGACGAAGAAGCTGAAAAAAATAAATATAAAGAATATTTAACAATGCTCAGTAACAGCTGGACCTTATTGACATATTAACATGATATATAACAGCTGAACGCATATTCATTTTAATTTGGAGTTGACAACCAAAGGATAATTTTAGGAGATACATCTTACTATGCTCATGACTGCAACAGGATATAGTAATTGACACTTTAGGATGTTAGCCCTATTGACAAATATCTCTAAGGCCTGTTTTTTATTTCTGTTCTTGAGGCTGGAGATGAAGGGGTTCAGCATGGGACTAAATACTGCATACACAACAGAAGCAATTATGTCTTTGTCATTGGAGTCCCATGATGAGGAGAAAAAGTAAACACTAGCAAGTGTCCCATGGTATGAAGACACCACAAATAGAAGGGAGCCACAAGTGGAACAAAACTTAGAGAGTCTCTTGGTGTAAGAGATGTCAAAACTGTGGTCCCTGTATGACTATACCAGCCCATGATACTACTCAAACACAGGATGAAAAGCATTCCTGCCACAGTAAAGATGACCAGAAAATTGAGGGAGGTGTCTGAACAGCTCAACTTCAGGAGGACAGTGAGGTCACAGAAGAAGTGGAGGATGACATTATCAGCACGGAAGGACAGTTGGACCAAAAGGAGGGTGTGTAACAGGGCATGGATACAACAGAGGAACCAGGACGCAGCTACTGAGGAGACACACAGTTCCTGCCTCATGACATCGGTGTACTAGAGAGGCTGATAAGTGGTTACATACCTGTCACAAGCCATCACTATGAGAAGAAAATTGTCATGACACCCAAAGAGTGAGAAAGAATACATCCCCTGAATAGGGGATGGATTGTAGCCAAGCCTGCATGTTCATCAGCATCTTTGGAAACATGATAGATGAAAGGGAGACATCTTTGAGGGCCAAGTGATGATGAAGGAATAAATGAGCATGTGGAGGTGAGGGCCCAGCCTGATGAGCAGGATGATGAGCAGGTTCCCCAGCACCATGGTCTGGTTCATGCCCAGGAGCAGCACAAAGAATATGCCCTGCTTCTCTGCCTGGATGGGCAGCCCCAGGAAGAGAAACTTGGACACACTGCTCTGGTTCTCACTCCTCATGCTGTTCCTGCCTCAGTTGTCAAAAAAGAACATGCCATAGTATAGTCATGTCCTCAGTCCTTTGAAAAGTCTTAATTTTTGCTATCTTTCCTTTTATTTTTCTCAATTGGTGGTTCATGAGTCAGTTTTTCCAATTCTGGCTCCAATAATATATCAACCAACCACATCAACCAAGACTTTTCCCAAAGAAACCAATGGATATTTATTCTTCAATCAATAAATATTTATTGAACAACTGATTTGTCCCCTATTGATTACATAGGAGCCAACGAGCACTGAGAATCCTCTGTGTTCAAGTTCTTATCTTTACATCAAGCCAGGTTCAAACCTCTGTAATTTGCTAAGATGAAAGTGGAAAAGTGGCACCAAATAAGAGCTATCAATCATTGATTTCCTCTTAAAAATGATATGAAACTCCATACATATATATGTAAAAAATAACAAAATACTGGTATTTCTAAACTAGTCTTTCTGTCTTTTCTTGAGCCACTCCCATGGCATATGGAGATTCCCAGGCTAGGGGTCAAATTGACCTGTAGCCACTGGCCTATGCCAGAGCTGCAGCAATGTGGGATCTGAGCTTCATCTGCGACCCACACCACAGCTCATGGCAACACCAGATCCTCAACCCATTGAGCAAGGCCAGGGATTGAACCCACAACCTCATGGTTCTTAGATTTGTTAACCACTGTGACACAACAGGAACTCCAAAATTCTTTATATTTGAACAAAAGTATTGAAACTATGTTATGGGTTTTCAGTGTAGTTTGCTAAACCCTACATTTTTTGAGTCACTTAAAATCCCATGTTATCAAAAATGTCCAATCCAGGCTTCCAGGACAATGCCAATACTTCAAGGCACTGTCCCAATGGTTTTACACACACTTTCAAATTAAATCTTCCCAGCAGCCCAAACAAATACTATTACACACATTTTAACCATAGGAAAACAAAAATATGCACTATTTAAATGTGAAATGATACACACAATTAAATTTCAAGAGATGGAATCACATTGCAAACAATCAAATGTACTTTATTAACTTGATACTTCATTGCAAAGATAAGCACCTGGGACTATACAAATGTAAACAACAGAATCTTCACTGAATGTTTGTAGTTTTGGAAGGTAAGAAACCAAGACATGGAAGAAGCCTTAATGTTCTTCAACAGATAAAAGGTAAAGAAGAAGTGGTACATACATTTAATAAAATAGTACTCAGCCATGAAAAGAATGACATAATGCCATTTGTAGCAACATAGATGGAGCTAGATATTGTCATTCTAAATAAAGTAACCCAGATAGAACAAAACATATGTAATGTGTTATTCCTTATATGTGATATCTAAAAAAATGATACAAATGAACTTATACACAAAACACAAATAGACCCACAGACATAGAAAACAAACTTATGGTTACCAAAAGGGGAAAGGGGGAAGGTTCGACTTAGGAGTTTGGGGATAATATATATACAGTTCTATATATAAAATAGATAACAAGTACAAACTGTATAGAATGTGGAACTATATACAATATTGTGTAAAAATACAAAAGGGAAAACAATCTTAAAAAATTATGTAGTATATAATATATTTGAAACAGAAATACCATCAAACTTCTGGAAGAGAACATAGGCAAAACATTCTCTGGCATCAACCTTAGAAATGTTTTCTCAGGTTAGTCTCTCAAAGCAACAAAAATAAAAGCAAAAATAAACCAATGGGACATAATCAAACTGAAAAGATTTTGCAAAAGAAATGGAAACCAAAAAGTAAACAAAAATATAGCTTATAGAATGGGAAAAAATAGTTTCAAATTGTGCAGCTGACAAGGGCCTAATCTCTAAAATATGCAACCAACTTATACAACTCAACAGCAAAAAGCCTACAACTTAATTGAAATATGGGCAAAGCACCTGAATAGACATTTCTCCAAGGAAGTTATACAAATGGTCAGCAAGCACTTGAAAAAATGCTCAACATCCCTGATTATTAGAGAAATGCAAATCAAAACAACCACAAGAAACCACCACACACCAGTCAGAATGGCCATCATTAATAAGTCCACAAATAACAAATCCTGGAGGGGATGTCAAGAAAAGGGAAGCCTCCAGCACTGTGGGTGGGAGTGAAACCTGGTACAACCACTATGGAGAACATTATGGAGATACCTTAGAAATCTATACATAGAACTACCATGTAACCCAGCAATCCCACTCTTGGGCATATATCTGGACAAAATTCTCCTTAAAAAAATGCACCCACATGTTCATTGCAGCATTATTTACAATAGCTAAGACATAGAATCAACACAAATGTCCAATGATAGAAAATTGGATCAGGAAGATGTGGTATATGTACACAATGGAATACTACTCAGCCATTAAAAAGAACAAAATAATGCCATTTGCAGTGATATGGATGGAACTTAAGACTCGCATCCTGAGTGAAGTAATCAGAAAGAGAAATAAAAATAGCATATAATATAACTCATACCTGGTATCTAATATATGGCACAAAGGAAACTTTCCATAGAAAAAAAAGTGATGGACTTGGAAAATAGACTTTTGGTTGTCAAGGGGGAAGGGGAGGGAGTGGCAGTGCCTGGAAGCTTCAGGTAAATATATCCAGAATATTGCATTTGGGATGAATTAGCAATGGGATCCTGCTGTGTAGCACTTGGAACTGTGTCTAGTCAATTACGATTGAATATGTAATGTTAGAAAAAAGATTGTATACATGTATATGTAACTGGGTCACCATGATATGCAGTAGGAAATATATATATATATATATATATATATATATATATATAAAGAAATAAAAGAATCATTAAAAATCAATAATGAAACAGAAATACTTTGCTATACACCTGAAAATATTAAACATTATAAGTGAACTATACTTCAAATTAATTAACTAATTTATCAATTAAAATTTAACCAATGCCCATTAGATGACCATAAGATTTAAATGTATATGTACATTGAAAAGGTGTAAAAAAGCCAAAAGCATTAATAATATAACACATTGAAAAAAACAAAATTGAAACACATATGCGCACACAAAGGAGTTTGGTGCTTTGAAAAAAAGTTGAATTTGCCATTGTGGGTAATGTCATATAGGGTTATGGAAGAGTAAATTGACAAGAGATATGACTAAAGGGAAAGAGATTATTCCAACAACAATGAACATTTTAAGGAGAATGAGGATAAGTGCTAGAGACATGGGTACTCAACTCACAAATTTTTAGGCTTTTCTATAAGGTCAGTGAGTGAAATAAGAATATGATTAGGTGACTCTCACTTGGGAAATAGGTTAATATTTCTGAAAAATATCTCCAGAGCCAATGTCATGTCTCTGTTTCTCAGGCTGTAGATGAAAGAGTTCAGCATGGGGGTGACCACTGTGTACATCATGGGAGCAATGATGTCTTTGTCATGGGACTGGCCTGATGAGGAAAAGTACACTGCCATCATTGTCCCATAGAATAGAGACACCACAGAGAGGTGGGAGCCACAGGTGGACAAGGCTTTGCAGATCCCTCCAGTAGAGGGGACCCTTAGGATAGAGAAACCAATGCAGCCATAAGAGACCAGGATGCCACTCAATGGCAAAATGAGAAATGCAGACCCTAGAGTGAATATGACCATATCATTGAGAGAGGTGCCTGAGCAGGACAGCTTAATCAGGGCAGCGAGGTCACAGAAGAAGTGGGGGATGATATTGTCATCACAGAAGGACAGTTGAGCCAGGAGGAGGGCTTGGGTCAGGGCATTGGCACAGGAGAGGAGCCAGGATCCAGCCAACAGACATAGACACATTTCCTCCCTCATGATGATGGTGTAGTGCAAAGGGTGACAAATGGCCACATACCTGTCATAGGCCATCACTGCAAGAAGAAGGTTATCAATGAAACCAAAAATTATGAAAAAAATATGTCTGCTTTACACACCCTGCATAGGGAATGGATTGATCCTGAGTCTGCACGTTCATCAGCACCTTAGGGTCAGTGACAGCTGAAAAGGAGATATACATGAGGGCAAGGTGACTGAGAAAGAAGTACATGGGGGTGTGGTGGTGAGGGTCCAGCCTGATGAGCAGGGTGATGAGCAGGTTCCCCAGCACCATGGTCAGGTACATGCCCAGGAACAGGGCAAAGAACACACCCTGTTGCTCTGGCAGGATGGCGAGCCCCAGGAGGAGGAACTTAGACATACTGCTCTGGTTCTCCCTCCTCATGCTCCTCTCCTGTCTGCCGGGGAAGAAGCAGAGTCAAAAACATCAGAGACATGAAGCCACAATTTTGACTACCACACCAGGGGCTCTCTTTCTTGTGGAGAAAAGGAATACATGACTACATTTCTTTTATCAAATTGTGTTATCAAATCAAGTGACACAATTAACATGATACCATTTGATGAAAACCAGAGTAAATTCATTATTTTTTTCTTTTTAATCAACCATGTTTCTGACACTACCCTACTAAATGGACATATGAAATTGAATAGGATGTATGGGACCTCTTCTCTCATGAAACTAACCATTGCGACACACCTGACCAAGGACTAACTAAATGAACCTGAAGCCAGATTTGCTGTGTTATGATTTTGGTCCCACCACACTCTCACTATAGGACTTGGGATGTTAAATATCTCTTGACCTCAGGTTGTGCCCCTATAATGGGAAGATGCAAATATCACACATTCATAGAGTTAACACAAAGGATTCTCATTCATTAGGCATTAATATCTAAGAACACTGCCCTGCATCAAATAAACACCAAAAATTGCATTGATTAATTGTATGAGAGAATCTGCATATCCTCCCCCAAAGAAACAGTATCAGTTCAGGAATTTAATACAGCAGTATTGTAAAGTCCTCAGCTTAAAGGACCAAGAAGCTGGCCTAAAATTTATGTTAACTTATCTGAGCTCTCACACTACTGAGGTGAGTTTCTGAGCTCATATCCTATCACCAGTGCAAGTTTCCTCATGGAATGTGTTTTAATGTGTGTTTATCTTCTTGACAAGAAAGAAACCTTACTTCAGTGCATGGACCTCCATCTATCTCTGTCCACATGTCTTAGATCTGGATATTCATCAGTAGAAGATACTTGAGATCTGAGGTGGTGTCTGAGAACTGAGAGATCCTGAAGGATTGGCGTGTCTATTAGGATTCAGTGACCTGATTGACCAGAACTCATTCCCAATATTGATCTTCACACTGATAATAACTCAATTAATGACTACAATGGCAGACAAATACATTTTTGCATGATTGCCTCACTGAAGTTTTCAATAGTCCAAGAAGGGAGGGGTTCCTCTTGTGGCTCAGCAGGTTAAGGACCCTGGCTGTTGTCTCTGTGAGGATGTTGGATTGACCCCAGCCCTGGCTCATTTGGTTAAGGAACCATGATGCCACAAGCAGTGGCATAGGTTATAGATGCGGCTCGGATTTGACCTATAGTCACAGAACTTACAGGTGTGGCTGTAATAAAAGAAAATAAACAAATAAAACATCATTAATTACATACTCATAAGGAATAGAATACTAGCATAATTATAGAGTTAGTAACTGCTGTAGTCACAATTCTCTCCCATATTATTAAAATATACTGAAATCTCTGATCCTATGGCCATAGAGTTCCTCCCTCTCTTTAGTTAGACAAATAGGCAGGACCTGAAGAACTATTTCAGGATTTGAAGTTCTCCTGTTCAGATAATGGTCCACACTCGTCTTCCTGCAGCCCTTTAGTTTGCCAATAGCTTCAATATGCTTTCAATTTCATTCAATCCATAAACCTTTATTTGTGTCTTGGAAGTAGAGAAGACTGTGTTTTTTCCCTTCATTTTACCAACAGGAGTAGTGAAATAACTTAATCTTACACAGATATTGCATAAAAGAGGCAGGTTCAAAGCCTGATTTCCTTCCTTTTGGCTTGCTTTTGAGGGCTGCTCCAGAGGCATATGGAGGTTTGGAGGCTAGGGATCAATTTGGACCTAAATCTTCCCACCTACTCCACAACCACAGCAACGAGGGATCCAAACAGCATCTGTGACCTTCACCAGAGCTTACAGGAATGTAGGATACTTAACCCACTGAGTGATTCCAAGACTCAAAGCCACATCCTCATGGATAATATTCAGGTTCATAACCCACTGAGATAAAACAGGAATTCCCTCAAAGATTGATTTTCTGATCATATTTTCACTACAAAGAAAATTCACCCATTTCTTTACATGGGGGTTAGAGAAGTTAAAGTCAAATGATAAATGTGAAAAGTTAAAGGTAAATGTTAAAATATGCTTGGGATAGGAACTTGACATTGTATAAGAGTCTGTAAGTAGATGCCTGCTCCAGACCAGGGAATTGCTTGGGATTATTAATTTACTCAGTTCACAGGGCACAAGGAGAGACCAGGCACTTGACCTTCCTGCCAAGCATAGGCTTCTCACTGAAAGCTGCTGGGTCAGACTTAGCCCAGGATCTCACAGATCTCCTTCAGAAGAACCAGAGCTCCTAATTATACCAAGGAGCTACAATGTGATCAGAAGGGGACAATGCAGATGTGGTATTTTTATTCAATCAGCACCATGTGCAAAGAGGTGCCTGGGAATGGCTCAATAGTGAAAAGGAGACAGTGTGTGACCTAGGGGCGTGGCACTGAGAGAGACTATGGATGCACTTGATTTTCCTCTTTTCATACAAAATACTGTTCCCAGAAAAATAGGAAATGAGAGTCAAGTATTTGTGTTTCCAAGAGGATACAATTTCCAAAGTGCTTTTGATGTGCCTAGCTTCTTAATTTAAGCACATTGCACACAAGATCTGTCAGCAATTAGCATGATCCCATGTAACAGTGCTGGATGCTGGGAACCACCAGGGCTAAACTCAAGGCCACCAAGTTATTAACTGGGGAAAAAAAAAAATTGAGTATCGAAGAATGTGATTCCAGGAATGATCATTTCATTTCTAAACTGTTTAAGTAAATGTGAATCAGAGTATCAAAAACCTTGATATTTCAGAGGCCCTGCTGGAGTAAGCAAATCACAGAAAATGGATGGCAATAGCTCTGCAAATTCAGTTTCCTATGTACTGCCTTTGTGTTTTCTGGTCTCAGGCAGGTGGATGGTAAAAAATGAGAGAATGCCCCCCCCCCACAGATGTTTATATATTCTGTATAGGACTCAAGATGTGGGTTTGTTACAAAAAAGAGCTCACACACTATCTCAGACACACACTTGCCAAATGGCAATTTATAGATTTCTCTGGCTTATACTCTCACTAGATAAATACAGTCAGAGTGTGAGTCAGGTTCACACAAATCTATGCAAAACTCACAAACAAAACACACATGTACAACACAGCTACACACACAGAAATGTCAAGCATCCTAGACCAGAGGGATTCTCATCACCAGTAGTCATTCCTATTCTAATCACAATCAGTGCACAAGGTCTTACACACAGTACCACTACACACCTATTAGACTGGGTAAAATCAAAAAGAACACTATTCTCAGTGTCACTGAAGATATGATGGAAATGGAACACTCATACACTGCTCATGGGAAAACAAAACAATTTGAACAATTTAAAAAGTTAAACATATTATTAGCATGCAAGTAGGTATTAGTCCAAGGAGAAAGCATGTACATAGTTATACCTAGGTTTATACAAGAATGTTCATAGGAACTTTATTTAATAGCCAGAAGCTGGAATCACCCCAAATGTTCACCAATGGACTTACTGTTAGTGATGAATGGACTTGCTAGGAAACTATACTCAATATTTTGTCACAACCTCTCAGGGAAAAGAATCAGAGAAGAATATATTTATGTGTGTATTTGTGTATATTTGTATAACTGTATAATTTTGTTGTACATTTGAAACTAACACATCATTGTTAATAAACTACACTTTGGTTAAAAATAAGGTCTAATGAAAGCTTAAAAAGATAAACAGAAACATAATAAAATTAAATATAATTTAAAAATTTACAGTAATAGAATAATTTAAAAAAAATAATGTATGTGAATGTAACCACCCTGGTATATCTATACAATGGAATACTACTCATCAATAAAAAGAATGAACTACTGGAACAAAGTAGAACATGAAGGTATCTCAAAACATTACACTCAGAGAAAGAAGACAGCAAGAAAAGAATACACACTCTATGATTCCATTGAAACAAGCTTCTAGGAAATGCAGACTAATCCATGTGATAGAAACCGAATAGTGATTCCCTTAAGGACAGATGGAGGGGACAAAGAGAGGGCAGGAGAGCAGACATCAGGGAAATTCCTGACCTTGACCACTGTGGTGATAATTTAATGGGTGTGTGTATATATATATATATATATATATATATCAAAACTGGTCAAATGGTATAATTTATTTTTTACCTTATTTAAAATTATAGTTGATTTACAATGTTGCACTAATTTCTGCAGTATAGCAAAGTGACAGAGTAGATGTGTATGTGTGTATATATATGTGTGTATATATATAAAAACTTCCTCATATTATCTTCCATCATGGTCTATCCCAAGAGACTGGATATAGTTCACTGTGTCATGTAGTAGGATCTCATTGTTTATCCATTCTCAATATAATAGTTTGCATCTACTAACCCCAAACTCCCCATCCATCCCACAACCCTCTCCTCCCCCATGGCAACCACAGTCTCTTCTGTCTATGAGTCTGCTTATGTTGTGCTATATTTTAGTTTTCACTATAAGTGATATAATATGATGTTTGTTTCTAACTTACCTCACTTAGTATGAGACTATCTGGTTGCATCATGTTGTTGCAAATGCCATTATTGCATTCTTTTCTATGGCTGAGTAGTATCCCATTCTCTGTATGTACCACATCTTCCATATCCATTCATCTCTTGTGGACAGGTAGGTTATTCCCATGTCTTGGCTACCATTAACAGTGCTTCTAAGAATATAGGGGTGCATATATATTTGCGAATTTTAGTTTTAACAGGATATATGCCCAGGAGTGTGATGGCTAGATCATATGGTAGTTCTATATGCAGTTTTCTGAGTCAAATGGTATATGTTATGAAGTTTTTTTTATGTCATTTATACCTCCAAAACTCTGGGTGATTTTAAAGAAACAATAAAAAAATCAAGTATGGCCATGTTGTTCCTCTATTGAATCTCTTCCAGCAGGTTCCCAAATCAGACTGAGAACCAAAAGCTCAACTATAATGGATAATTTTATATGTTAATTTGGCTAGATACGGTATCCAGATATTTGGTCAAACACACATCCAGATATTTCCATGTCAGTATCTTTATGGATGAGAATAACATTGCAATCCATGGATTCTGAATAAAGTAGACTGTCCTCCATAAATATGGTACTAATTATCCAGTCAGTTAAGGACCTTTAGAAAAACAATGATCCCCCCCCACAGAGAAGAGGCACTTTTGTTGGCAGCCTGCCTGCAGATTCAAACTTCAACTTTTCTCTGGGTTTCTAGTCTTCCACTTTACACTTTATACTTTATACTGACTTTATACTTGCTAGCCTCCACAATTATGTTAGCCAATTCTGTAAAATAAACCTCACTATCACTTTTTGTTTTTTTCTCTTTTGTAGCATGTGGACGTTCCCAGCTGAGGGATCAGATCAGACCTGCAGTAGCCACCTATGCTGCTACTGCAGCAACAGGATCATTTAACCCACTGCAGAGATGCCACCAATCCCATAATGCCACAACAGGAACTCCATAAATCTCCTTCTCCTACACACACACACACACACACACACACACACACACACACACACACACACACACATTAATTCTAATTCTCTAGAGAATATTGACTAAAATACCTACCATGACCTTAAGTGCCCTATGAATCTGATCCTATGATATCTCTGAACTCATCTCCCAACACCCCTCCCCCACTTAGTCCTGTCCAGGTACAGAGGCCCAATTAATGTCCCTGGGATAGGCCAGACACCATCTCCCCTCAGTGTTTCTAGGTGTTGATCACCATGCTTTTGCCCAGGTAGCCCCATTGCTCACTTCCCTGTACTCACTAACATCTTTGGATGTTACCTTCCCAATGAGCTCTACCTAGACAACATTATGTTAAATTATGAACCCCAAACCAGCACTCTTGCCCCCCCTTTTTTGATTTTTAGGGCCAAATATGGTGTATATGGTAATTCACAGGCTAGGGGTGGATTCAAAGCTGTAGCTTCCAGCCTAAACCACAGCCACAGCAAAGACAGAACAAAGCCACAGCTGGGACCTACCCTGCAGCTCAGGGCAATGCTGGATCCTTAACCCACTAAGTGAGGTCAGGGATTGAACCTGTGTTCTCACTGATACTAGTCAGGTCTGTGACAACTTAGCCTCAACAGGAAATTCTTGGTTCCCCTTTTATGCCACCTTTATTCATGGATGTACTTTATATGCCAAAAACTTAGAATTTATTTATCTCAGACATAGAAACCCATGTACCATAGAACTTTCAGCCCAGTTCTATGATGACATATTTTAAAAATTAGTGAAGTTTATGGTGTGTTAGGAGGTTAAATCTTGCTATGAGGAAAAAGTGCATCATGAGCTGGATCAGGAGTTCTGGAATGTAAACTCTACAAGGGGATACATTTTCTTTAACTTGTATTCTCAGAATATAGAAAATTGCCTGGCACCTAGTAGTCATGCAGTCACTCTTTTTGTGTGCAAAAATATAAATTCAGGTATTTATCATTTTTCATATTAGAAGTAACATCTCTGGGGAAAATACAACACTCATTTCCAAGACTAAAATTAATCCAATAACTATAGCCTGGTCTCAACACAAACATCAAGTTTAGGGGGAAAAATTTAGACTTCCTGGAAGGTGGAAATTTGGTAATTGGATTGACTACTTCATGCTTCTCTATTGTCAAAAGCACAATCAAACTAAAGTTAATTTAGGTTTGGGCAACCATCCAAAGTACTATATTAACTTGATACAGCATTGACAATATAAGCATTTTGGACTTTACTAAAATGAAATATTAGAAACTTAACTAAATGTAGCTTTGGCAGGTGAGAAGCCAGACATGGAAGCAACACAAATGCCCATCAACAGATGAATGATAAAGAAGATGTGGTACATAACATAGTAGAATATTACTTAGCCATAAAAATAAAGAAATAGTGTCATGGAGATAGAGATTATCATACTAAACAAGTAAACCAGACAGAAAAAAACATATGTCATATGATATTGCTTATATGTGGTATCTGAAAAAAATGATACAGAGTTCCTCTTGTGGCTCAAGGGAAATGAATCCATATAGTATCATGAAGATGTGAGTTCAAACATTGGCCTTGCTCAATGGTTTGTGGATCCAGTGTTGCCCTGAGCTGTGGTATAGGTGACAGGAATGACTTAGATCCCATGTTGCTATGGCTGTGTGGTTGGATGGAAGCTATAGCTCTGCTTTGACCACTAACCTGGGAATTTCCATATGCTGCTGGTGCAACCCTAAAAATCCAAAATATAGATAGATAGATAGATGATAGATAGATAGGTAGATAGATAGATAGATAGATAGATAGATACAAATGAACTTATACACAAAACATAAATAGACACACAGACATAGAAAACAAACTTATGGTTACTAAAGCTGAAAGGGGGGGAGGACAAATTATGAGTTTGGGATTAACATATTCACAGTCTATATAAAATAGATAACTAACAAGGACAAATTGTATAGCACATGTAACTGTACTCATATTTTATGATAATATATAAGGGAAAACAACCTGAAAATATACATATATATACAACACAATACATAAAAGATCAAATTCCTTTGCACTATACTTGAAACTAACATATTGTAAGTCAACTATACTTCAAATTAATTAATTAATCAATTAAACAATCAAAAAATAAATGCCCAAGAATATATAAACACAATAAAACTATATATATATATAATATTTTAAAAAGCTGTAAAAAGAAGCCAAAAGTAATAATAATACAACATATTGAAAAATAAATATATATATATTTTTTTATTTTCCCACTGTACAGCAAGGGGGTCAGGTCATCCTTAGATGTATACATTGCAGTTACAGTTTTTTCCCCCACCCTTTCTTCTGTTGCAACATGAGTATCTAGACATAGTTCTCAATGCTATTCAGCAGGATCTTCTTATAAATCTATTCTAGGTTGTGTCTGATAAGCCCAAGCTCCCGATCCCTCCCACTCCCTCCCCCTCCCATCAGGCAACCACAAGTCTCTTCTCCAAGTCCATGATTTTCTTTTCTGAGGAGATGTTCATTTGTGCTGGATATTAGATTCCAGGTATAAGTGATATCATATGGTATTTGTCTTTGTCTTTCTGGCTCATTTCACTCAGGATGAGATTCTCTAGTTCCATCCATGTTGCTGCAAGTGGCATTATGTCATCCTTTTTTATGGCTGAGTAGTATTCCATTGTGTATATATACCACATCTTCCGAATCCAATCCTCTGTCGATGGACATTTGGATTGTTTCCATGTCCTGGCTATTGTGAATAGGGCTGCAATGAACATGCGGGTGCATGTGTCTCTTTTAAGTAGAGCTTTGTCCGGATAGATGCCCAAGAGTGGGATTGCAGGGTCATATGGAAGTTCTATGTATAGATTTCTAAGGTATCTCCAAACTGTTCTCCATAGTGGCTGTACCAGTTGACATTCCCACCAGCAGTGCAGGAGGGTTCCCTTTTCTCCACAGCCCCTCCAGCACTTGTTATTTGTGGATTTATGAATGATGGCCATTCTGACTGGTGTGAGGTGGTATCTCATGGTAGTTTTGATTTGCATTTCTCTTATAATCAGCGATGTTGAGCATTTTTTCATGTGTTTGTTGGCTGTCTGTATATCTTCCTTGGAGAAATGTCTATTCAGGTCTTTTGCCCATTTTTCCATTGGTTGATTGGTTTTTTTGCTGTTGAGTTGTATAAGTTGCTTATATATTCTAGAGATTAAACCCTTGTCAGTTGCATCATTTGAAACTATTTTCTCCCATTCCGTCAGTTGTCTTTTTGTTTTCTTTTGGGTTTCCTTTGCTGTGCAAAAGCTTTTCAGTTTGATGAGGTCCCATGGGTTTATTTTTGCTCTAATTTCTATTGCTTTGGGAGACTGACCTGAGAAAATTTTCATGATGTTGATGTCAGAGAGTGTTTTTTGCCTATGTTTTCTTCTAGGAGTTTGATGGTGTCCTGTCGTATATTTAAGTCTTACAGCCATTTGGAGTTTATTTGTGTGCATGGTGTGAGGGTGTGTTCTAGTTTCATTGCTTTGCATACAGCTGTCCAGGTTTCCCAGCAATGCTTGCTGAATAGACTTTCTTTTTCCCATGTTATGTTCTTGCCTCCCTTGTCAAAGATTAATTGACCATAGGTGTCAGGGTTTATTTCCGGATTCTCTATTCTGTTCCATTGGTCTGTCTGTCTGTTTTGATCCCAGTACCACATTGTTTTGATGACTGTGGCTTTGTAGTATTTCTTGACGTCTGGGAGAGTGATGCCTCCTGCTTGGTTTTTGTTTCTCAGGATTGCTTTGGCGATTCTGGGTCTTTTGTGGTTCCATATAAATGTTTGGATTGTTTGTTCTAGTTCTGCGAACAATGTCATGGGTAATTTGATAGGGATTGCATTGAATCTGTAGATTGCTTTGGGTAGGATGGCCATTTTCACAATATTGATTTTTCCAATCCAGGAACATGGAATATCTTTCCATTTCTTTACATCTTCTTTGATTTCTTTGATTAAAGTTTTATAGTTCTCGGCATATAGGTCCTTTACCTCTTTGGTCAGGTGTATTCCGAGGTATTTGATTTTGTGAGGTACAATTTTAAAAGGTATCATTTTTTTGTATTCCTTTTCTAATGTTTCATTGCTGGTATACAGAAATGCAACTGACTTCTGAATGTTAATCTTATATCCTGCCACTTTGCTGAATTTATTAATCAGTTCAAGGAGTTTTGGGGTTGAGTCCTTAGGGTTTTCTAGGTATAGTATCATATCATCTGCATACAGGGACAGTTTGATCTCTTCTCTTCCTATATGGATGCCTTTTATTTCTTTTGTTTGTCTAATTGCTGTGGCTAGGACTTCCAAAACTATGTTGAATAGCAGTGGTGAGAGTGGGCATCCCTGTCTTGTTCCAGATGTGAGTGAGGAGGCTTTCAGGTTTTATCCATTGAGTGATATATTTGCTGTGGATTTGTCATAAATGGCTTTGATTATATTCAGGAATGTTCCCTCTATACCCACTTTGGCGAGGGTCTTGATCAGGAATGGATGTTGAACTTTGTCAAATGCTTTTTCTGCGTCTATTGAGATGATCATATGATTTTTGACCTTTTTTTTGTTAATGTGGTGTATGATGCTGATTGATTTGCATATGTTGAACCATCCTTGTGAACCTGGGATGAACCCAAACTGGTCATGGTGTATAATGTTTTTGATATGTTGTTGGATTCGGTTGGCTAAGATTTTGTTGAGAATTTTTGCATCTATATTCATCAATGTTATTGGGCGATACTTTTCTTTTTTGGTGGTATCTCTGTCTGGTTTTGGAATGAGGGTGTTGGTGGCCTCATAGAATGCCTTTGGGAGTATTCCTTCTTCTTCAACCTTTTGAAAGAGTTTAAGGAGGATGGGCACCAATTCCTCTTTATATGTTTGATAGAATTCACCTGTGAAGCCATCTGGTCCTGCACTTTTATTTGTAGGGAGTGATTTTATGACCTCTTCAATTTCATTTCTAGTGATCGGTCTGTTCAGTTGGTCTGTTTCTACTTGATTCAGTTTTGGCAAGCTGTAAGGTTCTAGAAAATTGTCCATTACTTCCAGATTGTCAAACTTGTTGCCATACAGTTGTTCATAGTATTCTCTTATGGTTTTTTGTATTTCTGCTGTATCCGTTGTGATTTCTCCTTTTTCATTTATAATTTTGGTGATTTGGGTTCTTTCTCTCCTCTTTTTAGTGAGTCTGGCCAGGGGTTTGTCCATTTTGTTCACCTTTTCAAAGAACCAGCTCTTGGTTTTATTAATTTTCTCTATTGTTTTTTGAGTCTCTATTTTATTGATTTCTTCTTTGATCTTTATAATTTCCTTCCTTCTGCTGACTTTAGGACTTTTTTGTTCTTCTTTTTCTACTTCGTTTAGGTGTAGGGTTAAGTTGTCAATTTGGGATCTTTCTTCTTTTTTGAGAAAGGCCTGTATTGCTATAAATTTCCCTCTGAGCAGTGCTTTCGCAGCATCCCATAGATTTTGAGAGGTTGTGTCTTCATTATCATTTGTTTCAAGGTAGTTTTTAATTTCCTTCTTGATTTCCTCATTGACCCATTGGTTTTTTAGTAGCATGTTGTTTAGTCTCCATGGAGTAGGTTTTTTCTCTTTCCTTTTCCCATGGTTGATTTCTAATTTCATGGCATTGTGGTCAGAGAAGATACTTGAGATAATTTCTTTGCTCCTAAATTTATTGAGATTCGCTTTGTGTCCCAATATGTGGTCGATTCTTGGGAATGTTCCATGAGCATTTGAGAAGAATGTGTATTCTGATTTTTTTGGATGTAGTGTCCTGAAGGTATCAATGAAGTCTAACTTTTCTATTGTTTCCTTTAGGATCTCTGTTGCTTTCTTGGTTTTCTGTCTAGAGGATCTGTCCATTGATGTGAGCGGGGTATTTAGGTCTCCTACTATGATTGTATTCTCATCAGTATCTCCCTTTATGTCTGTTAATATTTGTTGTGTGTATCTGGGTGCTCATATATTTGGGGCATATATGTTGATGATAGTAACATCCTCTCCTTGGATGGATCCCTTAATCATTAAATAGTGTCCTTCTTTGTCTTTCTTTATGCCTTTTGTTTTAAAGTCTATTTTGTCTGATATGAGCGTTTCAACTCCTGCTTTTCTGTCATGTCTATAGGCGTGAAATATTTTTCCCCACCTTTTCACTTTCAATCTATATGTATCTTTTGTCCTAAGTTGAGTTTCTTGTAGGCAGCATATTGAAGGGTTTTGCATTTTTATCCATTCAGCCACTCTGTGTCTTTTGATTGGGGCATTCAGTCCATTGACATTTAAGGTGATAATTGATAGATGATTATTTATTGCCATTTGAACCTCGTGTTCCAGTTGATTCTATGGTTCTCCATTCTTCCTTTTTTTTTTTTTTTTTTTTTTGGTTGGATGGTCTCCTGTGATTATATGCTTGAGTGGTTTTTTTTTTTCATTTTTTGCAAATGCAATATTTGGTTTTGGCTTGTGATTGCCCTGTTTTTTAAGTATGCTAACCCCTTCCCATAATTGTGTGTTTTAGCCTGATGGTCCTGTAAGTTCAAACACTTCATTACTATATTAAAATTAAGAAGAGAGACATACATATAAACAAAAAGGGTTATTTACCTCCTGACATCCCTTGCCCACATTTTATGGTTTTGATGACTCTTTTTTATTTTTTTCTTTTTAATTTTATTTTATTTGAAGCATGATCATGATTAAATCTGTATGCTGGCTTATTTGAGTGACTTCTCTCTGATTGCAGTTTCCTCAGTCCTAGTTCCTCCTCTTCTTCTTCTTCGTTTTTTTTTTTTTTCTTTTTTCTTCCCTTTCCTTCCTTTCTTTTTGGTTTAGAGAAGCCCTTTCAATATTTCCTTTAACCTGGGTTTTGTATTGCTGTATTCTTTAAGTTTTTGTTTGTTGGGAAACATTTTTATTTCCCCTTCTATTTTAAATGATATTCTTGCTGGATAGAGTATTCTAGGTTGCATATTTTTTCCTTTGAGCACTTTAAATATCTCTTGCCATTCCCTCCTGGCCTGTAGTGTTTCTGTAGAGAAATCAGCTGATATTCTTATGGGGGTTCCCTTATAGGTAACATTCTGTTTTTCTCTTGCTGCCTTGAGGATCCTCTCTTTATCACTAACTTTTGCCATTTTTATTATGATGTGTCTTGGTGTGGGTCTGTTTGGGTTCAGTTTGTTTGGGGCCCTCTGTGCTTCTTGTATCTTGAATCCAGTATCCTTTAGATTTGGGAAGTTTCCAGCAATAATTTCTTCAAATATATTTTCCATTCCCTCATCTTTTTCTACTCCTTCTGGAATTCCTATTATGCGTAGATTGGCCCGCTTTATATTATCCCATAGGTCTCTTATATTGCTTTCCAGTTTTTTGATTCGGTTTTCTGTCTGTTGACCAGATTGAGCGATTTCCATTATTCTATCTTCCATATCACTGATTCCTTCTTCTGCATTATTCATTCTGGTTTTTACTGCCCCTAGTTCAGTTTGCATCTCTGCCAATGAGTGTTCTAGTTTTTCTTGGCTCCTCCTTATATTTTCTAGTTCCTTTCTGAGTGTATCTGCATTACTGTTCATATCTTCTCTTAAGTCCTTCAGTATTTTCACTATTTCTCTTTTGAACTCCAGGTCTGTCTGATTGCAGAGATCTGTTTCATTGTTGACTGTTTTAGGTGAGTTCTCCTGTTGATTGACTGGGAGTGGTTTCTCAGCTTCTTCATCTTGCTTGTTGTTTTCTTTCTCCTGAGGGAGTTGTACTCTCCGTGATCGGGCAGTGTTTGCCTTGTCACTGCCGTGGAATATTTCCTGAGGGCTGGCGTTGTTGGTCAATCTTTTTTGAGGCAGTGTGGCTTTTCTGGAGTGTTGATGGGGCTAACAGTGTTTCTTTGAAGCAAAGGAGGACTTCCTGAGGGCAGACAGGACTGAGAGGTCCACACCACGATGGTAGCAGATTTCACTTGGCCATGCAGAGCTTTCTCTGGTGTTTTTAGGCTGTGGGGTTCTTGCAGGGGGTTGGCGGTGTTGGACAGCTGCGTTTTAGGTGTGCATCAGCCCCTGGGGGCTGGAGCAGCTATCTGGGGCACTGAGAAGCTGAGAGGCTCTTCCCTAGGGCAGCCCAACTCAGAAGGACAGCCTGAGAATGTAGGCGGATCTTTTCACAGTCTGGCTGAGCTTGTTGCAGCTTTTCTGGGCTGCAGGGGGTCCTGCCTGGAGCTGGCAGTCCTATGCAGCTGGTCCACTAGAGCATCCCCTGGGGGCTTGGGCAGGTAGCAGGGCCGTTTGAAACCCAAGAGGCTCCTCCCCGGGGCAACCCGACTCAGAAAAACCGTCCGAGAATTAGGCCGATCTATTCCCAGCCTGGCTAAGCTTGTTCTAGCTTTTCTAGGCTGCAGGCCTTTTCTCGGGGGCTGGTGCTGTTTGGTGCTGCTGTGCGGAAGCGTAGCCCCTCCAAAGGGCAAGCAGGCCTGTGCAGGGACAGCCCCTGTGGTGGTAGGCTTCAGGCAATTGTTGAGGCCAGCCCTCCTGGATGGCAGGCAGCCCCAGGTCCAGCGAGAGCATAGGGGGTGGTGGGGGTGGGGGGAGGGGATGCACTGGGAAGCAGAGTTTTCAGCTAGCTTGCGGGCCTGTAAGCTTGCTGTGGCGTGGGGGGTATTCTATGGGGACCCACCCCTTCTTCTCTCCCCTCCCCAGCACGGGCACAGACCAGGCTCTTCTCCCAGATTCCCTCTGATGTGGCTTTCCCCTTCCCCACTCCTGGAGTATTGCTCCCTTCCTCTGCGACAGCTTTGTTTTCTAGTCTCCCAGGCAGTCTCTGCCCCGTCAACTGGTTTCTAGACCTCCCAAGCAGTTTCCACTCTGCCCCGCCCCCCTAGCCCGGGGACTAATCTCTGGAGCCTAGGTCTTGGTGTCCAGCCCCCACCCAGGCAGTGCTCCCCGGCCCTTTCATGGGGACTAACCTTCTGCGGCGAGGTCTCGGTGCCCAGCCCCCCTCCCAGGCGTCCCCGGCCCTTTCTCAGGAATTAACCTTCGGCAGCGAGGTCTCGGTGCCCAGCCCCCACCCAGGCGTCTCAATTTTTGGTGACTCTGCCTGTAGTTCAGATGGTCCATTGGGTTCTTGATCGGCTTTTCCATACTCCAACTTACTGCTACACTCTTCTCTGCATCTGGAGATTCCTCCGGTTCGTTTGATCTTACCCCCGGTAGGTGACTTTCCAGGGTGCGGGATCCCTTTCTCCTCCGCAGTTCCCTTTCGGGAGCCCCCGTCTCGCTCGGATTCACCTTCTCTCACTCTCCTCTTTTCTCCTGTTCTGCCCAATAATGTCACGAATTTCTTGCCGTTATTGGAGTTTAGGTTCCTCTGCCAGCGATTGGTTGCTGTTCTGTGCGAGTCACTTATTCTGTAGATGTGCTTTTTTTGTTGTGTTTGTGGGAGAGGGCAAGCATGTCTTCCTACTCCTCCGCCATCTTGTCCTCTCTCCAAAAAATAAATATTTACACATATACACAAAGAAGTTTGGTGCACTGAAGACCACACATTGAATGTGTGTTATGGGTAATGCCATATTAGGGTTATGTAAAAATAATTTTATAAGAGATATGAATAAGGGAAAATAAATTGATCCAATAACAATGAACATTTAAAGGACAGTGAGGAAAGTGCTAAAGACATGGGTGACCAACACAAATTTTAAGGCTTTTCTAATAATGCCAGTGAGTGAAAGAACATTGTTAGGTGATACTCACTTGGCTAACAGGTTACTATTTCTGAAAATATTCCCCAGAGCCAGTGTCATGTCTCTGTTTCTCAGGCTGTAGATGAAAGGGTTCAGCATGGGGGTGACCACTGTGTACATCATGGGAGCAATGATGTCTTTGTCATGGGACTGGCCTGATGAGGAAAAGTACACTGCCATCATTGTCCCATAGAATAGAGACACCACAGAGAGGTGGGAGCCACAGGTGGACAAGGCTTTGCAGATCCCTCCAGTAGAGGGGACCCTTAGGATAGAGAAACCAATGCAGCCATAAGAGACCAGGATGCCACTCAATGGCAAAATGAGAAATGCAAACCCTAGAGTGAATATGACCATATCATTGAGAGAGGTGTCTGAGCAGGACAGCTTAATCAGGGCAGCGAGGTCACAGAAGAAATGGGGGATGATATTGTCATCACAGAAGGACAGTTGAGCCAGGAGGAGGGTGTGGATCAGGGCAATGGCACAGGAGAGGAGCCAGGATCCAGCCAGCAGACACAGACACAGCTCCTCCCTCATGATGATGCTATAGCGTAGAGGGTGACAAATGGCCACATACCTGTCATAGGCCATCACTGCAAGAAGGAGATTATCAGTGCAACCAAAAAATAGGAAAAAAAAAGTCTGTGTTACACACCCTGCATAGGGAATGGATTGATCCTGAGTCTGCATGTTCATCAGCATCTTAGGGACAGTGACTGATGAAAAGCAAACATCAGAATAGGCCAGGTGGCTGAGGAAGAAGTACATGGGAGTGTGGAGGTGAGGGTCCAGCCTGATGAGGAGGATGATGAGCAGGTTCCCCAGCACTGTGATCAGATACATTCCCAGGAACAGGGCAAAGAACATGCCCTGCTGATTGGCCCGGATGAGGAGCCCCTGGAGGAGGAACTCAGACATTGTGCTCTCATTCTTCCTCTTCATGCTGCTTTTCTCTGCTCTGGGAATGCGGAGAAATCAGAAATTCCAGGAACTTGGAAGTACTGAGCATATCAGTTACCATGTGGTCACATGGATTCTCAGAGTAACTCTGTCTCATACAGGTCTCACTTCACTGCACTCACACACTGATGCTTCATCCAGTCTTGTGAGAGCAACACAATTTGATTTGTCTGAACACGGACTCTGTCACATGGAGAAAGTGTAGGATTTTAATCAATACCTTCAGTTGAAATAAGGAACATATCATTCTCTTTTTTACATGATAGACAGTAGAGAGGGAGTAATAAATAAGACACAGTACCTTCCATGACTCTACTGTCGGACTGCTTATGTGTCTGTGTCTCTCTAACACACACAAACACACACACACACACACACACCAACCACCCAACCACTTAAAGCATTATTTGGAAGATTATTTTACCATGTACAAAATGAAGTTCTCAACACAAAATCTTATTTTTATCATTAGAAATAATGTAAGAAATACAAAAGAAAGAACAAAGTATGAAAGAAATAAAGATGGAATGTAAGAGAAAGAGGAAGAAATGAAGAGGAAGGAAGGTAGGAAGCAAGGAAGGGAGGCAGAGGGAGGAAGAAAGGAAGGAAAAGATAAACATGATGAAAGTTTCTCAAAAAATTTGATAGAATTTCCATATGATTAATGAATTTTCCTTCTGCTTATATACACAGAATAATTGAAAGCATGGGACAAAGATGTATTTATACACCCATATTTTTAACAGCATTATTCACAGAAGCCAAATGACAGAAAACAAACATGTCTTATAGCTAATGACTGTGGTCTATACATACAGTGGAATATTAGTCAGAGTTAAAAAAGAAATAAATCCTGATGTAGCCACAATATGAATGAACCTTGAAGACATTATGCTAAGTAAATTCATGCACTCACAAAATTTTAAATACTGTAAGATTCCATTTGTGTGAGATTAATAGAAGAGTCAAATTAATAGAGACAAAAAATGGAATGGTCACTACCAGGGGGTGGTGTGGGGAGGAAAAGGAGGAGCTATTTTTCAGTGAGTACAGAATTCACATTTGGGAAGATAAAAAATTCTGGAGGTGGATGGTGGTGACAGTTCTACCACAATATGAATTACTAAGTGCCACAAAATGTACACAAAAATTATTGAATTGCTACATTTGTATCATATATTTTATCACAATAAAATTTTTAAGTTAGAAAATATATCAAAGGAGTCAATATATACTGACTAAAAATAGCAATCAAAACAAGAGTGACCACAAAGTTAAATAAATCAGCTCATTATTTGGGCAAGATGAATAAGCAGACACCAGGAACTAAAGATGACAGAGATATAGGAGGCCATCAAGCAAGATCAAGTAGCTTCCTGAAAATGTGTGTTTACTTTAGAGGTCTAGCTCTCACATCGAGAAAACAGTAAAAACCCAGACCATGGACACCACTTGAAGATTAGAAGGTCCACAGCACCTGACTCATTGTATTTTTAAAATTTTTTCCAAGAAATAACTTCCTTCATATCTGCCATTGTCTCTCTATCCCCTTCCATCACCAGGGTTTTAAAATGGCTCAGTTCTGAGCATACAGGCAAAGTGAGGGACATGTGAATTTGCCCAGTGAGGTGACCAGATAGCTGAGATATTACAGATGCTGTAGGACCAAGGACTTATACAAGAATTCACAGTTGTCTCATTAACTAGACAAGGTTCCAAAACTGATCCCACGCTTTTCCCCAGAGTGGAAATTTGGAAGTCATTAAACATCAATGAGGAACCTTGTGAGAAGTTCAGTAGCCTTCAAACCATCTGGACAGAGTGCCACCAACTTAGCATAAAGAGGACTTTGTTGCCTGTTCATGTCTAGAGCTGAGACAAAGGAAGACTCAGGCTGTGAGGCTGTCTGACCAGGCCCTCACATGGCCCTCTCTGCTCTGCTCTACAGCCATCCAAAGAAAGGATAAGGAGATTGTGAGTGTGTTATACACAGAAATAGACACTCCAAATGACACACAGTGATGCAAAAACAAAACCCCAAGTGCTGTTTTTTGGCCCTTTCCAACCTATGCTCATCCTAGTCAGAAATGAGGTTTGTATGTATTCATACCAACTAAGTTACAACTTTAAAATGGAATCCTCTGGAGTTCCCAACCTGGCCCAGTAGAAACAATTCTGACTAGGAACCATGTGGTTGTGGGTTCTAGCCCTGGTCTTGCTCACTTGGTTAAGGATCCAGCTGTGGTGTAGGTCACAGATATGGCTCAGATCTGTCATTGCTATGGCTTTGGCATAGGCCAGCAGCTACAGCTCTGATTAGACTCCTAGCCTGGGAACATCCATATGCTGTGGGTGTGGCTCTAAAAGGACAAAAGACAAAACAAATTAAATTTTAAAAAATAATAAAATGGAATCTTTTGTCAATCAAAATTTAAAAAACACAAAAAAAAGAACACTTCTACACTGTTGGTGGAGATGTACAATGATGTGGCCATTACGGAAAACAGTATGGAGATTCCCCAAGACATTGAAAATATAACTACCACATGATAGAGTAATTCCACTTCTGGGTGTAGACCAGAAAGAACTGGAATCAGAATCTCAGAGATGTATCAACTCTCCCATGTGCATTGCAGCTCTATGCACAATAGATAAGCTATGGAAACAAGCCACAGGTCGATCAAAAGATGAATGGATAAATTTGGCATATACAAACAATGTTTTATAATTTGGTCTTAAAAAATGGAAATCCTGTCATTCCTGACAAGACGGATGAAACAGAGAATATTATGCTAAGTGAAATAAGGACAAACATTGCATAATTTCACTTTGAGAAACTCATAGAAGCAGAGAATAAATGTCTATCACCAAGGGCTAGGAGGGAAGGAGAAATGCAGTGTGGTTATTTAATTGAAATAAAACTTCAGTTATTCAAGAAGAATTAGTTCTAGAGACCTGCTCTACAGCATAATGCCTAGAGTCAAAATGACTATACTGTGTACCTAAAAATTCCTTAAAAGAGTAGATCTCATGTTAAGTTTTCTTACCACATAAAAAGGACACAAGCACATTTTGAGAGACAGATATGTTGATGACCTTCATTGTGGTGGTAGTTTCACAAGTGTGTGCACATGTCCAAACTCCTCCAATTACATACATTAAATATGTGCAGAATTTGTATATCAATTACACCTCACAAGATGTTTTAAACAAATATGCAAAGACCACATCCAGTAACCCATGCAACTCACAAACCATACACACTCACACACACAGAAACTCCACTACACACAATGAGAAACATGTGTGGTCAAACCTGACACACCAATGACATAAAAAGAACCAACATGCACACAGAAACCTAAGCACACACACATACTGTGGATTTCCAGCCTCCATTGTCTATTATTGGCACTGTATAATAAGGCTTTTAACAACCATGGAAATGAACTATAGCTGTGTTGTCTAATACAGCAGCACCAGTCTCCTGTGATTGCTGGAGTTTTGAAATATAGCTAGTGTAAATGAGAAACACACATGTTCATTTCAGGTCATTTTAGTTAATTTTCATGTTATAGCCACTTGAGACTGGTAGCACCATGTACATCAGTGTGTGAATCAGTCACTAAAAACACATGGTTATAGGAATATCATAAACACATTTTCTCTATCTCTTTTTACTAGACCTCACATCAGTGCACACATCTAGGCAAAGTGATGGTTCCCTACCTTGCTTTGATCTCCACTGCTCCAGGCTACTAACTGAGGACACATCTCTTATGTCTCCATGGCCTGAGGATATTTAGCACCTGCTCTCCTGTTTACATGAAGGAGAACAATGAACAGGGAAGATCTGCATTTACCAGCAAAACTGAGACACAAGGGAACACCCCCCCAAACTTCTGGTTAGAGAAGAATAAAACAGAGTTAATTGCCCAATTTCTCGCCTTCCTCTTGAGATTGATCCAGTGCAGGGACCAAAACAGGAGTCCCAGAAGATGTCTCTAATGTCAGTGACACATTGGCCTCCCTTCTGCCTGCTCATGAGGAAAAGGAGAGTCCATGAACACCCTGGAACTTTGAAGAACCCATAATTAAATCTGCCACTCTGTACACTGCAGAAAGGACCAAACAGTAGGACCAGCGCTTGAGATCCCACACCACTGACCCTGAATGTGTTGGAGCTTACTTCCCATTACCATCATTTATTCCATACATATGAAACCACAAAATACCCAGAAAAGCCAAAGCCATCTTGAGCAAAATGGACAAAACTGTAGGCATCACACTTCCTGAGTACAACCTATAGTACAAACCTTTAGAAATCAGCATAGTATGTTACTGGCATTAAAATAACCAAATAAAAAGAATGGAACAGAATATTGGAGCCCAGAAATAATCCCACGCATATATGCTCAACTGATTTTGACAAGGGAGCCAAAAACACAAAATGGGGAAGTTAGTCTCTGCAATAAATGGTGCTAAGAACCTGGATGTCCACACACAAGAGAATGAAAGTGAATCCCCATCAGTGAAAATTGTCTATGCCATCCCATTATGGGAACAAAAATGTTTAACAACTTCATTCGCAACAATGTGGCCATAGCTAGCTATTCAAATACATCTTACATTTCACAGCCATGTTCCAACAACATGGATGGATATAGCAACTATTATGCTCTGTGAAATAAGACAGAGAGACAATGATTAATATCACAGTATCTCACATTTACCTGGAGTCTAAAAATCAAAAGAATAAATCAACTAAATAAAATGAAAACAGGCTCATAAATACGGAGAAGAAACCAGTGGTTGCCAGAGGGGATGGTGTCTGGGGGAGAGGGATGAGATAGGTGATGTGGATGAAGAGGAACAAACCTCCAGCCATAAAATAAAGAAATCTTGGGATGCAATGTGCAGCATAAGGTATATGATCAATTATACTTTTAGAGATAGATAGATACTAGATGAATAATTATGATGTTCATTTCATAATGTATGAAAATGTCAAATCACCACATAATACCCCTGAAACTAACATAATATTGTTTGTGAATTATATTTCACACAGCACCTGGATAGACTTGAACCATGGACCCTCAGATTAAAAGTCTGATGCTCTACTGACTGAGATACACAGGCCCTGAAAATTATATTTCAATAAGGAATTTAGTAAAGTGGATTGGTGCTAGAATAGTCCACAAACTATCATTCATAATGCTGAAAATTTTTATGAACATTTGGGTCCTAGGATAAGGACTTTGCCCATATATCTTAAATAATACCAAAACAAGCCTTACATTCCCAGATTTTTTCAAAAATTGCACAACTTCATTAAGAATTTGTGTTCTTTGGAGTTCCTTTTGTGGCTTGGCAGGTTACAAACCTGTTCAGTATCTATGAAGATGCAGGTCAAACCCTGGCCTTACTCATTGGGATAAGGATCTGGTGTTTCAGTAGGCTGCATTGTAGGCAGCATATATGGTTCATATCCCCTGTTGCTCTGGCTGTGGTGTTAGCTGGCAGCTGCAGCTCTGTTTCTATGCCTAGACTGGGACTTCCATATGCCACAGGTGCAGCCTGAAAATTAAAAAAAACAAAACTTTTTTCCAATTACAAGTGATTTTATCATTGATAAGTTGTTTAAGGTGATTGCCAGCTTCTCTAAAATAACTTACAGTTTTAACCTTTTTAGTTAACTAAGTATCATTTGGTAGATATTTTGAAACTATATAACCATGACACTTTTCACTCACTATATCTAATATCTACTGATGATTCCTATATGGAAAAAAAAAGCTATTGCAAATGTGGCGGCCAAATGGTGATTTTAAAATTTGATGATTTCCTCTATGTTGATTGGTTGTATTCTACTATAGGAAGGAACTTCCCCTTATCCACATTAATTCATTTTTATTTTCACTGATTTGTTTACATCATCACAGACTCATTAATTCTTAATTATACTCTGAGTTGTAAGCAATTACAGATATTAATTATGAAGTTCTAATTATCCAGATTTAGCCAATGGGAGCCCCTTACAGCCGGCTTCATATCTCCTTGATTAACTGAGCAGTTTTTATTTTCAAGCTCAGCAATATTTCCCTGGTCTTGTTGTTTCCAGGGCCCAGCCCTACAATCAGCCATTTGTCCCAGTACGTTTGGTTCCTGTTAGAAGACACTGATATTCAAAAAGCAAATTTTGCATTATGTGTGTTTGTTACTTATAAGGCTTCTAGATGATCTCAGAGAATACAGCCAGGAAATATATATAAAAGAAAAACAGGATAAAGAAACAAGGAATAAGCAAACTAAAGGAATGGTTACCCATAAGTGGTGGGTCAGGAGTGGGGCAGAAGGATTGGTAGATGGGGACCAGACTGATATTGATATATAATTTCAATTGGTTTATACATATTACAAACCATGAGTTCAAACTGGTATTATCAATTCTAGTTTGACACCATAGAGTTCTTTCTAGCCTCTCTTTTTCCAAATACATTGCACTTTTCCCCCACTCAGGAGTCATTCTCTTTTCCAGGACAAGTTTACTTATTTACTAAATCTTTGCAAACATGTAATATCAGAAACTTGAACTGAAACCACTGTTAATGACAAACTAATTTACCTCAAAAATTTGCTTACCAAAAAGTGTGCTTACCAAAAAATGTGCTTTCATTATTCTGAGAGTAGTTTATAAACTAAATTCACTGTTCAATAACATCTTAATTATTTTCCCTATTAGTCTGATTATGGTATTTACTCAAAATATAACCAGGTTCATTTTTTTGTTTTATTCTATTTTGTTTTTTTCCATCACCTTCTTTTTATTTTTTAGTGGTGAAGATAACATAGTCAAAATTATACAAATAAATATACTCATCTCTTCATTTTTCTATCCTATTCCCACCCCAACCCCTAGAGATAAGCTGTCCCTTTAGTTTCAAATTTATTCCTTTTGTGTTTCTTCTTGCTCAGTGGGAAGATGTATGTATATATTAATTTCCCTTATTTTTGACATAGGAAGTAGCTTGCTATGCATGCTCTTTTATGCATTGCTTTTTTCTATTTAATGATATACCATGGAAAATCTTCCATATTGATTCATAGGTATCTTTGTCATTATTTATTCATAGCTGTGAAGTACTCAATTGCATTGATGTTCCATAGTTACTCGTTGGAGGCCTGGAATAACATAGCAGTGATGTATATACTAAATTCTAACTAATGTGTTCCTCAGATGCTTAAAATGGTAAATTTCATGTTGGGTAGCACATTATAGCACAATAAAAACTTTTTAAGAAAAATCAAGACATCATCTCTACATAAAACACAGAAAATAATAATAACGTATGAATAATAAGTTAATTGAAGGAATATGAAATATCAAAATATATATTTAATTAAGCAAAAAGGATAAAGAAAAACAAGTATAAATATGAAATCAGATGTCTCAATTAGAAAATGTATACAAATATGGAAACATAAATTCAAATAAATTCTGTTTATATTGGATGTAAATAAATCAAATTCTCCAGAAAAACAATTATGGTTAACCAACATAAAAAGATCAAAACCCAACTTTACACTGCTAAGAATGAACACTTTCCAGATAAAAGGACATAAGGAAGTTACTTGTGTTGGAAAAGAAATACATGTAAACATTCACTAAAAGAAAGCTGGTATTTCTAAACTAATACCAGAGGAAGTAAATGAGATGAAAGCGTAGGAGCCATGGCTAATAGAAATCTCCACTCACTATACATGCAAAAGTGTGCTGTTCAGTGAATAAGAAAATGCTCCCTATCATAGGAAAGCAATGCTTTGTAGAATTTATCAATTTTGATAATGTAATTATGCCCTTCATGGATGATTTCAATCCACCAGCATTGTGTCACTGACTGTGAGTTGAAAAGAGATGTTCACAATTACCTTGAAGCCAATGCAAGCCAATTTCAGCACATTTTACAGAGAAGAATCAGTCAACGATAAGCAGAACATGATGATAAATAGGTGTGTTATCAATAAACTAGTATAAAAATATATATGTAAAAACAGATATATCTAAAAGGAGAAAAAGAAAAAAAAAACAGAGTCATAATTGCGTGACATACTTTATATAGGATTTTTTCAGATATTTTATGAGAGATGATGAAAAGCAAAAAAAAAAAAATTAAGGCTAAGTGATATTGCAAGGGTTCCAAAAATGGCAGAAGAGTAGGGGGATGTGCTCGCCCTCTACCACAAACACAACAAAAAAAAGACATCTACATATAAAATGATTCACACAGAACAACAACTGAATGCTAGCAGAAGAACTTAAACCTCCAAAAATTGTGAGAACCTCTTGACATAACTGGGTAAAATAACAGAAAAGAGGAGAGAGAGAGAAAAGGGGAATTAGGACTGGACTGGCACTCCCAAGAGGGAACTTTGAAGGAGAAAGGGAACCCATGTGTTGGAAAGTCACCTAACTGACTGAAAGTTCAACTGAGTTTGAGGGATCTCTAGACTCCAAGAAAGGTGCAGCAGCAGGTCTGAGATCTAAAAAGAAGAGAGAGGAGAGAGATGACAACATAGCGGAGGAGTAGGGGGACACGCTCGCCCTCTCCCACAGACACAACAAAAAAAGCACATCTACAGAATAAATGACTCGCACAGAACAGCAACCAATTGTTGGCAGAAGAACCTAAACTCCAATAACGGCAAGAAGTTCGTGACATTACTGGGCAGAACGGGAGAAAAGAGGAGAATGAGAGAAGGTGAATCCGAGCAGGGGACGGGCACTCCCGAAAGGGAACTTCGGAGGAGAAAGGGATCCCGCACCCTGGAAAGTCACCTACTCAGGGGAAAGATCAAACAAACTGGAGCAATTTCCAGATGCAGAGAAGAGTGTAGCAGTAAGTTGGAGTACGGAAAAGCCGATCAAGAACCGAACGGACCATCTGAACTACGGGCACAGTCACCAAAAATTGAGACACCTGGGTGGGGGCTGGGCACTGAGACCTCGCCTCCGAACGTTAGTCCACGAGAAAGGGCCAGGGGAAGCCTGGGTGGGGGCTGGCCACCATGAACTCGCCTCCAAAGGTTAGTCCCCTGGCTGGGGGTGCGGGGCAGAGCGGAAACTGCTTGGGAGGTCTGGAAACCATTTGACGGGGCAGAGACTGCCTGGGAGACTAGAAAACAAAGCTGTCGTAGAGGAAGGGAGCAATACTCTAGGGGCGGGGAAGTGGAAAGCTGCATCAGAGGGAACCTGGGAGAAGAGCCTGGTCTGCGCCCATGCTGGGGAGGGGAGAGAAGAAGGGGTGGGTCCCCATAGAATACCCCCTACACCACAGTAAGCTTACAGGCCCGCTAGCTAGCAGAAAGCTGTGCTTCCCAGTGCATCCCCTCCCCCCACCCCCACCACCCCCTATGCTCTCGCCGGACCTGGGGCTGCCTGCCATCCAGGAGGGCTGGCCTCAACAATTGCCTGAAGCCTACCACCACAGGGGCTATTCCTGCATAGGCCTGCTTGCCGTTTGGAGGGGCTACACTTCCGCAGAGCAGCACCAAACACCACCAGCCCCTGAGAAAAGGCCTGCAGCCCAGAAAAGCTAGAACAAGTCTAGCCAGGCCATGAATAGATCTGCCTAATTCTCGGACAGTTTTTCTGAGTCGGGCTGCCCTGGGGAGGAGCCTCTTTGGTTTCCAATGGCCCTGCTACCCACCCAAGCCCCCAGGGGGTGCCCTAGTGGATCAGCGGCATAGGACTGCCAGCCCCAGGCAGGACCCCCTGCAGCCCAGAAAAGCTGCAACAAGCTTGGCTGAGCTGGGAAAAGATCTCACATGGTCTTTCTGAGTCGGGCTGCCCTGGGGAGGAGCCTCTTGGGTTTCCAGTGGCCCTGCTACCCGCTGAAGCCCTTAGGGGGTGCCCCACTCCCACGGAATAGCTGCTCAGCACCACCGGCCCCCTAAAAGAGCCCCTGCAGCTCAGAAAAACTGCAACAAGCTTGGCCAGACTGTGAAAATATCCACCTACATTCTCAGGCCGTCCTTCTGAGTTGAGCTGCCCTAGGGAAGAGCCTCTTAGTTTCTCAGAGACTCAGATAGCTGCTCCAGCCCCCAGGGGGTGCTGCACTCCTGAGGAACAGCTGCCCAACACCGCCAACCCCCTGCAAGAACCCCACAGCCTAAAAACACCAGAGAAAGCTCTGCATGGCCAAGTGAAATCTGCTACCATCGTGGTGTGGATGTCCCAGTCCTGTCTGCCCTCAGGAAGCCCTCCTTTGCTTCAAAGAAACACTGTTAGCCCCATCAACACTCCAGAAAAGCCACACTGCCTCAAAAAAGATTGACCAACAACGCCAGCCCTCAGGAAATATTCCACGGCAGTGACAAGGCAAACACTGCCCGATCACGGAGAGTACAACTCCCTCAGGAGAAAGAAAACAACAAGCAAGATGAAGAAGCTGAGAAACCACTCCCAGTCAATCAACAGGAGAACTCACCTAAAACAGTCAACAATGAAACAGACCTCTGCAGTCTGACAGACCTGGAGTTCAAAAGAGAAATAGTGAAAATACTGAAGGACTTAAGAGAATATATGAACAGTAATGCAGATACCCTCAGAAAGGAACAAGAAAATATAAGGAGGGGTCAAGAAAAACTAGAACACTCATTGGCAGAGATGCAAACTGAACTAAGGGCAGTAAAAACCAGAATGAATAATGCAGAAGAAGGAATCAGTGATATGGAAGATAGAATAATGGAAATCACTCAATCTGGTCAACAGACAGAAAACCGAATCAAAAAACTGGAAAGCAATATAAGAGACCTATTGGATAACATAAAGCGGGCCAATCTACGCATAATAGGAATTCCAGAAGGAGTAGAAAAAAATAAGGGGATGGAAAATATATTTGAAGAAATTATTGCTGGAAACTTCCCAAATCTAAAGGATACTGGATTCAAGATACAAGAATCACAGAGGGCCCCAAACAAACTGAACCCAAACAGACCCACACCAAGACACATCATAATAAAAATGGCAAAAGTCAGTGATAAAGAGAGGATCCTCAAGGCAGCAAGAGAAAAACAGAATGTAACCTACAAGGGAACCCCCATAAGATTATCAGCTGATTTCTCTACAGAAACACTACAGGCCAGGAGGGAATGGCAAGAGATATTTAAAGTGCTCAAAGGAAAAAATATGCAACCTAGAATACTCTATCCAGCAAGAATATCATTTAAAATAGAAGGGGAAATAAAAATGTTTTCCAACAAAAAAAACTTAAAGAATACAGCAACACAAAACCCAGGTTAAAGGAAATATTGAAAGGGCTTCTCTAAACCAAAAAGAAAGGAAGGAAAGGGAAGAAAAAAGAAAAGAAAAAAAAGAAGAAGAAGAGGAAGAACTAGGACTGAGGAAACCACAATCAGAGAGAAGTCACTCAAATAAGCCAGCATACAGATTTAATCATGAACATGCTTCAAACAAAATAAAATTAAAAAAAGAAAAAGGAGTCAAAAAACCATAAAATGTGGGCAAGGGATGTTAGAAAGTACATAACCCTTTTTGTTTGTTTGTATGTTTATCTTCTTAATATTAATATATTAATGAAGTGTTTGAACTTACAGGACCATCAGGCTAAAACACGCAATTATGGGAAGGGGTTAGCATACTTAAAAAACAGGGCAATCATAAGCCAAAACCAAATATTGCATCTGCAAAAAATGAAAAAAAAAATACACTCAAGCAGATAATAACAGGAGACCATCCAAAAAAAAAAAGAAAGGAAGAATGGAGAACCATAGATCCAACTGGAACATGAGGTACAAATGTCAATAAATAATCATCTATCCATTATCACCTTAAATGTCAATGGACTGAACGCCCCAATCAAAAGACACAGAGTGGCTCAGTGGATAAAAATGCAAAAACCTTCAATATGCTGCCTACAAGAAACTCACCTTAGGACAAAGGATACATATAGATTGAAAGTGAAAGGGTGGGGAAAAATATTTCACACCAATAGACATGACAGAAAAGCAGGAGTTGCAACACTCATATCAGACAAAATAGACTTTAAAACAAAAGGCATAAAGAAATACAAAGAAGGACACTACTTAATGATTAAGGGATCCATCCAAGGAGAGGATGTTACTATCATCAACATATATGCCCCAAATACAGAAGCACCCAGATACATACAACAAATATTAATAGACATAAAGGGAGATATTGATGAGAATAAAATCATAGTAGGAGACCTTAATACCCCCTCACATCAATGGACAGATCTTCTAGACAGAAAACCAATAAAGCAACAGAGATCCTAAAGGAAACAATAGAGAAGTTGGACTGAATTGATATCTTCAGGACACTACATCCAAAAAAATCAGAAGACACATTCTTCTCAAATGCTCGTGGAACATTCTCAAGAGTCAACCACATATGGGGACACAAAGCTAACCTCAATAAATTTAGGAGCATAGAAATTATCTCAAGTATCTTCAATGACCACAATGCCATGAAATTAGAAATCAACCCTGGGAAAAGGAAAGAGAAAAACCTACTACATGGAAACTAAACAACATGCTACTAAAAAACCAATGGGTCAATGAGGAAATCAAGAAGGAAATTAAAAACTACCTTGAAACAAATGATAATGAAGACACAACCTCTCAAAATCTATGGGATGCTGCGAAAGCAGTGCTCAGAGGGAAATTTAGAGCAATACAGGCCTTTTTCAAAAAAGAAGAAAGATCCCAAATTGACAATTTAACCCTCCACCTAAACGAATTAGGAAAAGAAGAACAAAAAAGTCCTAAAGTCAGAAGAAGGAAGGAAATTATAAAGATCAAAGAAGAAATCCATAATATAGAGATTCAAAAAGCAAGAGAGAAAATTAATAAAACCAAGAGCTGGTTCATTGTTAAGGGAAACAAAATTGACAAACCCCTGGCCAAACTCACTAAAGAGAAGAGAAAGAACCCAAATAACCAAAATTATAAATGAAAAAGGAGAAATCACAACGGATACAGCAGAAATACAAAAAACCATAAGAGAATACTATGAACAACTATACGGCAACAAGTTTGACAATCTGGAAGAAATGGACAATTTTCTAGAATCTTACAGCCTGCCAAAACTGAATCAAGTAGAAACAGACCAACTGAACAGACCAATCACTAGAAATGAAATTGAAGAGGTCATAAAATCTCTCCCTACAAATAAAAGTTCAGGACCAGATGGCTTCACAGGTGAATTCTATCAAACATATAAAGAGGAACTGGTGCCCATCCTCCTTAAACTCTTTCAAAAGGTTGAAGAAGAAGGAATACTCCCAAAGACATTCTATGAGGCCACCAACACCCTCATTCCAAAACCAGAGATACCACCAAAAAAGAAAACTATCGCCCAATATCATTGATGAATATAGATGCAAAAATTCTCAACAAAATCTTAGCCAACTGAATCCAACAACATATCAAATAAATTATACACCATGACCAGGTTGGGTTCATCCCAGTTTCACAAGGATGGTTCAACATACACAAATCAATCAGCATCATACACCACATTAACAAAAATAAGTCAAAAATCATATGATCATCTCAATAGACACAGAAAAAGCATTTGACAAAGTCCAACATCTATTCATGATCAAGACCCTCGCCAAAGTGGGTATAGAGGGAACATTCCTGAATATAATCAAAGCCATTTATGATAAACCCACAGCAAATATAATCCTCAATGGGGAAAAACTGAAAGCCTTCTCACTCAAATCTGGAACAAGACATGGATACCCACTCTCACCACTGCTCTTCAACAGAGATTTGGAAGTCCTAGCCACAGCAAGTAGATAAACAATAGAAATAATAGGCATCCATATAGGAAGAGAAGAGATCAAACTGTCCCTGTATGCAGATGACATGATACTATACATAGAAAACCCTAAGGACTCAACCCCAAAACTCCTCGAACTGATTAATAAATTCAGCAAAGTAGCAGGATATAAGATTAACATTCAGAAGTCAGTTGCATTTCTCTATACCAGTAATGAAACATTAGAAAAGAATACAAAAATACGATACCTTTTAAAATTGCACCTCACAAAATCAAATACCTCGGAATACACCTGACCAAGGAGGTAAAGGACCTATATGCTGAGAACTATAAAACTTTAATCAAAGAAATCAAAGAAGATGTAAAGAAATGGAAAGATATTCCATGTTCCTGGATTGGAAAAATCAATATTGTAAAAATGGCCATCCTACCCAAAGCAATCTACAGATTCAACCAATCCCTATCCAATGACCAAGGACATTTTTCACAAAACTAGAACAAACAATCCAAACATTTTTATGGAACAACAAAAGACCCAGAATTGCCAAAGCAATCCTGAGAAACAAAAACCAAGCTGGGGGCATAACTCTCCCAGACTTCAAGAAATACTACAAAGCCACAGTCATCAAAACAGTGTGGTACTAGTATCAAAACAGACAGACAGACCAATGGAACAGAATAGAGAACCCGGAAATAAACCCTGACACCTATGGTCAATTAATCTTTGACAAGGGAGGCAAGAACATAACATGGGAAAAAGAAAGTCTATTCAGCAAGCATTGCTGGGAAACCTGGACAGCAACATGCAAAGCAATGAAACTAGAACACACCCTCACACCATGCACAAAAATAAACTCCAAATGGCTGAAAGACTTAAATATACAACAGGACACCATCAAACTCCCAGAAGAAAACATAGGCAAAAAACACTCTCTGACATCAACCTCATGAATATTTTCTCAGGTCAGTATCCCAAAGCAATAGAAATTAGAGCAAAAATAAACCCATGGGACCTCATCAAACTGAAAAGCTTTTGCACAGAAAAGGAAACCCAAAAGAAATCACAAAGACAACTTTCAGAATGGGAGAAAATAGTTTCAAATGATGCTACTGACAAGGGCTTAATCTCTAGAATATATAAGCAACTTATACAACTCATCATCAAAAAAACCAATCAATCAATGGAAAAATGGGCAAAAAACCTGAATAGACATTTCTCCAAAGAAGATATACAGACGGCCAACAAACACATGAAAAAATGCTCAACATCGCTGATTAAAAGAGAAATGCAAATCAAAACTACCATGAGATACCACCTCACACCAGTCAGAATGGCCATCATGAATAAATCCACAAATAACAAGTGCTGGAGGGGGTGTGGAGAAAAGGGAACCCTCTTGCACTGTTGGTGGGAATGTAAACTGGTACAGCCATTATGGAGAACAGTTTGGATATACCTTAGAAATCTATACTTAGAACTTCCATATGACCCCGCAATCCCACTCTTGGGCATCTATCCGGACAAAACTCTACTTAAAAGAGACACGTGCACCCACATGTTCATTGCAGCACTATTCACAATAGCCAGGACATGGAAACAACCCAAATGTCCATCGACAGAGGATTGAATTCAGAAGAGGTGGTATGTATACACAATGGAATACTACTCAGCCATAAAAAAGAATGACATAATGCCATTTGCAGCAACATGGATGGAGCTAGAGAATCTCATCCTGAGTGAAATGAGCCAGAAAGACAAAGACAAATACCATATGATATCACTTATAACTGGAATCTAATATCCAGCACAAATGAACATCTACATAGAAAAGAGAATCATAGACTTGGAGAAGAGACTTGTGGCTGCTGATGGGAGGAGGAGGGAGTGGGAGGGATTGGGAGCTTGGGCTTATCAGACACAACTTAGAATAGATTTACAAGGAGATCCTGCTGAATAGCATTGAGAACTTTGTCTAGATACTCATGTTGCAACAGAACAAAGGGTGAGGGGAAAATGTAATTGTAATGTATACATGTAAGGATAACCTGACCCCCTTGCTGTACAGTGGGAAAATAAAAAATAAATAATAAGAAAAAAATAAAAAGCAGAGAGAGAGCCACACAGTTCATTTGAACCACTGGCACAGACACCAAAAACTGAGATACGTGGGTGGGGGCTGGACACTGAGACCTAGGCCCTGGAGGTTAGTCCTTGGGAGTGGGCTGGGGTTGGCAGTATGGAGACAGCCTGAGGAACTAGGAAGTGTTGAATTGTAGGCAGAGGGAGCAATACACTAAGGGCTGGGGAGTGGAAAGCCACACAGAGGGAACCCAGGAGAAAGTATGGACCCATAGGAGAGACAAGGTACCACTGTTGGGGAGGGGAGAGAATGAAGGGTGGGATGCCATAGAATACTACTTTTGCCCCAGTGTGCATGCTTGCCTGCCAGCTGGAACAGAGCAGGGCTTCCCAGTGCATCCCCCCTCCCCCATACCACATGTGCCTGACCAGAAACTGCCTGCCCTCCTGGTAGACTGGCCTCACCACCCTCAGGAAAACATGCACCACTGCCGCTTTCCCTGGCTGGCCTGCCATCACACAGGAAGCACCCCACTCCTGTAGAGCAAGCTGTGTAGCACTTCTAACCCTCAGGAAGATCTCTACAGCCCAGGAGTACCTGGGTAAGCCCTGCCCAGCCACAGGAAGTGTGCCTATACCACAGTGTGCACCTGCCAGTCCCGCCAGCCCTCAGGAAGCAGTCCTTTGCCTTGGAGCCATCCTGTTAGCCCTGGCCACACTTTGGAAGTGCTGCACTCCCACAGAGAAAGCCATCCAGCACCATAAGCCCTTGGGAAGAGCTCTGCAGACCAGAAGCACCAGAGTAAGCCCTGCCCAGCCACAGGAAATGTGCCTACATTGCAGTGCACACCAGCTAGTCTGGCCCACACTTTGGAAGGTCTCCTTTGCCTTAGAGCCAGCCAGTTAACTGTGTTGTCCCTTGGGAAGTGCTGCACTTCCACTGAGAAAGTCTCCCAGCAATGTCCACCCTCAGGAAGAGCTCCATGGCCCAGAAGCACCAGGGCAATCCCTGCCTAGCCATAGTAAGTGCACCTACACCCCAGTGTGCACCTATCAGTCCTTCCAGCCATTGAGAATGTCTCCTTTGCCTCAGAGAAAGACATTGAGCCCCACTGGCCCTCAGGAAGTGCTGCACTTGTGCCAAGAAAGTCTACCAGCACCAGCCACACTTAGGAAGAGCTTTGTGGCCCAGGAGCACCAAGGCAAGCCCTGCCCGGCCAAGGGGATTGCACATCCACCATGAAAAAGAAAAACACAAGCAAGATGAAGAAGCTCAGAAACCATTCCCAGTTAAAGCAACAGGAAAACTCACCTAAAGTAGTCAACAATGAAACAGAACTCTACTGTCTGACGGATTTGGAGTTCAAAAGGGAGACAGTGAAAATACTGAAAGAATTAAGAGAAGATGTAAACAGTAATGCCGACTCCCTCAGAAAGGACCTATAAAATATGAGGAGAAGACAAGAAAAAATAGAAAATTCATTTGCAGAGATACAAATGGAGCTAGGGCAGTAAAAACCAGAATGAATATGCAGAGGAATAAATTAGAGACAGGGAAGATAAAATAATAGAAATCACCCAAACAGGACAGCAGACAGAAAACCAAATGAAAAAAAAAAACATGAAAGCAATATGAGACCTATGGGATAATGTAAAGTGGGCCAATCTATGCATAATATGAATTCCGTAAAGAGAAGGAAAGAAAAGGGAATTGAAAATATATTTGAAGAAATTATCACTGGAAACTTTCCAAATCTAACAGATACTGATTTCAAGACACAGGAAGCAGAGAGGGCCCCAAACAAGTTGAACCCAAATAGACCCACACCAAGACACATTATAATAAAAATGGCAAAAGTTAATGATAAAGAGAGTATCCTAAAGGTAGCAAGAGAATAGCAAAGTGTCACTTATAAAGAACCCACATAAGGCTATCAGCTGATTTCTCTACAGAAACTCTAAAAGCCAGGAGGGAATGGCAGGAGATACTTAAAGTACTGAAAGGAAAAAATATGCAGCCTAGATTACTCTATCCAGCAAGAATATCATTTAGAATAGAAGGGGAAATAAAAACTTTCTCCAACAACAACAACAAAAATCTAACAGAAAACAGTAATACAAAACCCATTCTAAAAGAAATATTGAAAGGGCTTCTCTAAAAAAAAAAAAAAAAGAGGAAGAACTAGGATGAAGGAAGCCACATCAAAGAGCAGTCACTTAAATAAGCCAGAATACAGATCTAATCATGAAGGTGCTTCAAATAAAATAAAATTAAAAAAAAACATCAAAATTATAAAACATGGGCAAGGGAAGTAAGGAAATGAATAGATTTTTTTACTTTATCTTTTTTTAAATTATATTACAGTAATGAAGTGTTTTAAACTACAGGACTATCAGGCTAAAACAAACAATAATAGGAAGGGGTTATCATACTTAAAAAACAGGGCAAGAACAAATCAAAAACCAAATATTACATTCACAAAAAGTGAAAAGTACTCAAGCAGAAAATAATTGGAGACTATCAAACCAAAAAATAAGGAAGGAATGGAGAATCATAGAATCCACTGGAAAATGATGTTTAAAATGGCAAAAAATAAACATCTATCAATTATCACCTTAAATGTCAATGGACTGAATGCCCCAATCAAAAGACACAGAGTGGCAGATTGGATAAAAATGCAAAAACCTTCCATCTTCTGCCTACAAGAAACCCACGTTAGGTCAAAGGACACATATAGATTGAAAGTGAGGGGGTGGTAAAATATATTTCATACCAATGGAAAAGACAGGAAAGCAGGAGTTTCAGTATTCATATTAGACAAAATACACTTTATAACAAAGGCCATAAAGAAAGACAAAGTGTGATATGATTTAATGGTTAAAGCATCCATTCAAGAAGAGGATATTTGAGCTCCTGTTTTGGCTCAGTGGTTAATGAATCTGACTAGGAACCATGAAGTTGCAGGTTCGAGCCCTGGCCTTGCTTGGTGGGTTAAGGAACCACATTGCCATGAGCTGGGGTGTAGGTCACATCCATGTCTCAGATCCCGCATTGCTGTGGCTATGGCGTAGGCTGGTGGCTACAGCTCCAATTAGACCCCTAACATGGGAACTGCCATATGCCATGGGAGCAGCCCAAGAAAAGGCAAAAAGACAAAAAAAAAGAAGAGGATATTACAATCATCAACATATATGCCCAAAATATAGGAGCACCCAGATACATACAACAAATATTAACATACATAAAAGGAGAAATTGATGGGAATACCATCATAGTATGAGACTTTAACACCACACTCACATTAATAGACAGATCCTATAGACATAAAACCAATAAAACAACAGAGATCCTAAAGGAAACAATGGAAAATTTAGATTTAATTGATATTTTCAGGACTTTTTATCCAAAAAAATCAGAATACACATTCTCTTCAAGTGTGCATGGAAAATTCTCAAGAATTGGTCACATATTGGGGCAAAATATAACCTCAACAAATTTAAGAGTACAGAAGTTATTTCAGGTATCTTCTGTGACCACAATGGCATGAAACTAGAAATTAATCACAGGAAAAGAAGTGAGAAAACAACTTAATACATGCATACTAAACAACATGCTACTAAAAAACCAATGAGTCAATGAGGAAATCATGAAGGAAATTAAAAAATACATTGAGACAAATGACAATGAAGACAAAAACTCTCAAAATCTATGGGATCCCACAAAAGCAGTGCTAATGGGAAATTCATAGCAATACAGGCCTTCCTCAAAAAAGAAGAAATAATTCAAATTGACAAGTTAACCCACCACCTAAATGAATTAGAAAAAGAAGAAAAAAAATCTAAATTCAGCAGAAGGAAGGAAATCATAGATCATAGAGATTTAAAAAAAAATCAAAAAAAATAAATAAAATCAAGAGCTTGTTCTTTGAAAAGGTAAACAAATTTGACAAACTTCTGGCTAGACTCACAAAGAATAGGAGAGAAAGAGCCCAAATAAACAAAATAAGAAATGAAAAAGGATAAATCACAATGGACACTGCCAAAATACAAAAAAAAAAAAAAAGCGTACTATCAACAATTATATGCCAACAAATTTGACAATCTGGAAGAAATGGACAATTTTCTAGAGTTTACAGCCTGCAAAAACTGAGTCAAGAAAAAATAGATCAACTGAACAGACCGATCACTAGAAATTGAATACATCATAAAAACAGCCCCTAAAAATAAAAGTCCAGGACCAGATGGTTTCACAGGTGAATTCTACAAAATATATATAGAAGAACTGGTGCACATCCTCCTTAAAATTTTTCAAAAAGCTGAAGAAGTAGGAACACTCCCAAAGATATTCTATTCTGCCACCATCCCCCTAATTCAAAAAGCAAAGATACCACCAAAAAAGAAAACTATAAGCCAGTATCTTTGATGAATATAAATGCAAAAATTCTCAACAAATTTTTGCCAACAAAATCCAACAGCATATCAAAAGATTTTACACCATGACCAGGTGGGATTCATCCCAGGTACACAAGGATGGTTCAACATACATAAATCAATCAGCATTATACATCACATTAACAAAAGAAAACTCAAAAACCATCTGATCATCTCAATAGATGCAGAAAAAGCATTTGACAAAGTACAACATCCATTCATGATAAAAACCCTCACCAAAGTGTGTCTAGAGGGAACATTCCTGAACATAGTCAAAGCCATTTATGACAATCCCACAGAAAATATAATACTCAATGAAGAAAAACTGAAAGCCTTCTCACTCAAATCTGGAACAAGACAGGGATGCCCACTCGTACTGCTGTTATTCAGTATAGTATTGGAAGTCTTAGTCACAGCAATTAGACAAAAGAAACAAAAGGCATACAAATAGGAAGAGAAAAAACTGTCACTGTATGCAGATGACATCATACTATACATATAAAACCCTGAGGACTCAAAACAAAAACTACTTGAACTAATTAGCAAATTCAGCAAAGTAGAAGGATATAAGATTAACATTCAGAAATCAGGCACATTTCTATATACTAAACAATGAAATATTAGGAAAAGAATACAGAAATAAAATACCCTTTGAAATTGCACCCCAAAAAATTAAAAACCTGGGAATATACCTGACCAAGTATGTAAATGACTTATTTGCTGAGAAATATAAAACTTTAATCAAGGAAATTAAAGAAGATGTAAAGAAATGGAAAGATATTTCATATTCCTGAGTTGGAAAAATTAATTTTATTAAATGGCCATAGTACCCAAAGCAATCTACAGATTCAATTCAATCCCTATCAATAAAAGCAGTGTGGTTTCTTGAGGTGGCACTCTTGGTCCCTGAGAACTTGAGTCCCCCGGTTCCCACATTTACTTAATATAAATGTCTCTGTGTCTTGTTTTATGTTAACTTTTTTCCTTAAGTTTCATAGCACCCATTATTCAGCCCCATCCTACTGAGCTGGTCTCAGCACCTAGACTTTTGCAGGACTGAAATAGGGTCAACAGACCAAGGTCAGAACTGCAATCTGGAGAGAGGGAGTGGCCAGCAGTCCTTACTGGGTGATTTCATGTGTGGGTATACGTATCCAGGCAGATTCATCCAAGATTGGGAACATCAAAAATGCCAGTAGAAGCACATGTAGGACTATAAATTCTTCCGCAAGAGCCACAAACCCTGGCAAGACTAGGCATGTTAGGACCTCAGCCAAATTGGTCACTAGGCTTCAGAAAAAATTCTGATCCTGCCTGAGATGAAACTCACTCATGGGGACCAACATCAACATGGAGAGTATCACACCAAGTAGACAGAATCTGTGTGTGGCCTGGGAGGGGCAAAATAGTCTAGAATAGGAAAGAAAGATGAAGATGTGTGTCCAAGATCATATATCTGGGCTTAGATTTTGTCTCTGGTAAGTGATTTTTTTTTTGTTAGCAGTGATCAGTCTTTATTCTTTATTTTTTTAAGCCGTGGTTCATTTTTTTTCTCCCACTGAAAAATCATTCATTTCATTGTTGTGAATGTGCAAAATATAAAAAAAAAAAATTTTCACATCCTTTCTTGAAAGAAACCACTGTGAATACTTTACACAAATTCTTATGGTCCTTTCTCCTGTGCATTTATTTTATATTGTTAAAATGATAATTTTTCACATAATCTTAAAGCATGAATGTTTTCCACACTATGCTTATCCACACTGCTATAAGTTTTTATAAACAGTCTCATAATTAATATTATATCAGAAGCAGCTACCATTTTTAATATAATCTTCTTCCATTTGGGGTAATTAATTTTTCTAATTATACATAATATTATAAGTAATAATGCAGAGAAGATCATTGTGAATAAACCATGGAGAGAGAGAGATTTTACCATGTACTTTCAATAAGTTTCAAGACCTGGAGTTGCCAGGTGGAGCATTTTTCAGGCTCATGATACAAGTTCCGAAAATAGTTTACAATACTGTTAATGAAGGAAAAAAAAAAAAACATTGCTAGTGATTTACGTCCCAACTGATGGTCTCATGGGAGTTACATTTTCTCTGTATTCTTTGTGTTCCAATTTTTGACTCAACTGTTGCAACCATTATAAGCTAAAAATAATACTTTTTCTGTTTGAATTTTTGCTTCCTGACAGTTTTTATAAGTCTGTAAATACATTTTATCTTTTCAAATTTTATTTTATATATATATATATATATATATATATATATATATATATATATATATATTTGCATTTTAGGGCTGCACCCATGGCATATGGAGGTTCCTAGGCTAGGGCTCAAATCAGAGATACAGCTGCCAGCCTACGCCACAGATAGAACAATACAGGATCCAAGTCATGTCTGTGATCTACACCACAGCTAAAGGCAACACCCAATCATTAACCCACTGAGAGAGGCCAGAGATTGAACCAGCAACCTAATCGTTCCTAGTCAGATTCATTTCTGCTGCTCCATGATGGGAACTCCCTTTAAATACATTTTGTTTGTTGTTCTTAATAATTTTTTCATGTTGTTTCACTCTTTTAAGGACTTGTGCAAGTCTTCTTTATATTAAAGTTTTAAACTTTGTGCTCTCATACTCCTAGAAAAATAGAAGGCATCTAGGGCAAACTTTCCCCAGTCAGCATTCTTCCTTCAATTTTCTTTTTGAAATGTTGACCTAAATGGGTTTTCAGTTTACAAAAATGAAACTGATAAAAAAAATTCCTCCTTGTAACTCTTATGCCAGTATTATCATTGGAAATCCTTCTCTATGTAGAGTTCATGTGAGGAATTTTTTTTTCATTTCAATAAGATGTGTTATTTTTTAAGAAGATCCTTGCTGAGATGTAATTTATATAGCATAAAATTCATTTTAAAGTCTATAATTCAGTGGCTTTTAGTATGTGGTGTGTTTTTTTATTATTATTTTTTAGCTACACACACAGCATGCAGAATTTATCAGGCCAGGCATCAAACCTGTGGCACAGTAGTGACCTGAGCCACAGAAGTGGCAACACTGGATCCTTAAGCCACTGTGCCACAGGGAACTCCAGTGTGTTATTTAATTTGATTTTACTGAAACAATATATGACTTTTAGAATGATATTACATATTTAAATGGCTCTCCTCCTTACATATCTCACCCTCTACCAGAATTTCCTGGAACTTCCTTTGTGGTGCAATAGGTTAAGGATCCAGCTTTGCCACAGCTGTGATACATGTTACAATTATGGCACAGGTTCCATCCTTGGTCAGAGAAATTCCACATGCTATGCATGTGGCCAAAAAAAATTTTTCCCCTCCATTTAAGGTCCCATCATTATTCAAAACCAGGATGCTGACTACAATGGAGCTCTCATTCACTATATAGCATATACATTTTCCCTCAGGGCCTTTCTACTATTATTTCCTCCTCTGAGACACTTTACTATAAGCTCACCTAGTAAAAGTGCCATGTCATCTTCAAAAAGTACCCTCTCACACCAGCCCACTCTAATCACTGGACATGATCTCTTTTTCTTGTGAGTTCCACAATCCCTTTAAATAGTCTTTCAATTCCTGACCTTCTAATACCGAGAGTAACAATAACTCTTGCCACTTCCATTTAACATTGTACCAGAGGTTCCAACTAGCATGCCTAAGTAAGAAAAGAAAATATAAGGCATCTAGATTGTAAAGAAGGGAAATTATCTCTACTTGCAAAAAGCAGATGCTCTACATTTTTAAATTCTTAAGAAATCAACACCCTCCAAAACCTAGCAGAAATAATAAATGGTCTGAATTCAATACAATCACCATTAAAAATCTCAGCTATATTTGCTGCAAAAAAATGACAAGCTGATACTAAAATTCATATGGAAATTTAATAGAACCAGAATAACCAATGCATTCTTGAAAAAGAAGACTAAAATTGGTAGACTCACACTTCCCAATTTCAAAACTTACTACAAACTAAGTAACTAAGTACTAATTCATGCTTAGTACTTCACATGAAAAGATGCTCATCACTAATCATCAGAGAAATACAAATCAAATTGCAATGAGATATTACCTCACCTGTCAGAATGGGCCATCATTAAAAAGAAAATAAATTACAAGTGTTGGCAAGGACATGAAGAAAATGGAACCCAGTTACACTGTTGGTGGGAGTATAAATTGGTACAGCCATTATGTAACAAAGTATAATAGTTTCTCCAAAAACTAAAATAGAACTACCCTATGACCCAACAATTACACTCTTGGGTGTATAACAACCCCCCAAAATCCAAAAAACAAAACACTAATTCAAAAACATATATGAATCCCAATATTCATAGTAGCATTATTTACAATTGCCAAGATATGGAAGCAACCTACGTGTCCATCGACAAATGAATGTGTGTGTATATGCACACACGCAAACACACACATATCCATATACATGTATATACACAATGGACTACTACTCAGCTATAAAGAAGATGAAATGTTGCCATTTGCAGTACAATGGATGTTATTGGAGGGCATCATGCTAAGTGAAAAAAGTCAGAAAAAAACAACTAATATGTGACATCACTTATGTGTGGAATTTTAAAAGTACAACAAACTAGTTAACAGAAAAGAAGCAGACTCACAGATATAGAGAACAAATCAGTGGTCACCAGTGAGGAGAGGGAAGAGGGGAGGGGCAAGATCAGTTCAGAAGATTAAGAGTTACACACTATTAGGTATAAAATAAGCCACACGGATATATTGCACAGCATGGGGAATATAGCCAATATTTTATAATAACTATAAAAGGAGTATAACACTAAAAATTATGAATCACTATATATAGCATACCTGTATGCTATATAATTGCCACACAGAAACTAGACTTCAATTAAAAAGGACAATGCCATACTAGAATAATGCTAGACAAAGGAAAATTGAGAGTCCACAAATAAATCTTCACGTTTATGGGCAATTTGTTTTCAAGAAGGCTTCCAGGGAAATTCAAGGGGGAAAGAACAGTGCTTTCAACAAACTGTGCTGAGACAACAGAATAGTCAGAAGCAGAATAATGAAGCTGGACATTCACCTCACATTTTATGCAAAAATTAACTCAAAAGGATGATAGGGCTCAATGCAAGAGTGTAAACTATAAGACACTTAGAGAAAAACATGGGAGTGAGAGTCTTTTTGACCTTAGATTAGGCAATGGTTTCATAAGTATGACACCAAACTGCTTGTCTGCACAAGCGGTAGTAGAAAACATGGATCAACAAGAATTCATCAAAATCACCAGGTTTTTTACTTCAAAAGATACCATTAGGAGAGTGAATAGACAACCCACTGAAAGGTAGAAAATGTACGCAAATCATATAGTTGATATTTGTATAAAAATATATGAAGAATTCTTACACTTCAGCAAAAAGACTAATAACACAATTTTAAACTGTACAAAGGATTTAAAGAGATATTTTTCCAAATTTAAAAATACAAATGGCCAATTATCACATGAACAATACCCAACATCATTAATCATCAGGGAACAGAAATCGAAATCACAATGAGATACCACTTCACTTCCACTAGGATGGTTAAATTTTTCAAAATTTTTAATGGACAATATCAAAATGTTAGCAAGGAATTAGAGGAGGGTGAACCCTTCTGTATTGGTGGTAATAATGTTTAAAATAATGCACCCAATTTGGAAAATGAAGGCAGTTTCTCAAAAAGTTCAAACATAGAGTTAACATACCACCCAGCAATTCCACTCCTAGGAATATAACTAAGAAAACCTATGTCCACATAAAAGTTTGTACATGAATGTTCATAGCAGCACTATTCATAATAACCAAAGAGCAGAAACCATCTGAAAAGGCACATGACTGCTGAAAATTTTCTGTTAAATGTAGTATAAGTTCTGGCACACAATAAACAAATGCCAAAACCTTGTTAGGGGAAAAATACCTTAGAGAAGGTGCTTATGAATGATAAAGAGTACAGGAAAGACCCCCAAACACAAGCCCCTCCATTCACATAAAGTGCAATTCAGTTGCCATGGAGGAGGGGGGTATAAAACCCACCTGTCTGTTCACAAACATGCCCCTGAAAAAAAAAAAGCCAGCCACCATTCCCCCACCCCAGAATGGTAGCAGGCAGTTTTAATAAGCAAGAAAATTTACTTACAAGACTTGTCATGGTAGCCAAAAGCAGCTCTCCACTCCCACTGGCCAGGATCTTGAAAGCTTTTACAGAGGCCTTCAGTGGGCCCATAAATTCATATTGTCCAGAGAGACTCAGCAACACACTGTTCCTTCAAGGCTGCCTCCTCAAAAATGGCTCCCAGCCTGGGAACTGAGGGCAAAGTGTACATTTCAGGCACAGGTGGGGTCAAAGTGCCTCCAATCATCCAAGTCCAACTTGCAGGTCAATCAGCAGTCACCTCTTCTCTGTCCTCTCTGACATCTCAGGGTTAAATTGAACAGGACCCCAGGGGGTTTTCCTAGGAAATGAAACCCCTCCCCTCCCCTGCTCCACCCCATGTCCTCAGCCTGCTGCTGGTTTATAGACAAACATTAGCCTCCTAGGGCTTCCCTGAGTTCCAAAGAACACATTTAAGCAGAGCAGTGAAAAAATACAGAAAGAAAGGGAAACAATCAAGCCAGACAAAGAAAGAAAAATTTAGCCATGAAACAAAGTTAAGGACTTTTAGTTCCTCCTAAAGTGCTACAGGTAACATTCTCAGCCATATCCTTCGAGCTGTTTGGCACTAAAAACACTAAAACTCCTACCAGGTGGGAAAAGTTAACTGCTTGCAAATCACAAGCAACTGGACCAGGCTGAAACTGAAGGCTGATGATGTTGACTCCTGATTACCTCACCACCAATCAATCAGAGGAATGTCTGCCAGCTGGTCCTATACCTGCAACCCTCTCCCTTTGTCTTTAAAAACCTTTCCATAAAAGCCATCAGGTTTTGTTTGTTTTGTTTTTAGGGTCATACCCATGGAATGTGGAAGTTCCTGGACTAGGGATTGAATGGGACCTGTAGCCTCTGGCCTATGCCACAGGCACAGCAATGCAGAATTCTGCAATCTACACCACAGCTCAGGGCAACACCAGATCCTTAACACACTGAGTGAGGCCAGGGAGCAAAATTGCATCCTCATGGCTACTAGTCAGATTAATTTCCTCTGAGCCATGATGGAAACTCCACATCCACTGGGTTTTTTGAGTGTCAGCCACCTTGGTGCCCTGCAATAAATATTGCCCTTTCCTCCACCACAACCCAGTGTCAGGAGAGGCTTTACTGCCCACAGGCGAACAGACTGAAATTTGGCTTGGTGACAGCAACAATATGGTGACCAGCTCCTAAGATCTCACATGTCTCCCTCTTCTGCAATTGCTCTGAATGGTCATAAATGGGTGTCATTTGCTTGGAGGTGGCTTGTCTGGTGCCTAACTGGCTGCATTTGGAGACAGGCATCACAGTAACAGTGAAAGTTCCTGCAGGAAAAACCACAGTTTAGGATAATGATTTCCAAAATAAGTAACAAATTTTTTCCACCACAAGCCTATGATCTGAATCACTTATTAAGTCCCCTAGGCTGGGGACTCAGGATAGTCACATGCACCCTCATGTGATCTAACAAAATGATACATTCATAGTCTCATCAGGTATGAACACACAACACTCTGGAAAATTGCAGAAGCACCTCCTTGCAAGACAGTGATAATGTTGTCCAGACCATCCCTTTTTTTTTTTTTTTCAGGGCCACATGCCAGGAATATGCCACAAGGGTGACAATACCAGTTGCTTAATATGATGAACCACCAATGAAATCCCCCCATCAGCAGATTGATGGGTCATCTGCATACTGTGATTTACATAAAAAGAATATTCATATCTAATGTTATTGATTGCGTGTGCCCCAGGCCAAATTTCTAGACTAGTACTGGTAATATCAAATGGATCAATAGTAGTCTTAAAGAGAAAGACAAAAACCCTATGATATCACTTATATGTGGAACTTAAAATATGACATAAATAAACTTGTCTACCAACAGAAACAGACTCAGATACATAAGGAACAGACTTTTGGTTGCCAAGGGGAAAGTGGGTAGAGGAGGGATGGATTGGGACTTGGGATTAGCAGATGCAAACAATTATACATAAAATAGATAAAGAACAAGGTCCTATTGTATAGCACAGGGAACTATTTTCAATATCCTGTGAGAAACTTTTGAAAAAAAATGTGTATATATGTATAACTGAACCACTTTGCTCTAGAGTAGAAATTAACACAACATTGTTGTTCCCACTGTAGCTCAGCAGGTTACAAAACTGACTAGTATCTATAAGGATCCAAGTTCAGTCCCTGGCCTTGTTCAGTGTGTTAAGGATCCGGCATTGCTGTGGCTGTGGTTCAGGCTGGCAGGTACAACTCAGATAAGACCCCTGGCCTGGGAACTTCCATATGCCACATATGCCATGGATGCAGTCCTAAAAAGAAAAAAAAAAAAGAAAGAGGCTGGGCATTCCAGGCAAGAGGAAAATGTGAAGTGTTAGGAGACCCAAATAAAGAATTTGTGTTGAGTAAAAGGTCATAAAACATAAGAAATTTATGGAGTCCCAAGAATGGATTGGAGACTGGGGTGGGGGATGGGGAGAATGGGTGGGGAAAAGGAGCCCAGAGGATGCCTCTAAACAAGCAGCATGACTGTCCTCACCACACAGAGCCTGGGGACCCACTCAGCCACACTTTTTAAATCTCCCCAGGCTCCAATGCATGCATCATCCTGGGCATTCCCCTGCCACCACCTTCATGGAGTCCTCAAAGGTTGTGGAGAGGGAGTCTCTGTGGAGTTCAGGACAGCAGAGATGGGAAGAGGAGTTGGCAGGCAAATAGAGACCATTCCCTCAGGGTCCAAGGAGAATACAAGTCCCCCAGTTCCTATGTCTGCGGTGGGGCATGTCCCTGCCACCAACCCCTCCCATCATCACCCCATGGCAGGACAGAACCTACTCTGTGGGAAGAGCTCATTACCCACCTCCAGATTCTAGTTATGTCCTACCATTCCCCTAACCCTCCACCATCACAGTGACAGAAGCCTGAGACTTATAAAATGTCTGTGTGCCAAGGAGGAATGAGATAAGAACAGGGGCTCCTTAGGAAATGAGGCCACATCCTTATAAATATCAGGAGTCCAGCCTCACTAGACTAAAAATGTGCATGAGTATAGTGGGGCCTGGGAAGAGAGGAAGGGTCAAAACCAAGTCATCATCAGAGAGAGAGGAGCTAGCAGGAGGAGCTGAGAACCCTCCAGCTAGCTAGAATCTTAAGATGTCAGAGTTGGGGGATTTCCCATTGTGGATTGGTAGGTTAATAACCCATGAGGATGGAGGTTTGATCCCTGGCCTCATTCAGTGGTTAAGGATCCAGCATTGCCATGAGCTGCAACGTAGCTCACAGATGCAGCTTAGATTGGTGTTACTGTGGATGCGGTGTAGGTCAGCAGCTACAACTCCAATTCAACCCCCAGCCTGGGAACTTCCCATATGATGCATGTGCAAACTTAAAAAGAAAAAAAAAGAGGAAAAAAATATGTGTCCTGGAATGCCATCCAATATGACCTAGGCTCTTGATACCCCAAGCATGGTACCCAAACCAGCAGCATCAGCATCCCCTGGGAGTCTGTTAGAAATGCAGAATCTCAGGCCCCTCCCCATCCTTATGAGGCAGAACCTACATTTAACTACCTAGGTGCATTAAAGATTGAGAAGCTCTGGAGTTCCCATCATGGTGCTGCAAAAATTAATCTGACCAGGAACCATGAGGTTGTGGGTTTGATCCCTGGCCTTGCCTAGTGGGTTGAGGATCAGGTGTTGCCACAAGCTGTGGTGTAGGTCACAGATGTGGCTTGGATATGGCATTGCTGTGGCTCTGGTGTAGGCCTACAGCAAGAGCTCCAATTAAATCCTAGCCTGGGAACCTCTATATGCTGCATTTGAGGCCCTAGAAGGATAAAAGATAAAAAAAAAAGAAGAAAGGAAAAGAAAGGAAAGGGAAGGGATGGGAAGGGAAGGGAAGGAAAATAAGAAAGAAAAGAAGAGAAAAGAAAAGAGAAAAGAAAGAATGTTTGAGAAGCTCTGGACACTCAGGGGTTGCTCCCAAATCAAGCTACATATTATAGTCACCTGGAATATTTTCTTAGAAGTACAAATTTCTGAGTCCTGAATCAGTTTCTGACCATTGTGTAGAGCCATACAGTTTTTCACAAAGCTCCGCCAGTAATTCCAGTGACAGAGGTCCAGAGAGTAGACCAAAAATAACTGATCTGGCCCAATGTGCTTCATCTAAAGATGAGAGGACTGAGGCAAGACAGTAGCAACACTAATTTGGTCATCTTTTAAGAGATCTAATTAGGGTTGCTGCCTAGAGACAAAGAAACTTGGATTTGGGGCCAGATCTGAGTTCAAGTCCCAACTCCATACCTTCATAGCTGTGTATCTTATCTCATTCCTTCCTTTGAATTCCATCTTCTTTCCTTCAAGGAATGAAACAAATGTCCCTGAATGTCAGGATTACTCCTCATTGGCACTAAGGCATCAGAGAGAAATTAATGGAGAGTTCACTCTATGTTTTGTGCACACACACACACATACACACAAACACTCCATAGTAACTGCTTAAGTAAAGTTTGGGGATCCTTGCACCCCAAAATTTCAAAGTCTTGAAGTCTCATGGTCTGCATTTTACAGATGCTCCTGCTTTGTGATGGTAAGTAATGTTTGCTTCCATGTGAATAGATGAATGCACACAAGGGCTTTGTTATCACCTGGGTTCTGGATGCAGAACTTCAGCTGGCAAGATGATTTCATTCATGGAGAATATGTGGTTGGGTGGAGCTGGAGGTCCACAAACTTTCTACCCCCAGACACTGACATCTAGCAGTGGACCCCACCAAGGAGGAGAATGTGTCTCCATCCCCCAAAATTCCTATGTTGAAGCCCTAACACCAAATGCAATGGTACCTGGAAGAGGGGCCTTTGGAAGGTAATCAGGTTTAGATATGGTCAGAAGGGTGGGGTTCTCATGATGGAATTAGTGCCCATAGAAGAAGAATCTAGACAACCTGCTCTGTCTCTCTCTAATGTATGAGATAAAGTAAGAAGGCAGCCATCAGAAAGTCTGAAATTGGGCCCTTGCCAGAATTCAACCAGGCTGACACCCAGATATTGGGATTCCTAGCCTCCAGAACTGCAAGAAATAAATGTCTGTTTCTTAAGCAACCCAGTCTATGGTACTTCCTGATATCAAACCAAGCAGTCAAAGACATAGCATATAAATGGTTGTGGGTAAATCATTTTACATTCTACCAGCACAAACTCACTAACATGTTATATAATCAATTTTTGGTCTATTTTTAGGCCTGCACTTATGGAAGTTCCCAGGCTAGGGGCCAAATCAGAGCTATGGTGGCCAGCATACACCATAGCCACAGCAACAGGTGATCCAAACTGTTTGTGACATGCACCACAGCTCAAGGAAAGGCCAGATCCTTAACACATTGAGTGATGCCAGGGATCAAACCTGAGTCCTCATGGATATTAGTTGGGTTTGTTGCCTGTAAGCCAAGATGGGAACTCAATATAATCACAATTTTTTATCCAAATAATGCTCTGTAGGAAGCTTTTCATCATCTTCACCAACCACAGGTAAGGTCCCAAACTTTTAAACTGGTCTGTTTATTTGTCCACAATCATATCATGTGGAAGTTCCCAAGCCAGGGATCCAACCTGTGCCACAGCAGTGACCTGAGATACAGTAGTGATGACACCAGGTTCTTAACCTGCTGAGCCACCAAGGAACTCCTAAACTCCTCTTAAGTACAAAGAGCATTTACTCAGTTCCAGGTGCTGCACATTGCTTGCCTCCAACAGAGATATTACATCTCCCACTTTACACTTGACAATGAGAAAACAGCCTGTGGATGGTGAAGTGACCTGCCCTAAGTTACACGCCACAAAGTGGTGGAACCCAGACTTAAAGCCAAGTCTGCATGCTATTAAAATTCACATTCTTTTCAGTTTTATATATTTGACTAATATTTATGAGCACTGATTACATACCAGACCATGGAGGGACAAAAATGAATCACAGGGCCATACTTAGCACAGACAAGGACTCAATAAATGTTTGTTGAATTAATATTGAACAAAAGATATCAAAGCCCACAGGACAGATAGTCACATAAGTAATATGTTCAATAGAATAAGGAAACACTGTGATAGACATAGGCTCCAGTGCAGCCAGCACACTTAAGGGAGAAGTTTACTTTCCTTTGAGACACTTGAAGGAAGGCTTTACTTCCAAGACAGTTTTTTTTTTTTTTAAACACAAAAGGAGGAAATGATTTCTAAGCAAAAGGAACAAGTGAAAATGCACAGGAGTGTGAAGCAATGTTATATTTTCTGGAAACCACAGTACCTTTGGTTGCCATAAAGTTGCTTCCTTCCAGTATCAAGGCAAGACATCTAGCTCAATGCATTCAATTAACTGACAATTAAAAGCCTGCTATGTGCCATGCTTTGTGTGAGATACTTTATATGCATGATCTCATCATATCCTTGTAGCTTTGTTTTTCTCATTAAACTCATGAGAAAATTTAGGCTTGTAGAGAAGAAGAGTCCAGTCCTGGAATATTTTCAAATCTATTCTTTCCCCTCCTGGCTGTCTCCTCCAGATGCCAACCACTGCTGCACTATCCCTTCACATCTCTTACTCCATTGGGAATATGTCCTCCCAGCCAACTTCAAGACCCATAGCTAGTTACCTTTACAGGATACTCTGGCCATTCCATTGCTTATTTTCCTCCTTGGGAAACTGGAGAGGAGAAGGCACATAGAATAATGAAGTTTGGCAGTTCCCCTTGTGGCTCAGCATTTTAAGGACCCATATAGTCTCAGTGAGGATGCAGGTTGGATCCCTGGCCTCACTCAGTGGGTTAAGGATCCAGCATTGCCACAGATGAGGCATAGGCAATAGATGCGGTTTGGATCTGGTGTTGCCATGGCTATGGCATAGGTCTTGGCTGCAGCTCAGACTCACCCTCTAGCCAGGGAACTTCTATATGCCACATGTTTGCTGCAAAAAGTAAAAAAAAGAAAAAGAATCAGGAGGGTTTCAATTCTTGGCTTAGACACTAACTACTACCCTATTCACCATTCATTCATTTAACAAATTCAAGCAGACGTGGGTTTAGTTCCAGACAAAGGCAATATAGCAATAAAGTGACTCACATCAATGTTTGGTTTCCCATTGTGTATAAAATTACCTTAATGCTATACTGCAGTCTATTAAGTATGCAAGAATATTATCCCTAAAAATAGTGATGTGTGTACCTTAACTTTAAAATACTACTTGCTGGAGTTCCTGTAATGGGATAGCAGAAATGAATCCACTAGGAACCATGACGTTGTGGGTTTGATCCCTGGCCTTTCTCAGTGGGTTAAGGATCAAGCATTGCTGTGAGATGTGGTGTAGGTCACAGATGCTGCTCAGATCTGATGTGGTTGTATCTTAGGCTGGTAGCTATAGCTCCAATTCAACCCCCGGCCTGGGAACTTCCATATGCTCTGGATGTGGCACTAAAAAGCAAATAAATAAATAAATAAATACTTCATTGCTAAAAACAAAAACAAAGAACAAAACAAACAAACAAACTAGCCATCATCTCAGCCTTCAGGGAACCAATGAAGGTGGTTCATCAGAGATCACAAATCACCAATAACAAAGTTAATAATAATGAAAAAGTGTGAAACACTATGAGAATTACAAAAATGTGACACAGAGACTCAAAGTAAGCAAACACTGTTGGAATGATGGTGACACACCAATTGGGACCTATACAGCACAGGGAACTCTATCAAGTATTATGTGATAATCTGTATGGGAAAAGAAAATCTGAAAAAAGAATGGATGTGTGTATATATAAAACTGAATCACATTGTTGTGTAGCAGAAATCAACTATATTTCAATAAACCTTTTTTAAATATAAAAAAAGAAAAATGCACCACAAACCTTTAATTTGTTAAAAAACAAGCACCATCTGTAGAGCATGATAAAGCCAAATTCAATAAAGCAAAGTTCAATAAAACAATTGAGCACTTACTATGTCCCAGGCTCTGTTCTAAGTTCTGTGTATATTAAATTAAGACAGGAAAGATTTCCTCCCTCATGAAGGTTAAATGGAAGTGACTTCTTAGCATTAGAAACAAAGGTTCTGAGAGGTGATACGGCTTGTCCAAGGTCACACAGCAATTTTGTTGCCAGGTAGGACTAACACCCAAGTCCTGATACCAGTACAAAATGCTTTCTCCCCCATTATTGTCACGACATTTCCCTTACCTCCCTCTGCTTTCATCAGTTTCTGTTCAGCAGGATGAGGCCAGAGAACTTCACATATACCAGGGATGCCCCTGCTGAATTCATCCATCTGGGCATCACAGATTGTTGGGACCTGCACATCACCCTATTCCTGGTCTTCCTGCCCATCTACCTGGTAAGCCTTCTGGGAAATGTGGGCATGATACTTCTGACTTGCCTGGGTGCCCAGTGCCACACACCCATGTACTTCTCCCTGGCCAAATTATCCCTGCTGAATGCCTGCTATTCCTCAGCCACTGGCCCCAAGGTGCTGCTGCCCCTTGCCACCATTTCCTAAGCAGACTGTGTCCTCCAGATGTTTGTGTTTGCAGGGCTGGTAGATGCCAAGTGTTGCCTATTGACAGCCATGGCCTATGACTGCAATGTGGCCATTGGAAACCCTCTTCTCTACACCATGGCCATATCTTGGTGTCTGTGACTGGGCTTTCTGGGAGCATCTGGACTGAGCAGGCAGTGAGTGCCATGGTCCATTTGACCTTCACCTTCTGCCTGAGCTTCTGTGGCTCCCAGGAGGTGAAAATCTTCTTCTGCAATATCCCTCCATTGCTGGCCATCTCCTGAAATGACACCAGTCTGAATGAACCCCTGCTCTTTGCTATCTGTGGCTTCATCCAGACAGCCATGGTGCTGACTATTGCCATGTCATATGACTTCATTGCTGGCACTGTGATGTGCATGGGCTCGGTCAAGGGATCCCACCTCACAGCTATGGCCAGCCATGATGTACGGACACTCATTTTCATGTACCTGCATCCCAGCTCCAGCTATGCCCTGGACAGTGACAAGATGGCATCTCTGTTCTGCACCCTTGTCACACCAGCCCTCAACCCACTCATCTACAGCCTCCACAATAAAGAGGTCAAGGAGGTATGGAGAAGTACCTGGAGCCAGTGCTTCTGTCTGTAGCATGTGCTTGGATAAGAGGTCACAGCAGGCTGGCTAGGACTGACTCTGAAGAAATTAGAACACCCTTCCTGGCCCCTCTTGCTGTGGGTAAAAATATATGTTCCTCTGTCTGGGTGTCTTAAATTTTTTGAGGGGCTGCAAAGGATGAGAAACTGAAGCTTACAGGCAGGAGGCAGGAAACTTGAGTAATCTAGACCTAGCAACAGAACCAAGATTAATTTGCTGTCAAACTGCCTTAGGTTCCTCAATGTTCAAAAAACATACATTTCTGCTTATTATCAGGTGCAATACTTGGTTTACTTGTCATTTGTACTTTTATACTTTTTGTTTTCCTTTTTTACTTTACTTTTATTTTATTTTTTGCCACCTCTGCTGCATATGCAACTTCCCATGACAGGGGTCCAACCTCTACCTTTACAGTGACAACCCCAGATCCTTAACCCACTGTACCACAAGGGAACTCCCACCACTTGTACATCTAAGAAGCTGATTACCAGATATACAAGGTAAGAATATTGTGGCCTCAATCACCTCCAGATTTTTTCTCTTTTAAGGTTCTTCATAACCAGTGAGACTGCTCCTTCTCACCTTAACCCCAAGAGAGCATCCTCAGAACCTCTAATGCCAAATAATGGAAAAGAAATGGGTGAGGAAAATATCCCTTTTAGGCTACATATTCCATCCCTCAGGATACTAACCAGTACCAAAACATAAATGAGTTCATTCCTAAAATTCTAACAGTTGGATTAGAATTTGATCAAGGGTAGATTAATTTGTGGCTCTGGTAGAAGTTAGGGAAGAGTGAAAATTGTAGTTATGGTTAGAATATGGTTAGGATATATCCCCAAGAGTGGGATTGCTGGGTCATATTTTAGTTCTATGTATAATGTTATATGGTACATCCATACTGTTCTCCATAGTGGTTATATGAGCTCCCATTCCCAACAATGGTACAGGAGGGTTCTCTTTTCTCTAAACCCCCTCCAGAATTTATTTTTGGACTTAGTAAATGATGGCCATCTGACTGGTGTGAGGCAAAATTTTCCTTAAAAAGACATATGCTCCCGCATGTTCATTGCAGCAGTATTCACAATAGCCAAGACATGGAAATAACCCGAATGTCCATTGACAGATGGTTGGACTAGGAGGATGTGGTGTATATGCACAATATAATACTACTCAGCCATAAAAAAAACAAAATAATGCCATTTGCAGCAACATGGATTGAACTAGAGATGCTCATACTGAGTGAAGTAAGTCAGAAGGAGAAAGACAAATACTGAATGATATCACTTATAACTAGAATTTAATATGCAGCACAAATGAAACTTTCCAGAGAACATAAAATCATGGAATACCTGTCATAGGCCATTGAGGTTAGAAGGAAATTGTCTAGGTCAGCAAATGTGAAAAAATACATCTGTGTTATGCACTTGGCATAGGGGATGTATTTGTACTCAGTGTGCATGCCCATCAGTATCTTTGGGACACAGACAGAGAAAAAAGAGATGTATGTGAGGGCAAAGTGGCTGAGGAGGAAATACATGGTCATGTGGAGGTGAGGGTCCAGCCTGATGAGCAGGATGATGAGCAGGTTCCCCAGCACTGTGGTCAGGTACATGCCCAGGAACAGGGCAAAGAACATGCCCTGCTGTTCTGGGCACATTGGGAGCCCCAGGAGGAGAAACTCAGATACACAGGTCTGGTTCTCCCTCCTCATGCTGTTCTTGCCTCAGCTGGGAAATGAAAAAAGTGGGAAATATCAATAAACATGCCGTAATATTATTGTCATGTCCTTCGTACTATGAAAAGTCTTAATTTTGGCTACATTGCACTTTATTCCTCTTAATTTTTCGTGAATCAATTAGTCTTTCCAATTCTGGCCTCAATAATACATCAAACCCTTACATTAAACTAGTTTTATTCCCAATGAAGCCAACAGACACTTATTCTTTATTCAATAAATAATTACTGAACAACAGCTTTTTCCCATATTGAGTACACAGGAATCAATACGAATTGAGATGCCTCTCTGTTCAAATGTACATCTTTAGATCAAGAGAGGTTTAAATCTCTGTAATTTTCTAAGGTGAAAATGTGAAAAGGTACAAGATAAGAGGTATCAGTCATTCATTTCCTCTTAAAAAATATCAAACTCCTTACGTATGAAAAGAATTACTAAATCTATGTCATGTGCTTTCAGGGTACTTAGCACCATCCTACATGTTTTGAGTCACTTCAAATCCCCTGTTATAAAATTTCCCAATCCAGGCTTCCAACCAAATATCAGCAGTTCCAGGCACTGTGTTTCACAAGTACTTTTGAATTAAATCTTCACAGTAGTGCTAATAAAGAGTTTTACGCATATTTTAAGCAGAAGAAAACAAAATTATACATTATTTAAATGTGCAAAGATAGACACAATTAAGTGCATCAGTTGGAATCACAACACACGTCTGTCTGGCCAAGATCCATGCTTTTAACCACTCAGCATGGAAAATACATCCTCAGTAGTTAAAATATCCAGAGAAACTCTATTTTGTCAGCTACCTATCTCCAAAATATTCCTAGCTAACTCCCTCTAAGAAAAATTCATGACTCCTATTTATACATCATACAAAGGATTTTCACATGCTTTTACCTCTCAAAACAGTAATTATATTTTAGGACTGCTTGGTACACAAGGCAAATCTATGTCTTCATTTTATAAATGTGTAAAGTATAGCTAAGGGATAAATTACTTACCTCAGGTGGCTTGGCTTTTTGATGGTGGTTTCCAGTTTAGTATTCTTTAGAAGTTAAGTTAGAGGTAAGGATTATCAACCACATAGCCTTGAAAAGGACTCAAGATGGAAAATCTCGCTCAAATATAGGCACAGGAGAGCAAGTCCACCCCAGACTGAAATAAAAGAACAAATCTGACTCTATATTGGACTTGTGTCTTTTACTTTCACCTCTGTATATCTATTGTTTTGCTACAAGTGAGGAATTTTACCTCTAGCCTGAAATATATAGAAGTGCCCATTCACAAACCTCTGATATTTAATGGTGTAACACTTTCCCATTAATATGGTCATAAAAAGTTGCAGAACTAAGAATAGCATTTGCCTCTTTGGAAGTTTACAGGAGCATTGTGTCCTGACCTATGTGGACAGCTGTAAGAAGAAAAGATTTCAACACCAAGAAGTTTGCAGAAACCACCCATGTGCTAACCACCTTTAAGAAAAGAGAAGCCTGGATTTTAATTCAGGGAAGATGGTTCTTTGGGACACCACCTTCTCCATCTTCTTCCTTTCAAAATACATACCTATTCCTTGCCCCAACAAATGGTCTTTCAATTATTGGCCTGTCATGAAGCAAGCAATATACATTTGGACATAATAACAGGACTAGGATCTTGCTTGGGTCACTTGTTATTTCAGTTCATGGCCACCAAGGAGGACAATGATGACTATTTATAGAGTCATGGATACTCCCTGACATATACTGTGTTAGTCCTCACAGAGAAAATGGAAGAGAACAAGATGAGTAGAAGCAACAAGAATCCTTGATTCAGGTAGGACATTGTGAAGGAGGCAGCTGGACCATGAGCCCTGGAAAGGAGCTTAGAATGTGACCTTGAAGATTGAGAAGGAACCTTTGGATGGATCTATTTTCTCAGACCTCTAAATGTCCTGATGGAGACAAGGGTGAAAGAGGAATCTCCTTGACACAAACATGACATTGAGAAAGATAATAAAAATACCTCCTTTATACTGAGCACCAATTATGTGTCAGGCTTCTTGATGAATAATTTGTATGCTTTTCTCACTTATTCCCCAAAATAACACTCTAATGTAGGAAGAGTAACTTCTTCAGCTCCTGTGAGGATTCATGACCCTCAGAGAATGGAAGTCACTTCCTAAGATCACAAAAATATTTAATGACCAGAATGCAGATTGGGCCCCAGTCTGACACAGTGCAGACACTGAGCTCATATCCATTAGTACACAGCACCTACTCAGGGGTGGAAATGAACCTGAACCTGCTCACCAATGCAGTGATACAGCCACTGTTGAAAGATAGTTAAAGGATTATTTGGGCTCATAGGCATTAGAATAGAAGTCCCTAAGTCTTGTATGTGAAACCACACTAATGTGCACACTTAAATTACTATATGTAATTTATCACCTATGATCTACAGGACAATAACCATGGCTCATGGCTCAGTCACCCAAAGATTCACAAAAATAATTACCTAAATAACACTTGAGATGGTACACACAAAATAATCCATATAACTATGAATAAACAACACTTGTATAATCTCAACAAACATAAAACTACCAAGGACACCTAAAACTCACATATCATATATGAACTCAGACTCTGAATAGAGATTGATACATGCAAACACACATTGACCAGTGAACACAAAGGATTTCCAGAAATCTTTTCCAGGAAAAGGTACATGATATAAATTGAGTCATTGGGTTCAGATTCAGAAGAACTGAGTCTGGGCTCTGCTCCTAATTAACTGTTGGCCCTGAGGAAATTAACTATCCTATCAGCCCTGCATGACTATGGAGAGTTCTGGGATCCTTCTAAGCTATACCTCGGCTTGGGTTCAAATATCTTATACTTCATTCTGTTACCTGAATCCTCACTTTCTGTCCAGAAGACCCAGGATCCAAAGAAAAATAGCAAAAATTGGTGGCCTGAGGACCTTACAATCTCTCCTGTCAGTTCCCCTGCTTCAAAAATATATGCAAGGATATCTCCTTTTCTCCATGTAAAGAGACCCTGGAGGGAATCCAGCAGCATCCCCAACTAGAGAAGGAGTCCACTGGGGCAACTGCCCAACTTCCTCCTGCCCCTTTGGGAAGGAGGATGATTAGGGTCCACAGGGGCTGAGCTCCACCTGGTTTCACATGAGAAAGTGTCTCTGATATGAGTGGTACCTTAGGCTTCTGGTCAAGTCTCTGATGAGAAGTGGGAGTTCCCCCATTCCCATGTCCTCTGTTTCATGAGCACAGCTTCTCCCAAGGGCAGTATATGTCACAGGAAGTGGAAGTGCTTCTTCAGGTTCCCCACCACTGACACAGGCTTTCATTACAACACAAAGCCCCTTAAAATGTACACATATCCACACTCCACTGGAAGGTGTTGTAGGGCATGGTCTATGCCTTGTTCAGGAGAAGGGGGATTGAATATAAAACTCTGGAAAAAAGACTTTGTGTTTTTCGCCTACTAAGAGAGCATATGTGAGCAATTTATCAAAGGCCATTGAGACTCAATTTCTTCAAATGAACATAATAATTGTTCTCTTCACTTGAATTTGAAGGATGGTTAAATGAGCACTTAATGAAAACTTACTGAATGTTAAGGTTTATTGTCAAAGTCTTTGTATCACTAGAGATCACCTATGGTGATCATGTAAATGTGATTGGTAACTGTTGAATTAATTCATCAGTTCATTCATTCACTTACTCACTTAAATAACCATTAAGGTTCCCAGAAATATAATAATGATATATTCTCTAGAGACATAACAGTTAATAATATAAATAGAAATCCCTCTCTTAGAAACCTCATACAAGTGGGGAGAGTACATAAAATATTATTTATGCAAAATAAATGGCATGTAAATGGTGACAAGTGCTGCAGAATGCTGAAAATCATGCAAGGAACTATTTCACTAAATACCCAGTGTAACAGAATTCTTTTTCAAGAACACAGAAACCCCTTCAATCAAGTGGCTCCCCATCTGTATGCTGGTTTACACCATTACATACTTATTAGATGGGCTAAAATTGAAATGACTGCCACTCTTGTTGTCACTGAATATAGGATGTAACTGGCACACTCACACACTGCTCATAGGAATACAAAACAGTTTGAACATTTTTTAAAAAGTTAAACATACTCTTAGCACATAACTAGGTATTTGTACAAAGAAAAAGAATGTGTATATTTACACATAGACCTTTCAGGAATGTTCATACAGCTGTATTTGATAGCCATGTACAGGAAAAGCCCAGATGTTCATTAATGGACTTACTGTTAGTAAGTGAATGGACATACAATATAGCCCAGGAAACTATACTCAATATTTTGTAATAACCCCTCATGGAAAATAATATCAAAAGAATATATGAGTTCCCATCATGGAGCAGTGGACGTGAATCTGACTAGGAAACATGAGTTTGTGAATTCGATCCCTGGAGCCACTCAGTGGGTTAGGGATCTGGTGCTGCATGAGCTGTGGTGCAGGTTGCAGATGCAGCTAGATCTGGTATTGCTTTGGCTCTGGCATGGGCCAGCAGCAACTGTTCTGTTTCGACCCCTAACATGGGAACCTTCACATGCCACATGTGCAGCCCTAAGAAGACAAAAGACCAAAAAAAAATTAAAATAATAAGAATATATAAATTGTGTGTGTGCATAACTTAACCACTTTGTTTTACACTTGAAACTCACACAACATTGTAAATTAACCATACTTCAATAAAAATAATGTCAAAGTAAAATAAAAGATAAACAGAAACTTTTAAAATTAAAAATAAATAATTAAACTTTTTATATATATATAATGATTTTTAATTTTTTTCCATTATAGCTGGTTTACAGTGTTCTTATAAAATGTGAGTGGACACAACAGCAGTGGTACATACATACAATGGAATGCTACTCAGTAACAAATAGAAAGAGCTACTGATACACAGTAGAACATAAAAGAATCTGAAAATGATTATGCTGAGTGAAAGAAGGCAGCAAGAAAAGATTACACACTATATGATTCCACTGAAATAAGCTTCTAGGAGATTCTAACTACTCCATATGACAGAAACAGATTAGTGGTTTCCCTGAGGACAGCTGGGACGAGCAAAAAGAGTGCAGGAGTATAGACATCAGGGAAATTCCTGATCTTGATGGCTGTGGTGATGGTTTCATGAGTGTATACATATATCAAAACAAGTAAAATGGTATACTTCATTTTTTTACCTTTTTTTATAAATGTATAGTTGATTTACAATGTTGTGCCCTCTTCTGCAGCATAGCAAAGTGACCCAGGCATGCATATTTACACACACACACACACACACACACACTCCCTTTCTTATATTTTCTGCTATCATGGTCTATCCCAAGCGACTGGATATAGTTCTCTGAGCTGTACAGTAGGACCTCATTGCTTATCCATTATAAATGTAATAGTTTGCATCTATTAACCTTAAACTACCTGTCCATCCTTTTCCCCACTGGCAACCACAAATCTCTTCTCTATGTCTGAGTCAGCTTCAGTTTTGTAAACAGGTTCATTTGTGCCTTATTATAGACCCCATATATGTGTATCATATGATGCTTGTCTTTGTCTTTCTGACTTGCTTTACTTAGGATAAGAATATGTACTTGCATCATGTTGCTAGAAATGGCATATTTAATTCTTCTTAATGGCTGAATAGTATTCCTCTCTCTCTCTCTCTCCCTCTCCCTCTCCCTCTCCCTCTCTCTCTCTCTCTCTCTCTCTCTCTATATATATATATATATATATATATATATATATATATATATATATATATATATATATCTCACATACCTGTATCCATTCATTCATTTATGGTCATTTTGGTTTTTTATTTCCATGTCTTGCCTAATTTGAAAAGTGCTTATTTGAACATAGTGGTGCATGTATCTTTTTGAATTGTAGTTTTATCTGGATATATACCCAGGAATGGGATGGCTGGATCATATAGTAGTCCTATATGCAGTTTTCTGAGTCAAATTATATGTTTTAGCTCTATCAAGTTTATTGTATACCATTTATACCTCCAAAAATCTTGGTGTTTTTAAAGAAACAATAACAAAATCAAGTATGGTCATGTGATTCTTCTATTGAATCCTTTCCAGAGGGTTCCCAAATCAGACTGAGAACCAAAAAATAAACTGTAATGGTTAATTTTATATGTCAACTTGGTTAAGCTACAGCACCCAGATATTTTTGGTCAAACACAATTCGAGATAATTACATGAAGGTTTCTTTTCAGATGAGATTAACAGTGTAATCTAAAAAGTCTGAATAAAGAAGACTGTGCTCCATACTGAGGGTGGGCCTCATCAATCAGTTGAGGACATTAAAAAAAAGAATGACCTCCCATACAGAAGAGATACTTCTGTCAGCAGCCTGTCTTCAGACTCAAACTGCAACTTTTCCCTGGGTTTCCAGCCTGCAAATCTACATTGCAGACTTTATACTTGCTAACTTCCAAAATTATAATAGCAAATTATTTAAAATAAATCTCTCTCCCTCTCTATCTCTATTTTTTCTTCTTGTTTGGCTTCCCCATGGCATGTGGAATTTCCCAGGCCAAAGATAATATCAGAGCTGCATTTGCCACCTACACCACATCTGTGGCAATGACATCCTTTAACCTGCTGCAGAAATGTGACAATCCTTGTGTGACAGTAAGAACTTCATGAATCACTCTTTCTAATACACACACACAAACACACATACTACACACACCGTATTTGTTCTACTTTTCTGGAGAATCTTGATGAATACACATACCATGACCTAAAGTGCCTCCAAATCACTGGTATCTGAACTAATCACCCACCATCCCTCCTCAACTTAATCCCATCCTGTTACAGTGGCCCCATTAATGTCCCTGGAATTGGCCAGGCACCACCTCATCTCAGAGTTTTTCTAGGTGCTGATCTCCATGCTTTTGCCCACATATCACCTTGGCTGCCTTTACTGCCATCACTAATGTCTTTGGATATTACCTTCTCAATGAGCTCTACCTAGACCATATGGTATTTAATTATGAACCACAACCCAGCTCTCTTTCTTACCACCCCCCTTTATTTTTGGAGGTTTTGGCACACCTATGGCATGTGGAAGTTCACAGGCTAGGGCTCAAATCAGCCTGCAGTAGCCGGGCTACACCACAGCAACAGAAACACGGGCTCTAAGCCATATCTACAACCTATACCACAATTCACAGCAATTCTGTATCCTTAAGCCACTAAGCAAAGCCAAGGATCAAACTCATGTCCTCCTGAATAATAATCGGGTTCATTACCACTGAGCCAAGATGGGAACTCCTTCCTCCACAATTTTTATGGCTCCGTTATTCATAGACAATTTTAGCTTCAAAAAAACTAGAATGTATTTATTTCATACATATAAACCCATCTTCTATAGAATTTTCATCTCAGTAAAAAAAGGTGACAATTTTATTTATTTTTATTTATTTTTTCTACTATAATATTTTAATTATACATAATACTTTATTTTGATAAAATTTCAAGATTTTAATGAATACATTTGATCAATGTACTGCCCTTTTGAGCTATTACATATCATTAATATCATTATTTATAGAACACAAAGTCCCCAACATTTTTTTTTTCAATCATGACAATTTTAAAAATAAGAAAACTTTATGGTGTTTTAGAAGGTTAAAACCTTGTATGGAGTAAAGGGAGCATAATGAGCTGGATCAGGAGCACTTGAATGTAAACTCTATGAGGTGATATATTTTTTTATATGTATTCCCAGAATATAGGACATTGCCTGACACATAGTGGTAATGCAATAGATATTTTGGTATATATAAATTGTAAATTCATGCATTATGATTTTTCATATTAAAAGTGAGATTTCTGGGGAAAAGACAAACTCATTTCCAAGATTAAAATTAATCCAAGAGCTATAGACTGTTCTAAACATAAACATCTAATTTAGGGGGGAAATTAGTCTTCCTGGAATGTGGAAATTTTGTAATTAGATTGACTATTGTGTGCTCTTCTATTGTCAAATCAAAATCAAATTAAAGTTTATTTAGGTTTAGAAAATGAACAGAAGTACTTTGTTAACTTGATACTAGATTGAGACGGTAAGAGTTTGGGGTTTTTCTAAATCTAAACATTAGAAACTTAACTGAATGGTTGTAGCTTTGGAAACTATGAAGCCGAGACATGGAAGCAAACTCAATGTACATCAACAGATGAATGATAAAGAAGATGTGGTACATACTATAATAGAATATTACTCATCCATATATAGAATAAAATAATGTCTTTTTAGCAACATGGATGAGACTATAGATTACCATACTAAATGAAGTAAACCATACAGAGAAAATCATATATCATTGGATATTGTTTTTATGTGGTATTTAAATAAATGATACAAATGAGTTTACACACAAAACGGAAAAAGATTCACAGATAGAGAAAATAGTTACCAAAGAGGAAAGGGGGAAGGGACAAATTAGGAATTTTAGGAAAACATATCCACACTACAGTATATAAAGTAGATAATGAACAAGGACCAAATGTATAGCACATGGAACTACACTCAATATTTTGTAATAACATATAAGGGAGAACAACCATAAAAATATATACCTATAATATATGTAAAATTGAATCACTTTGCTCTACACCTGAAATTAATACAACATTGTAAGTCATATGTGTATGTATATCACAGTAATTAATCAATTAAAAATTGGAAAACCAATGGCCAATAGCTGACCATAAGACTTCAAATGTATACATATATATATATGATTATGTATATATATAATTATATATATATATAATTTTAAAACTGTACAAAGCCAAATGTCATAATAACATATGAAAAAAAAACAAAAATTTAAAAACACATACAGATACAAACAGAAGAGTTCACTGTTTTCAAAACAAAAAATTAAGTGTGTGTTGTTGCAAATGATATACTTAGGGTTACAGAAGAATTAAAAGACAAGAGATATGACTAAAAGGAAAGAGATTGATCCAGTAACAATCACCATTTAAAGGACAGTTAGGAAAGTATTAGAGACATGAATGACCAATATAAATGTTTAAGGCATTTCTGACAAGGTTAGTGAGTATGTAATTACATGGTTAGCTGATTCTCACTTGGCAAAAAGATTATTGTTTCTGAAAAAACTCCCCAGAGCTAATGTCATGTCTCTGTTCCTGAGGCTGTAGATGAAAGGGTTCAGCATGGGGGTGACCATTGCATACATCACGGAAGCAATGATGTCTTTGTCATGGGACTGGCCTGATGAGGAGGAAAAGTACAGGGCTATAATTGTCCCATAGAATAGAGACACCACAGAGAGGTGGGAGCCACAGGTGGACAAGGCTTTGCAGATCCCTTTAGTAGAGGGGACCCTCAGGATGGAGTGCCCTATGCATCCATAAGAGACCAGGATGCCACTCAGTGGAAGAATGAGTCCCACAGACCCTACAGTGAATATGATGAGTTCATTGAGAGAGGTGTCTGAGCAGGACAGCCTGAGCAGGACAGCAAGGTCACAGAAGAAGTGGGGGATGATGTTTTCATCACAGAAGGACAGTTGAGAAAGGAGGAGGGTGTGAGTCAGGGCAATGGCACAGGAGAGGAGCCAGGATCCAGCCAACAGACACAGACACAGCTCCTCCCTCATGATGATGGTATAATGTAGAGGGTGACAAATGGCCACATACCTGTCATAGGCCATCACTGCAAGAAGAAGGTTATCAATGCAAGCAAAAATTATGAAAAAATACATCTGTGTTACACACTCTGCATAGGGAATGGATTGATCCTGAGTCTGCATGTTTATCAGCATCTTAGGGACAGTGACAGATGAAAAGGAAACATCCGTGAGGGCCAAGTGGCTGAGGAAGAAGTACATGGGGGTGTGGAGGTGAGGGTCCAGCCTGATGAGCAGGATGATGAGCAGGTTACCCAGCACTGTGGTCAGATACATGCCCAGGAACAGGGCAAAGAACAGGTCCTGTTGCTCTGGCTGGATGGGGAGCCCCAGGAGGAGGAACTTGGACACGCTGCTCTGGTTCTCCCTCCTCATGCTGATTTTCTCTCTTCTGAGAATGAAGAGCGGTCAGAAATTCCAAGAATTTAGCCGTACTGAGCATATCAGTTATCAAGTGTCACAAGGTTTCTCAGAATGAGTATGTCAGTGTACAGACAGATCTCCCTGCACAGCACTCACACACTGATGCCTCATCCAGTCTGGTGAAAGCAACAAAACTTGATTTGTCTGGACACTGACTCTATCACATGGAGAAAATATATGACTTCAATCAAAACCTTCAGTAGATATAAAAAACAGCTCATTATCTTTTTTACAATGTGGGAATATTATGATAGACAGTAGGGAGGGAGTAATAAATAAGCACAGTCCTTCCAATGGCTCTATATTCAGGCTGCTTATGTGCTTTTGTCTGTGTTGCACACACACACACACACGGATGGATATTATATACGCATTCACACCACTTAAGCATTATTTGGTAGATTAATGTACCATGTACAAAAAAAGTGGTCAACACAGAAGTTAATTTTTATTATTAACATGAGTATAAGAAATATGAAAGAAAAAAAGATAAAAAGAAAGGAAAAGGAAAGATAGAAAGGAGAAAGAAAGAAAAAAGAAAGAAGAAAAAATGGAGGAAAGAAAGATAAAGAAGATGAAATAAATGAAGGAAGGAAATAAGATAAGAAGGAGGGAGGAAGGGAGGAAGGAAAAGACAAACATTAAGAAAGTTCCTCTGCCAAGAGGGAGGGGGAGGGAGTGGAATGGACTGGGAGTCTGGGGTTAATAGATGCAGACTGTTGCCTTTGGAATGGATAGACAATGAGGTCCTGCTGTATAGCACTAGGATCTATATCTAATCACTTGGGATGAATCTATACCTTATGTTTAACCGAGTCATCACACTGTACAGTAGAAAATTGACAGAACACTGTAAACCAGCTATAATGAAAATAGTAAAACTCATTATAGATAAAAAAATGATGAGCAAGGGGAGGGGGGCAGAGATCAGGCTCTGCTATTGTTCCCATCAAAGCAAATGGCCCCAGCCTGGGAAGGAGTGGGGTAGACAGGGAATTTGGTGTTAATAGATGCAAACTATAGCCTTTGGAATGGATAAGCAATGAGATTCTGCTGTATCGAACTGGGGACTATATCTAGTCACTTATGATGAAGCATGATAATGTGAGAAAAAAGAATGTATAAATGTAAAAAATTAAAATAAAGCTGAGAGCCAAAAATAAAAAAGTTCCTCAGAAAATTCAGTGGAATTTCCATATGACTAATGAATTTTACTTCTGCTTGTATACCCAGATTAATTGAAAGCAGGGGCCAAAGAGGTATTTATATGCCCATATTTAAGACAGCATACTATTATGCCTTAAAAAAGGAAAGAAATGCTGATACAGCCACAACATGAATGAACCTTGAAGACCTAATGCTAAGTAAAATCATGGAGTCACAAATGTGTAAATACTGAAAGATTCCATTCATATGAGATTCCTAGAAGAGTAAAATTAACAGACACAAAAAATGGAATGGTGATTGCCATGGGGTGGTGTGGGGTGGAAAATGAGGAGTTATTTTTCAGTGGTTACAGAGTTTCCCCTTTGGAAGAGTAAAAATTCTGGAGGCGGATGGTGGTGGTGGTTGTAGAAAAACATGAATTACTTAATTCCACAGAAATGTATGCAAAAATTATTGAAATGTTAAATATTGTTACATATATTTTATCACAATACTTTTTTAATTTAGAAAATATATCATGTCAACAAATATTGAAAAAAAATTAGCAATCAAAATGAAAACGACCCAATAAATAGATAAATAATCTCATGATTTGGGCAGGATCAGTAAGCAGACATTAGAAACTAAAGATGACAAAGATACAGGAGGCCATCAATCAAGATAAAGTAGCTTCCCAAAAATATGTGTTTACTTCTGAGGTCTCGCTCTCATATCCAGAAAACAGTACAGGTCCAGAACATGGATGGCCCTTGAAGATGACTGGATTCACAGAACTTGACTCATTGCATTTTTAATTTTTTTTCAAAGGAATAGCTTCCTTCGTATATGCCATTGACTCTTTCTCACTATCATAACCAGGGCTTTAAAATGACTCAGTTCTGAGCATACATGCAAAGTGGGGGACATGAGAACTTGCCTGATGCAGTGACCAGAGCTCCAAGATATTAGAGCTGCTGTAAGACCGAGGGCCTACATCAGAATTCACAGTCATCTGATTAAATAGACAAGGTTTCTAAACTGACCCCACTTTGTTCCCCAGAGTGGAAATGTGGAAATCATTAAACATCAATAGCGAATATTGTGAGAAGTTCAGGAGCCTTCAAACCATCTGGACATAGTGCCAACAACTTAAAATAAATAGGACTTTGCTGCCTGTTTATGTCCAGAGGTGTGAGAAAGGGACAGTCAGCCTTGAGGTAATTAAGCAGGTCAAATGCATACACATATTTCCAAGCCCCTCACTTGGCCCTCTCTCCTCTACAGACATCCAAGGAGAGGAAAAGTAGATTGTGAGTATGTTATACAAAGAAACAGACATTCATCATGACACATAGTGACATAAAAACAAAACCCAGGTGCTCCTCTTTGGCCCTCTCCAACCTATGCTGATTCAAGTTGGAAGTGAGGTTTATATGGACTCATACCAACTAATTTACAAGTTTAAAATGAAATCTTTTGTCACACAACTTTAAAAACATGTAAATAAGAACACATCTACACTGTTGGTGGGGATGTAAAATGGTGCGGCCATTATGGAAAATGGCATTGAGATTCCCCATGACATTTAAATTAGAACTTCCACATGATCCAGCAATACTGCTTCTGGGTGTAGACCAGAAAAGACTGGAATGAGGATTTCAAGATGTATCTCCTCTCCCATGTGCATTACTGCTCTGTTCACAATAGATAAGTATAGACAAAATCCACATGTCCATCAACAGGTGGATGGATAAATGTGGCAAATACACAAAATGGTCTATAATTTTGCCTTTAAAAAAGGAAATCCTGCCATTTCTGACAATAAGTATGAATCAGGAGGATGTTATGCTAATTGAAATAAGCCAGTCCTACAAAGACAAATATTGCATGATTTCACTTTGAGAAACTCACAGAATCAGAGAGTACATGACAGTCACCAAGGGTAGGGGAAGGGGAAATGTAGTGTTGATATTTAATTGAAATAAAGTGTCAGTTACACAAGATGAATTAGTTCTAAAAACCTGCTATACAGCTTCATGCCTAGAGTCAAAAATACTATACTGTGCGCCTAAGAATTCCTTAAAATAGTAGATCTCATGTTAAGGTTTCTTACCATAAGAAAAGGACACAAGGACATTTTGAGAAGAAATGGATATATTGATGATCTTGATTTTGGTGGTAGTTTCATAAATGTGTGCACAAGTGTTTCTAAAGGCCTCAAAACAATGTACATTAAATAGGTAGAGTTTTGTGTATGTCAACTGTATCTCACAAACTGTTTAAAAATAAATAACACACCAAGACCACATCCAGTCACCCACACAACTCACAAACCACTGACACACACAGAAACTCCACTACATGAACAAAGAATCACTTATGGACAAACCCAACACACAAATAACATAAAAAGAAGAAACATGCACACAGAAACCCAAGTACACACACATGTATTGCATATTTTCAGACTCCATGGTCTATTATTAGAACTGTACATTAGGACTTTCCACAAGGAGGGAAATACTCTACAGCTGTGTTGCCCAATACAGTAGCACTTGTCTCATGTGGCTACTGGAGACTTGAAATATAAGTAGTGCAACAGAAGGATCCACATTTTACTTTTAGATCATTTAAATTAATTTTAATGTTATGGCCACTTGAGGTTGGTGGAACCACGTATGCCAGTGTGTGAATCAGTCATTAAAAGCACATGGTTATACAAGCAACATAAACACACATTTTCTCTACCTCTTTCTCCTAGTCTTCACATCAACACACACATCTAGGCCAAGTGATGGTTCCCAAACTTGCTGTGATCTGTGCTGGACCAGGTTACTATCTGAGAAATGATCTCTTTTGCCTCCATGGTAGGAGGATATTTAGCACTTCCCCACCTCTTTACATGAATTAAAACAATGATGGAAATTTCCACATTTACCGACAGGACTGAGACCCCAGAGGCCACACCCCCAAGCTTCTGGTTAGAGAAGAAGACAATGGAGTTAATTGTCCAATTTCTTGCCTTCCTCTTGAGATGGATCCAGTGCAGGGACCAAAGGGGCTGAACTACAGGAGTCCCAGAAGATTTCTCTAATGTCTACATCAGTCTTCTCTCTGCCTCCTCATGAGGAGGAGAGGCCAGGAACACCCTTGAACTTTGAAGAACCTACAATGGAAATCTGCCATTCCATCCACTGCAGAAAAGACCAGAGTAGGACCAGATCTTGAGTTTCCCACACCACTGACCCTGAAGTGTGTTGGAGCTCACATCCCATCACCACCATTTATTCCATCCATGTGAAACCACAAAAGACCCACAAAAGCCAAAACCATCTAGAGCAAAATGGACAGAACTGGAGGCATCACACTTCCTCATTGCAAACTATACTTCCAAACTTTAGAAATCAACACAGAATATTACTGACATTAAAATACACATGTGAAAAATGGAACAGAATATGGATCCCAGATATCACACATGTATGATCAATCGATCCTTAATCAGGGAACCAAAACCACACAATGTGGAAAGGGTAGTCTCTTCTATAAATGGTGCTGTGAAACTGGATATACACACAAAAGCATGAAAGTGAATCCCCAACAGTAAAAACAACTGTCTGTGCCATCCCATTATGGAGACATAAATGTTTGCCACATTTGTTGGCAAAACCTTGGACATGAGGGAGTTAATCAAGTGCATATCACAATCCACAGCCATGTTCCAACAACATGGATTGATCTAGAAGGTATTATATTCTGTGAAATATGACAGAGAGACAATGATAAATATCAAATTAAAAAAACATATCAACGAGACTGAATGAAAACAGACTTATAAATACAGAGAAGAAACCACTGGTTTCCAGAGTGGGTAGTGTCTCGGGGAGAGGGATGAAATAGGTGATGGGAATGATGGGAAACAAACCTCCAGTCATAAAATAAATAAGTCATGGTGATTTAATATACAGCATAAAGGATGTGATCCATAATACTGTAAAATATTTTGGGGATAGGTAGTTAATAGTTTAATAATTGAGGTAATCATTTCATAATGTATGAAAATGTCAAATCACCACATAAAACATCTGAAACTAAGGTAATATTGTTCATGAACTATACTTCACAAAGTGACTGGACAGGGACTTGAACCCTGGATGCTCAGATTAAAAGCATGATGCTCTACTAACTGAGCTACCCAGGCCCTGCAAACTATTTCAATAAAAATATGTAAGTCTGCTTGGTGCTAGAATGCTGAACATTTTAATGAATATTTTGGCTCTAGGCTAAAGACTTTACCCATGTTACCTAATTAATACCACACATTAGCCTTATTTTCACAGATTTTTTTTCAAAAATTGCACAGCTGCTTTAAGAATTTCTTTTCTTTGGAGTTCCTTTGTGACTCAGTAGGTTAAGAAGCCGACTGATATCCATGAGAATGCAGGTTCCATATCTGCCCTTGCTCAATGGTAAAGGATCCTGCATTGCTGCAGGTGGGCATTGTAAGCCACAGATGTGGCTCAGATCCCTTGTTGCTGTGGCTGTGGTGTAGGCTGGCAGCTGCAGCTCCAATTCTACCCCTATCATGGGAACTTCCATATGGCACAGGTGTGGCCATAAAAAGAAAAATAAAATTCTAATTAATAGTGACTTTATCCTTGATCAGTTGATTAATATGGTGTCTTCAAGGATCTCTACAGTAAATATCTATTTCAACTTTTGCAATTAACTATCATTTGGTAGATATTTTGAAAATGTATAACCACAACACTGTTCTTTATACAGTTTCACCCACTGTATCTAACATCCATTGATGACTCACATATTGAAAGAAACAATTGCAAATGTGGTGGCCAAATGGTTATTTTCTAATTTGATTATTTCCTCTATGCAGATTAGCTGAATTCTCCTATAGGAAGCTTTGCCTTACTCCACATTCATGTGTTTCTTCATTGATTTATTTATATTATCTTGAACTTATGAATTCTTATTTATTCTCTGAGTTGTAACTCATTACTGATGTTATTCATCTTGTAACTCTAATTATTCAAGATTTGGCCAATGCAAGTCCATTCCAGCTGGCTACTGTGCCCCAGTGATTATAGAACACTTTTTTTTTAAATTTATATATATATATTTCTAAAGTACAGCATGGTGACACAGTTACAATTAGATGTATACATTCTTTTTTCTCACATTACATGTTTCAACATAAGTGACTAGACAGAGTTCTCCATGCTACACAGCAGGATCCCATTGCTGATCCTGCCCAAAGGCAATATTCTGCATCTATTTACCCCAAGCACCCAGTCCCTCCCACACCCTCCCCTGAATAGACTTATAGAACCCTCATAATTTTCAAGCTCAGCAAACTTTTCTTGGTCTTGTCATGTCCTGGCCCCAGCCCTAGAATCAGCCATTTTTCTAAGTAACTTATGTTGTTGTTAGAGGAGACTGATACTCAAAAATCAAATTTGGCATTACATGTGCTTGTTGCTTACAAGGCTTCTAAGTTATCTCAGAGAATACAGCCAGGAAACATATATAAAAGAAAAACAGGATGTAGAAACAAAAACAAGTAAACTAAAGGAATGGTTACCCCTTGGAGATGGGTCAGGAGTGGGACAGAAAGAATGGGAGATGGGAACCAGACAGATATCAATATCTAATGTCATTCATTTTATACACATTACAACCTATGAGTTCAAGCTGGGATCTTCAACTGTAGTTTTACACCATAGAGTTCTTTCTAGCCTCTATTTTTCCATGTGAATCTCACTTTTCTCCCATTCAGGAGTCATTCTCTTTTCCAGGACAAGTTTACTTATTTACCAAATCTTTGAATACATGTAATTTCAGAAACTTGAAACCAAACCATTGTTAATGACAAATTAATTCCAGCCCATAAAATTGGATTACCAAAAAAATGAGCATACAGTTCCTTTGTTATTCTGAGACTAGATTATAGACAAAACTCAGTGTTCAATAATAACTTAATTACTTTATTTTCCCCTTTAGTCTGATTATGGTGTGAACTCAAAATATAGTTAGGCTCATTTTTTATTTTATTATATTTTGCTTTATTTCCCATTGAGTTCTTCTCATTTTTTAGTAGGGAAAAGTTAAAACAGTTGAAACTATACAAACTAATATACTCACCTCCCCATATTTCTAGCCTATTCCCACCCCACCCCTTGTAGGTAAGTACTCTCATTAGTTTAAAATTGATTCCTCTTGTGTTTCTTCTTGCTCAATGGGAAGATATATGTATATATTATTTTCCATTCTTTTTCACATAGGAAGTAGCATGCTGTAGATGCTCTTTTTGCATTTCTAATTTTCATTTAATAGTATATCTTGGCAATCCCTCCATATTGATTCATAAGTATATTTGCCATTATTTTTCATAGCTACAAATTACCAAAGTACTCAACTGCATTTATATTCCAGAGTTTCCTTTTGAAGCCCTAGAATAAAATAGCAGTGAGAAATGTACTAAAGGCCACACAATTATATACCTCAAAATGTTAAAATGGTAAATTTCATGTTTTGTAGGATATTATACCATAATAAAAAAAATTAAGGAAAAGCAAGTCATAATCTCTACATAAAGAACAAAAAAGATTTACAAAATGATAATAATATATGATTACTAAGTTAATCAAGGGGATATGGAATAACAAAATACATATTTAATTAGTCAAATAGGATCAAAGGAAGTGAGAATATATATGAAATCAGATGTCTCATTTAGAAAATATGTGGAATCTTGGAAAACATAAATTTAGATACAATCTGATTATATTAGATGTTAGATCAAATTCCCCAGAAATACAATGATTGGCAACTTACATAAAAAGAATAAAACACATCCTACACTGTTACCCACTGACACTTAACAGCTATGGGGATATTAAAAAGTTTAAATGATGGAAAAGAAATGCCATATAAACACCAACCAAAAGACAGCTGGTATATCTACACTAATATCAGAGGAAGTATATAAGATGTGAGGGTAGGAGCCATTGCTAAAGAGAAATCTCACCTCATTATAACTGCAATGGTGTGCTGTTCAGTGGATGAGACAAGGCTCCCTATCATAGGACAGCATTACTTTGTAGCACTTGCCAATTTCCATAGTTTAATTATGTCCATCATGGCTTATTTCAATCCACCAGAATGTTGTCATAGATGGTGGAGTTGAAAAGGGATGTTCACAATCAGCTTGAAGTCAATGCAAGCAAATTTCAGCACATCTTACAGAGAAGAATTAGACCACAAAAAGCAGGACATGATGCTAAATAGGTGTGTTCTCAATAACATAGTATAAAAAATATATGTGAAAGCAGACATGTCTGAAAGGGGAAAAAGGCAAAAGCACAGTCACAATTATGTGACATATTTTGTATAGATTTTTCCACATATTTTATAAGAGATGATGCAGCAGAAAAAATTAAAGAATGTTTAACAACGCAAATCACAAACTGGATCTTATTGATATATTAACACGATATATGACAGCTGAATGCATATTCATTTAAAGTTAGAGTTGCCAAACTTATGACAACTTAAAGAGATAATCTCACTGTGCTCATGATTGCAATAAGAGGAATTAGAGATTGTTACTTTTCATCCTGCCTTTGAGTAGTATCTTGGGATCATATATTCATATAGAGACCGCAGTTCTGAGTGTCTCTTCCACCAAGAGACTCTTTAAAGTGTGTTCCACCTGTGGATCCAATCTCTTTGTAGTGTCTTTATACCACAGCACACTTGCTAGTGTTTTCTTTTTCTCCTCATCATGGGACTCCAATGACAAAGACATAACTGCTTCCATTGTGTATGTAGTAATTACTCCCATGCTAAACCCATTCATCTACAGCCTCAGGAACAGAGACATAAAACAAGCCTTTATAGATATTTTCAATAGGGCTAACTTCTGTTGACAAATATCTCTAAGGCCTATTTTATGTCTCTGTTCCTGCCATAGGGGGTGACAAATAGTCACATACCTGTCATAGGTCATCACTGCAAGAAGAAGTTTACAAATGCAACCAAAAAACATGAAAAACAATAGGTCTGTGTTACACATCCTGCATAGGAAATGGTTTAATCCTGCATCTGAAGGTTCATCAGCATCTTAGGGACAGTGACAGATGAAAAGGTGATGTCCATGAGGGCCAGGTGCTGAGGAAGAAGTGCATGGGGGTGTGGAGGTGAGGGTCTAGCCTGATGAGCAGGATGATGTGTAGGTTCCCCAGCACCATGGTCAGATACATGCCCAGGAACAGGGCAAAGACATGCCCTACTGCTCTGGCCAGATGGGGAGCCCCATGTGTAGGAACCTGGACACATGGCTCTGGTTCTCCCTCCACATCCTCCTCTCCTGTCTGCTGGGGAAGGAGGGGAGTGGGAATATCAGAGGCTTTGAATTCATGTTTGTGGCCACAACACTAGGTCTCTCACCTTCTCATGGAGAAAAAGAAAAACTGCCTGCATTTCTTTTATCACCTAGTGTTGTCAAAGCAGGTGACACAAGCTCAATACTCAACATGATTCCTTTCAATGAAAATAAGAGAAAATTCTTCCCTTTTTCTCTTTTTAATCAGCCATGTTTCTGACACTATGCTACTATTTGGGTGCAGAAGAATAAATACAACATACAGGACCTCTTTCCTCAGGATACTAACTCTAGAGGGCTCACCTGACCAAGGACTAAATAAAGGTGTAAACCTGAAGCCTGATTCACTGTGTTATGATTTTGTTCCCTCCCCTTTCTTGCTCTAGGATTTGGCATGCTAAATCTCTCTTTGGCTTTGTGTGGTCCCTCTAAATGTGAAAATGCCATCATCATTATATTGTCATAGAGTTAACATAAAGGATTCTAATTTGTTAGGCATAAATACATAAAAACACTGTCCTGCATCAAATAAACACCAAAAAATAAATAGAGTATTTTTATGAGAGGATATGTATACCCCCAAAACTAGTATCAAATTTCAGAATTTAATAAAACAGTATTACCTTCATCAGATAACTGTCAAAAGAGATTTCAAAGCATAATATAATCTTTAGTAAATTTTCACTATGAATCTTTGTGTTAATTCAACAAATTATCAGCTAATAATAAGTAGACATATGTACTGATGAGCATTAAAGTAGAAATGCAAATACTATTATAATAAATTACCATATAAAATAGTATAAAATACCACATAAAATAAGTTCCATTTATTAAAACATAAAATTGATGTAAACCATGGTAGGAAGATAAAAATGAATGGAAAGGTGAAGCACTTTGACCTTATCCTTTATTTTCAATTCTGTTTTATTTGGATTTCCATCAGGAAGCAGAATTAATTTTAAAAGCAGTAAATCAAATATGAATGTCCACTGGGGAGAAAAATCCCTCTTCCCATCCTAGGCTATGATCTATCATGGAAACAAGAATCTCATAGGAAGGGCCAGGAAGGAGGTCTCCCCACATCTCCTTCTGGGCTCCCATGCACAGGGCATCTTCTTGCTAACTCTTCCTAAGGACAGTGTTGCCTCATAGTCTTCCCTAAGAACCATCTGA